>NC_136253.1:35452500-35527500 GCF_053564925.1 Oryzias latipes
GATAAGAAGCTTTGTGAGTGCAAACCAAAAAAATCTAAACAAATTCCCTCTTTTACAGTTGGAGACCCAGAAAATAAAAAAATAAATTAAGAAAAGGCATAATTTCACACTTCAATAACTTGTTGAAATTGAATACATCAGAGAATTCAAAAGGTTAATTAAAATCATGAAATGATGACTAATCACTAAATATTAATTAAAATGATTGGACAAGAGTTTGTGCTGAGATTCCTTCTATGTCTATTAACAGTCGACTCAGAATACTACAACTTCAATGGTTGATACATTTTTATACTACATCAGTGTGACTAAATAACTATTATAAGAACATACCAGACCGTATGTGGAAGTGTCACAAAATACAAATGTTTCTGGAAGAAGTTACAATTACAATCGAAAAATAATCTCAAAACATCCTCCCTTATTCCCATTGGCTATGAATCCAGTGAAACATGATTTTAGTAAAACAGAGAGCGCATTAGTTGATGTCAGCTCGTTAACGGCTAAGAGGCATCTTGAGAGGCGTCTTGGGAAAATATGAGCAGCATTCTAGCATAAACCAGTGGCTTAAACAAATGTTGGATTGCCTTCCTTAGGAAAGAATAATGTATGTTCATTAAACCAAACAACCCTTATTTGAGGAAATTTGGGGACCTTTTATCAATTATATACAAAATTTAGACCATTCAACAGATTTTTGATTCATACTACATGGAATTTTGCAACCTCAGGCTTTTGGTGAAGGAGAGCTGTGACGGTGTCAGAAAAGAGAAGCAATGATCATTGTTGGTTTTGATTGTGTCATTATTATTTATTTGTCTATTTGTGTGTAGATACTTGTTTAAAGTAAAATGTCATGCGATACAGCTTTGGTTTTCTTTATTTTCTATAAGGAAAATGTAATTAGTATTATAAAATAAAATGTATTTACTAAAATACATTTATTTACTTATTACTATTTCTATTTCATTCATTCATTTTCTATTCCGTTTTATCCCTTTCGGGGTCACGGGGCTGCTGGAGCCTATCCTGGCCAGGGGACACCCTGGGCAGGTCGCCAGTCTGTCGCAGCTATTTCTATTTATTTACCAAAATAAATAAAGTTTGATTTTATAAATAACGTTTGAATTTTGATTTATTATTGAAGTTGCTGTACAGTCATGACTCATTTAATTAAAAGTTGTGGAAAAAAAGAACAAAATATGAGTTTAGATTTGACTAAACTGTATTTCACTCAAGTTTGCGTTTCAAACAAGATCAGGTATTTTTAACATTTTACTTTTAAAATTTTAATAAAATGTTTTAAATGCAGAAAATGGTCAAATTTGATTCAAATGTGTTTAACTTAAGTTCATCACTTTTAGTCTTTGTGAGACTTTTTTTGCAAGCAATCATCCCGTCATGAATGTTGTAAAAATCCCCAAACTTCATTAAATCCTGAAATCGTCTGTTTGCTCTGAAACTAAAGCTGAACGAGGAAAAGAGGGAAGACATCAACCAACGGAGGATTTGTGCCGAGCTGCAGCTCTCGTAAAAGCTAATCTTATTAAAGTCGGGTTACAGCAGACCACCCCTAAATAGACTCAGGTCAGAGCAGCCACCATGGAAACTGCCCCACTGCAGGGTAACTTAACTAATTGGGCTAATAACACCGAGGACGTCATCAAACTTTCAAATGGGGCAAATCCGGATTCAGAGGTGACCAAGTCAGAGTCGCTTTGTTTAATGAACTAAACCGAAACAACTTTATGCCCCATATCGACATAAGATACGTCGTTTAGATAAACCCTGAGAAGTCTTTAAACGAGGAGCCAGTGGAGTTTTTTTTACTTTTATACAAATAAGAACTGAAAACCTAAAAACATTTAGATTCATCTGGTTCAAAAGAGGGAATAGAGGTTAATCACACATCCATTAAATGTTGCATTCATCATTTTTATTTAAGTCATTGTCACACAAAAAAATCATTCCTAGAAGTTATACCAGCTGGATAAAGTAAAATTAAACATATATATATATACATATGATGAGTGTAGGAAGTTTTAAACTCAGTGTTTTCATTCAGTTTATTAGTAAAATTGAAAATATGTAGTTTTTATGCTATTTTACCAGAACAGTTTCCCACCAATGATGTATTAGCTCCTAAACAGCAAAACTTTCTGATTGATTGTTATAAATAATGTACATAATAATGTACATATGCATATATACATATATATATATATATACATTATTATGTACCAAGTTTTTTTTCCTTAATTTTCTTCTTGGTTATTTATCTATTTTAATTTTAAGTTTTTACATTTTAGTTGTAACTTCTACATTGCATCATTTCATCATTCTTCTTATCATGGTGTGTGTGTGTGTGGGGGGGGGGGGTGTTGGCATTGTGTGGGTTTTAAACAAAATACTTGTTTGATGTTTTGTCCTTCAGTTTATAATATTTTATTGTGTTTTTATGTAAAGCACTTTGAGTAGAATGAGATTGGATTTGATTGGATTTGATTTGAGGGAATCTCTGGAAGAGATGTAAAAAACTATACATTTGTAAAGTTTAAACTCAGGAAAGTCCACATTCACCATCCAGTTCAGGTGAAAAGACAAAGATCTGATCCTGTGCTTCAGGATTTTAACGATAAGATCAAAGCAAACATGGAACAGCATCTTAAATGACCATATTATTACCATGTAAGAGGCTTAAGATCTCAGTCAGCAGACAAAAGCGGGAAAACCAAAAGATCACTTTATGTGTGACAGATTAGATTAACAGGGAGGGTTTCATCAAACTGTCTAATTGAGTCTACTCAGACGCTTCTGCTGTGAACCGCCTTCCCTCCCTAACAACATTACTGTAATGTGGTAAAGCTGCTGCTGCTGCTGCTGCTGCTGCTGTGATACTGATCTCCAGGAAAAGCTTTACACCAGATCACCTGGTTTCCCCTTTAAGGTAAGAAGGGGACAGCTTAGGGAGCATCACAACAGCAGGTTTACAGGGAAAAACCTGGATGGTACCTGGAGACCAACGTGCAGCATCTGCGGCCAGCTAGAAAGAGATCAGAGGCTTGAAGGTGATGGAGGATCAGCCTGAAGGAGGCCCGGACACGGCTGACGAGGGATCGGTTTTCTGCAGGAGCCTGAACCCTGGAGCACTGTCAGCGGCCAGGGAGGTCTCACGTGTCCCAGGAATGGGTGGACCAAAGACCAAGTTTGTTCAAAAATATGGGGTCAAAATGACCATATTTTATGGCGACAGTGTTCCAGGGTTCAGATCAATAGCCTCTGTCCGTGGTTTCATGTAACGACTGACAGCTTCTCCCTAAACTTCAGCAGAACTTCCAGCTTTCCTCCTGTCTGGTTCAGAGGCTTTGGACCAGATTCCCAACGATTCATTTTTATGCTTTAGTGTCTGCCTGTTGAAGTATGAGTGACAGTCACACTGGTGCATTTTGGTGCCAGCGTTCATTTACAAACTTCTCACAAATGGTTTCGGTCTTTTCCACAGGATTGAACGAGACAAAGACTTCGCCACAAAGAAAGCTGAGAGAGCAAACCTCCGAGTTGCACTGAGAGACAAATACAGACTTCCAGAAGTAAGAAATTCAGGGCTTCCTGATTGTCATCTGTGTATAGAAAGATTTACAATAGATGTCTTTTTTTGTGATGTTTGAGACATCAGTAAAGCGTTCCATTTCCTTTTTCAACAATGATGACTGTACTATTGTTTTTCTTACTTCGAAAATACAATCATGCAAATTTAAAGGCGGCACAAAGGCTAAAGAAAACATCATCACACATAAACATTCTGCAGAAAGTCCATCTCCTTTTTCACGTTCAGGAAAATATACTCTAACAATCCATGGCCTAGAATCAAAGATCCTGTGAGGACAGGTTGATTTGTGGAATCAAACACACAGAGAGAACGTTCAAACATCCCAAGCAATGAATCCAACAATAACCTCCTGGGAACCGACTGAAGTAAGTGGAGCCTGCTAGCCCCCACATCCAAAACGTTTGATTGATATTGTGTAGCCCACTTTCAAGTGGTGGTTGCCATGGAAACATTGACTCAGACCGACTTGGACCAATCACTGCCCACTGACGACGTCTGGCTGCAACGTCCGTTTTCGTGAAAAAATGCCGACTGATTTGAATTGAATTGGCTTTTTTATGTACGCCGCCACACTCGCTCAGTCCAGCTCTCACGTACAGTCGATGGTCGGTGTGTTTGAGCTCCAAGGCTCAGAAACGTTCAGCTCATCACCAGACCTGCATGGCGCTGATCCACAGATGTGTGTTTGCAGAGCGCTCCGGACACTGCAACCGTTCAGATGGCCGGGGAGGACATTGACCTTCCGGAGGACCTGGCTAAGATGGTGGATGAAGATGAGGAAGAAGAGGAGAGCAACGAATCCTTCCTCAACCAGCTGCAGAGCATGGATTTGGATGCACTGAAAACCAAGGCCCAGTCCACCATGACGGAGATGAGACAGACGGCGGAGGAGAAGTGCAGCATCATGTGAAACACTAAGAACCAGCATAAAGGCTCTGATAAAACACCTGCTTGTGGGAAACAAAGGGTTTTTTTTTCAGATGTTTTGTGTCTTTTTTGTGTTTTTTATTCACTTCTGGTGTTTGCAGACTTTTCAGCCTCCCAGAGCTTCAGCTGCTTTTTCAAACTGAATATCATTTCAGGAATTATTCACAGCGCAGCTCTATTTGTGCTTCTGTTTTTTCTTTTTGTGTAATAAAAAGGATGAACACTTCATTCAGACTTTTTTCTGTTTCCGGTTTTTAATAAACAGGAAACAGAATTAACTTGAAGGGTTTCCGGAGATGAACTGAAAGGGCCATGGCTGTCAAACTGAAAGATCACAGAGGAATTCTCTCAGAAAACTGTTTTATTTTAAAATGTTTATTTATATCACGTTATTTATTTTAAAAAACAGCAAAATAAATACATAAAGAGAACACCATCGAAAAGCTAAAAGCATCCGGTTCACATCTACTCACTTGATCTTGAGCTTGGGTTGCTGGAGACTGAAACTGATGGAAGGTTGCATTCTGGCCTCCATTTCTATTGAATGAAAATGTACTTTTTTGGCAAAAAATAACACCCTGGTGGGAACCCGGGTGTTGTGTTGTTTGAAAAAGGTTTGTCTGATAGCCTGGAAATGTAAGGAACAACTACGTTTCTCCTTTTTTGCTCATATTCTTTTGTTTGTTTTCTTGATCTTTGGGATTTGGAGAATCTCAGTTGGGATATCTACAGGTCCTGAGACCTTGGTGGACTTGTTCTTCTTTTCTCCTTCACCCATTCCTTGTGGACCATCTTGGCTTCTGTGGTGCAGCGTCCTGAAGACAGTGAGTTTGTGCTGTAAAGGGTGGTGAAATAAATAACAGGTACCTATCCAAATGCTGAGACTTCCTGTACACTTCTTCATGGAGACACTGGTCTTCCCCAATGATGACTGCACAGCCTCAATAGGCGAGGCGGTTCTCCTTATCGCCAACTTAAACATGTCTTTTAAATGACTTTCCTTGGATTCGGTCTTGACCCACAGTTCTGTGACTTAAAGTTGTACCTGGGAACCAGGACTCTTCCTTCAACATCATAAGACATAATAGTCTCCCCAAAGTCCAACTGACGATATTCTTGACTTTCTGGGAAAGTCCTTTGAATTCCTGGCCTGATGCTCTGTGCTGCCAGCGGGAAGGGCCAAGGGAGGAGCCATGTGTTTCGCCAAGCTGTAAGTGATGGAGTCCCTGCTGATGACGATGGGTCTGAGTGGTGTGTCCTCCTGGAAGATTTAGGTAGGCCATAAACACAGGGAACGGCACCCCCCCCCCCCCCCCCACACACACACACACCTCCAGATAAAGAAAATAATATAAACTTCCATTTATCTTTAGCATCCATCATTCATTATCAGAAACCACTGAATCTCTTTTGTGGTCACGAGGTTGCTGGAGCCAATCCCAGCTACTGTTGGGACCTAACCCTAACCCGCCCTGAGCAGTTCACCAGTCTGCTGCAGGGCGACACTCACATTCACATGTACGGTCAATTTAAACCCTAATTGGCTCGATTGCCAATTAGGCAATGGAGCATGTTTTTGGACAGTTGATTGAAGAAAACCCACACATGCACAGGGAGAACATGCAAACTCCTCACAGAAAGAACCTAGCAGGAACTTCTCGCTGCGAGGAAAGAGTGCTAACCCCCGTGCAGCCCCTATCTACAGCAATGTCCTGAAAACCCAACGGGACCAGTCAGTTTCATCAGGTAATTAACACCTGAAGGAGCAGGCTGTGGAGGTCTGCCCTTCACCCTCTCAGTCCAAATGAAGACTTCCTAAAAACTCATAAGAACCCTTAGTATGTCTTTCAACAGACTCCCGGGTCAACGTGACCCAAAACCACTCAATTCTTTGTTTTGGTCAATTTGCCGTCACCACTATCCAGTCGACTCCTCCCTCCAAATAGCCTCTAAAGACCAGCTTTATTAACCAACGAAGCGGTTTATTTCAGAGAGGAGAAAATCTGTAGGAGAAGAGACGTAAACCTCCTCAACTTAACAAACCGAGTCCAGACGACCTTCCTAAACTTCCTCTGGGATGGAACCATCACGGTTATGGACGAGAGTCTTCAGAGATGTCATGAAGTTGCTTCAACTCAAAGCGACAGTCAGCTTTTTCTTCTCATTTCAGCTGCAGCTGATCATGTGACCCACCCTCCCTTTCAGTTGTGGATCTGCCCTCCCCTGGCTGGCAACTCCCCATCCCCCTTTCCCCCCAGTAAGCTGACACAGCGCATTTAAACATTAGCTGCTTTCCTGCTAATAGGATCTCAGGGACTTACACTGTCATCTGATAAAACTAAGGCGCTTGATAACTTCTCTGCACCCTCTTAACCAATTTGTACTCAATTAGGATAATGGGGAAACAAGCAAAGAGGGACAGCTTTAATATATTAATGTGATAAAATGATTATCAGTTTCTCCTTCCTTATGACTTGGGTGTTATTGGAGGCATCTTAAATGGTTCATAAAATCTTTATCCATTGACGAAGGCACAGTCCAGTCATTTGCTCGTGTAGATCTGAAATTGGATTTGACATGAAATGTCAAAATTGACCACAACAGATCCAAGTGAAGGTGTGAAGGATGTACAGGAGCAACATTCAAACTTTAAATTATTTTAGGGCTCCTGCAGGATGTTGGTTCTCTTAAAGGTCCTTATTCAAAAGCAAATGAACTGTGCAGCGATAGTTATGTTGATGCCACATGTCTGGAAAGAAGAAGCAGGGATGTTTGCACAAGGAACGAATTTAATGTGGAGTCTGGAGAACAAGAATCACTGAAGAAACGCTCGTTTTTTTAATCAACACACATCTTTTACTCATGACCTGTTTTGCTTCTTTGTCTCTTCTGGAGCTGTGAGTTACAGCTTTATAAATGGAATTTATTTTAGTAAAAAACATCCAGAGGAGGACATTTGGAAATATTTTAAAATACAGATCTATATAAAATCTTAGCTTTTATTTCTATGCTGACTTGATCACAGAGACAAACCGCCCTGCTGCTGCACCGACTTTCTTCATGGTGACCATATGGCAGCAGCCTGTTTCATGGCAAATCCCCTGCTGTGGTGGAATCCTGAACGTCTTTAATTCATGAAGAGGCAAAAGTAAAGGCTGCTCAGTCTCTCTGTTCTCGGAAAACAACTCTGACAACCGAGAACCCTCGTCGGCCTAAGCCACTTAACCTTTAGTCAGTCTGCTCACCCGTTCTTCTGCAAAGGTTTTAAACTTGTTTAACATTTAAATTTCCTCAGCTGCTTACAGTAAGCATATCCCTGACTCAAAGAAGTTGATGTGTTTGCTGGAAGATCAGGTGAGGACATGCGAAAACACGTTCAGCTTATACCAGCCTCCAGCTCGCTGCTTTATCCAGATTCTGCATGAAATGCTGGTGATGTTGTCAACGATGCTGAGATATAAGCCATTGAATTCCACTGTGGTCCCATTTACAACGAATGTTGAAAACAAAATGAGAAAGAAAACACAGACATTCTCAGAAATTCATCTGAGGAAATGAAAATTATGAAAAATCATAGAAACATTCATACGTCACATAATATACACAGTAACATCACTGTTTTATTTCAAAAGTAGAAGAAAAAAAACCTTCTGATAACTGAAGAGAGACGTCACTTTAATCATCTACTGGCTTGATGAAGGCTTGTTAAACTGTTAAACACACACTTTCAGCAGAATGGAAGCACGAGAGGAACTCCTAAAAATATCTTCAGGTAGGGGGTAGTGAGGTCAGAGAAAATCTCTGGGGAAGTATTTAGGCCTATTAAGGATGGGCTTGATCTCTGCAACACCTACTGTAGCTGCGACAGCTCTGGTTTTTCCAGCTGGCAAAGCAGAATTGACCTCCCACTTTGGACTTTATCTCCCAAATGATCCAAATATTGGAGCATATCTAACACTAAAGCTCGTCTAATGAGAGCATCATGGGAGCGGATGGTTAAAGAGCGCTCGTTCAGTAATGATCTTTGCTTGAGTAAATTAAATCAAAGTGAGACCTCTGCTTGATTTTGGACCAATAGATTGATAGTTTTCAGAGAAAATCTAAAATAAATTCAAACGTGAAATCTCCAAACAGCAATCAAACATGTTAAATAAAGAAAATGCATCTTTGTTTTATTTCATCAGCACTTTCTATTTCTAAAAACAGTTGTTCCAAATTTAGACGCCTCATTGTATGCAACTATTTAATGTACAGTGTGTAGCCATTCAAGTCCATCCCTGTCTTTTCTCCGTGTTATTGTCTGTAATGAAGGGATTAACGAAAACTCTCCACACAAGCCATTATCTTTCAGACAATAGATTTGTTGAAAGGAAGTTTTGTTGAGGCTTCATTAGCAATGGCCTCCCTCTGTGGTCTGAAAGCAGGACACATTTGGAGCAATTACTTGACCAGAAAACAACTGTCAGTCATTCTTAAAGGGGAAGGATTCCAATTAATAAACCTCTTAAACCCTCAGGTTTTACTACCATTCCAGCAGCCTGCTCTGGTGTCTCTTGTGGTTAAGAGGAGTTTTGTCGGCAGAGGAGGACATTGCATGTTCTGGTTGCAACGATCTTTTGCTCAGTTATTTGAAAGGAGCTTTAAGGATTTCACGGCGAGCAACAAGTGTTCAGAGTAGACACTGCAGTTGGTTCTACTTATGGACGATGTGAGGAGTAGACCGTCAAGAAACCTGAACGAAGGTAAGACGGTTACATGTTTTTGCATTTCCTCAGTTACATGTTTGGATGTGCTTTCTATCATCCATGTGGGAAATGGGAACGTTGTTCATGAAAATCTGTTTTATAGTTTCTCTCACACAGAGATCTTTTTGTAGAAGACAAATAATAAATTCTCTGATCTCACTAAGTCATGCTGAGATACAATTACAACCTATAAAGCATATTTCTGCACACTTCCAACAAGAGATACAGGGGAAAAAACGCACATTCTTCCTGAAACTTTTTTCCTAAAGCATGTCAAAACGTAGAAGCGTTATCCAGGGAAAGGGAGATTAAGCAAAGGAAACTGACAGGCATGTGGATTAAGAACAAAGGGTGCAGGCCAGGCAACAGCAGGTTATTCATGAGCTACAAAAAAAAACTGCTCAACCAGTTTTGATTTCAAAACTTTCTCTGAATAAATATCTTTTGTTTGGTAGTGGATGTGGAGATCGTTTTTAAATGATGTCTGTCGAAACTTTCCTATAAAAGTACTTACACTGAAGTTGTGGTGTGCAGTTTTACAGTTTTGTGTTTTAATGTTTTGCAGAGAAAGATGTGAGTCATCTCTGTGGACAAAAACCCTGCTGAGGTCTGCTCTTCTGTTCCAGAGGCACAAGAACTATTTGTTGATCATCTCAGTTGGTAGACTTTGACTTTTTTTTGACAAGAATCAGAAAGTGAGTCCAAAGGCAAGTCCACAGCCAAATGCATTTGTCAATGGATACCCTGGGGATGGTGGACGATAGCGGACATGGAATCGTTGACAGCTATGACATGGCGAAAGGCGCTGGCTCCAGCAACGGAGGCCGGGTCCACAGTATTGATGTCATATTGGGATTCACTAAAGACCAGGAGCCCTTGCTGCATTCAGTGGGAGATGATGGCAGCCCCAAAGTTAACGGAGCCCTCCAGCAGGACCCCGCCAAGCCGGTCCCTTCAGAACCCTATGGAAACCTTCCGGAACTGGGGGACAGCTCACAGCATCATTCCTACCACGGTGAGTCCCTCAAAACAATCTACTGATTGGTCTTTGATTTATTTACTACAGTAAAACTTTGAAGGCGTTTCTGTGCACAGACGTGACATCTGATGAAGGAAAAATAACTTCCAGTCCAGTCCAACCTTAAAATAAAAAACGTTTATAAAACTCCCACAGGCCCAAAGCACTGTTCGCTAAAAAGATTCAACATGAAACAAACACAACAGCATCCACACAAGCAAACACAAGACAATCAAAAAGGAGGAACAGCTGGACAAAAAAAAGTAAAGTTGGATCAAGTCTTGTAAGATTCACTGAAATCAAGTTTTAAAAAGAATTTTTAAAATCCAATGGATTGTGTGATATTTTGCACTGAGCTTACATTTGGTTTTCAGCCTCTCAGAAGAATCTGATAATCTGACCCGTGTAATTGGGAGGGTTAGGTGACAGAAAATTACAGTGAGTTTTAAAAGTCCGACAATGGGCGAAAAGATATGTCTCAACAAACTAATCTGCCAAAAGAAAAATTCAGTCAAATTCACCAAACTGAGGGTCAGGTATGGTCCCTGAAAAGAAACACTTTTCAGAAGCCTTGGTTTCACGTGTTGAGCATCTTTATTTTGGTTGTTGCAATTAACTTAGGGGCTTCACGGTGGCGCAGTGGTTAGCTACGCCCTCCCTCACAGCGAGAGGTTCAAATCCCAGCTGGGACTTTTCTGTTCCATGTCCTCCTTGCACATGCAGGGGTTTTCTCCAGCTTCCTCCCACAGTCCGAAAACATGCTTCATGGTTTCATTGTGCATTTGAAAGTGTGTGGGAGTGATTGTGTGGCCTGGGGACCTCACCTTTGCCCAACAGTAGCCGGGACAGGCAAGTGGGTTAAGAAATGGGTGGACGTTTTACTTCACTCGTACACACACTTAAAGCATCTTCCCGGTCCTGGAAGGTTTGAGTTCTGCAGACATGTTCTGCATGTTTTTGAAGTTGCTCTGCTCAAACACCCTGACCGAGTTCATCATCAACCTCTGAGGAGACTTCAGCATGACGTCTGTGTCAGCAGCAATATGCAGAACCGGTTGGAAAATTGCTATCACGTTACAAAGTTCTTGTCCCATTTGCTTCTTTCCGATGTGCCAACAAAGTTCTGTTCATGTTTCTGAAGGCATTGTGTGCCAAAGCTTCTCGCGTCATTGGAACAGACAGCAGCTAAGATTAATAAGGAATGCATTACCTTTCTGTTCTTGAAAAAAGTTTCTTTTTTAAGGTTTCAAGTGATCAGAAATTTAGAATAATTTCTGAACAATAGGATTGTAATCCTGAGTCTTGTTTAAATTAAAAGGGTTAACTTTAGATGACTCCTAAACTGTACAAAGGGGATTGATGGAGATGGAGTTACTGCTAGTTTGAGGGTAAAACTGTGATTTTATAATGCAGCTGAGAGAAGGGCAGACCTGCTAACGTCGTAAACTTTTGCATTATTGATATTTACAAAAGGTTTCCTTCAACAATTGAGAGCTGAAAACAAGATAACTGCTATGTCTGTGACGTCGCCTGTGCATCCACGATGGAAACATGAAGTCATGCTTTTTTACTGAGACTGACGTGGGTTCACACGTGGTCTATAGATGCACCAAAGAAGTTGGTTTTTCATCGTACAAACAGAAAAGTTGAGCTTTTGAATGTAGCAATGATCCCTTCACACGGAATGAGAATGAAACTAACGGATAGATGTTTTTTGCATTGAGTCTCTGCACATCTGCTGTTCATCCGTCTTTAACAGTTCCAAGCAAAAGTCTGATAGGATTTGGGGTCAAGTTTTGAAAATCCATCCTCATCTCAGACATTATGACATTTGAGTCTGTTTGGAGTCGACGCCTCAAATCAACAGCCGGTTGTTTTATGGTAAAGGAGCTTCACCGCTGACATGCTTCGCTTGCCCTTTGTCCATTTCCAGGAAAACACAATCCACACCACAGCTGTTTCCTTGGCTCATGAAGAAGCCACCTAAAGTCCCTTGTTAGATTAGAGAATGGGTTTAATTAGCAGCAATCTGTTGCTATGGGATTATGGAAAGAATTCAGTGAAAGAGGTGTTTTGACTTTCCAGATCCCTGAATCTTTGCTTGATAAGACTCATCTGTCAGTGGAAGTCGTTCGTCATAGAAGATAAAACACAGATTTACTTAGGAAGAACTGCAAAAGTTCATATTTTACAATCATAAAATAAAATAAACAATAATGACTAATATCTAAAACAGTGAGTAGCGGGTCGTTTTAAAGTAACTTTGTATCAAAAAAGCAGAGTTTCAGTTTTTGAAATTATTTCTATTTTTCGTATTTATCTTAAATTTTTTAAAGTGGTTGGACGTTTGACTATTTAGATAATGAATCCATAAAACCAGTCGGCCAGATCCTCTTCTTCTTCCATCTTCTTGCTCCATCTTTATGAGAATTGCTAAACTTATCAAAGACGATACTTTTGTCAGAACATTGAGGAAGGGGGTCATCCAAGCTGGAGATTTTAAAATACCTCAAGTTTGTGGCTACACTGGAGTCTGTAGTTTTGTTCTCAGTAGATGGAGATTTTAAATAAAAAAATATGAATGACGTCTGCTTATTGAATGAGACTCATGGAGCAATAAAATCAACAAAGCAGTTGCGTGGTTTGTTCTGATCAATGTATGTGTAAACCATTGAAAAAGCCTTATGTTTCATTCTAGACTCCAGTCTTTTCTCGAGTGATAAGTGTGAAGAAATGAGCAATCTCACCAAGGAAGTGGACATCGCTGACGGCTCTCCTAAGTCCATCAAAGAGGAAGAGCACGGCAAGAAAAAGCACAGAAGAAACCGTACCACCTTCACCACCTATCAGCTTCATGAGTTGGAGCGAGCCTTCGAGAAGTCCCACTATCCAGACGTCTACAGCCGGGAGGAACTGGCAACGAAGGTCAACCTGCCTGAGGTTCGAGTCCAGGTAAAGACATGAACCAGGGATAACTGCATTGATACTACAGGACATTTTCCACACAGTTGGCCGTCAATCACACACTGCTTGTTGGTAATGTCATGACACTGACTGACAGTTCAATCCCAGAATTCCATCCCTCAGAGGTTAGAGGATAGATGTCAAACTGCAGTCCATAAAGGCTGCTGTCCAGTTCTTGACCAACTCTTCCGCCCTTGTTAGCTTCTTATTGGCATAACACACCTCATCCAGGTAATCAGCAGAAGATCCTCCAGTAGATGATTCTTGATACCAGTCTTTGAGGGCTGTTCCAGAAGATGTTCTGCTGCTTGTTTGAGTGGCTACTTTCGTTAAAATGTCCTCTGGAAACACTGTTAAAGTTCAGCTGCCCAGAAGAGCATGAATCCTGTAACAACGTGTCCTTTAAATGTTCCTCAAAGCAAGAACTGCTCCTCTATTCCACAAATACCGGTCTCTTCTGTCATCAACGACCCAATGGGCTCGCTGCTTCTGGCATTTCATAGCATCATGTCAAGTTCAATGTCTAAGTTGGTGAACTTGGATCATTCTTAGTCATATCAAGTTATGATAAGTCATTCATGCCTGTGGTTGATGAAAAAAGTCCCAAACCATGACAATTCCGCCACCCTGTTCCACAGCTAACATGAATTTGTTCTGGTAAAACTCTGTAGTTTTCATCAAACACATCTTCTGGCACTAAAACCAAACATCTGCCACATACTTTATGTTCAAACTTTTGCTGTGAAGATCAAGAAAAAACAGAATGAGGAGTTCCATCGGATTCTGTTTCGTTACGTCATGCCTTTAAGACGTTGGTATTTTATGTGTTGGTTTTTTTTATTCAAAAAATATTCAGTAAAGATTGAACTTTGGCTTCTCTTATCCCTTGTGCTATCTTAGATGACCCCACCCTTACATTGGTTCTCTCTACCATGAAAAAGGTGGATAAAGGTGGAAAGATTTCTTGTAATCCATGGACACCAGTGAAGATCACAAATCATTGAAGAAAAAAGGTTCAGAGCACTGTCTAGTGGGTCTAGATGACCCACCTCCCAATGTGAAAGTACCTAGGATAGCACAAGGGTTAGAGGAAAAAAAAACTGAAACCGATTAAAATGTTTCACTTGGGTGGTTTTTTTTTTTTTTGTTCAGGTGTGGTTTCAAAATCGAAGAGCAAAGTGGCGTCGTCAAGAAAAGATGGACACCAGTACCATGAAGCTCCATGACTCTCCAATGTTATCCTTCAATCGTCCTCCGATGCCCCCTAGTGTGGGGCAGGTGGCCAACCCGATGCCACTGGATCCTTGGCTCACGTCACCTATTTCCAGTGCCACACCCATGCACACCATTCCGGGGTTCATGAGCTCCCCGCAGACCCTGCAGCCCACCTACTCCAGCCACAGCTTCCTCAACAGCCCACCCGGCATGGTCCAAGGTATGCAGCCGATGGGGCCTCCTGCCTACCAGTGCGCACCTCCCTTCAACGATAAATACCCGGTGGAGGACGACCGGAATTCCAGCATCGCAGCCCTCAGAATGAAGGCCAAAGAGCACATTCAGTCCATGGATAAAACCTGGCAGCACATGTGATGCCCCGACAGGAAGTGGATGGATTTTTAATGCACTCCTGTAAATGTTTACAAACTGTTGATTCGTGTATCAGGTGAGAGGAGACGTGACACCAAAGAGGCTTGGGAAATTACCACCATGTGCACCGCTGTGTAACTGTTCAGGCAAACGGTTGATTTTCAAAAATGAATGAAGTATTTAAGTTTTATCAAACCACATTAGCCTCCGTGACGCTTTAGGACTCCCATGTTTTGATGTTTCCTCTGCTTTTTTCCGCACAGGTTTTCTATATTAGATCAACTGTAGACGGTTTAGCCAGACTCTCTGTTAGCTACAGGTTTTTGTACAACATCTAAAGAACAATTGACATCACATTTATACATGTTTTTATGTGGAATAGCTGTCGCTCAAACTTTTTAAGATGTCAAACATTTCTTTAATAAAAACTGTAATACTTGTAGCTCTGTCAGCAGGCGTCTGGGTGCATGGTTCTTCAGACTCCTGATTACAACCTGCTGACGGCCAACCTACTGCACTTTGAACGTGTTGTAGAAACTTTTTTGGAACATTTTGTGGCTTCAATCAAGCAGGTTTTATTTGTCTAAATAGAAATGTCTAGGTGTATTTTTTTTTACTCTTTTACAATAAAAACAATTTAGCACTTTTTAAAGTATATCTCTAAATTGCAGGGAAAATATATTTTTACTTTTATGAATTAAAAGAGAATATGTATAATTAAATAAATGAAAAGGCCTTTTGAGGAGCATGAAGTTGTGATGGGGGAAGTTAACGGAAGTCACAGAGCGTAATCTGATTTGGAGGCTAATTTAAACAGACAAGCATACCTCTTAACACCTAATTACTATCTTTAAAGCGATTAACCCTGGATTCTCAGGCATAGACAGAATGCCCTTGGCTACCCCTGAAAAAGCTGCTTCAAGACTCGATTCCTTTCTTTACCATTTAAAAACAAATGTGGATGTGCAGACAAAGGTCTTGGTTGCCCGTTTATGCTGAATATTTGTGTAATTTCCCTTTAATAGAACAAACTCAACAACGCCCGTGTGATAACTTCAAGTCCATCTTTTTGACCACATGTCCACACTGCCAGGAAAACTGAAGAAACAGTTCATGAAGCTTCAGCGGCTGTCACTTCATCTCTGCTGTGTGGTGGTGATGGTTCAATTAGATGTATGCATATTGCCCAATATTTCAACAATTGTCATCTCAATGGGTTTCATACCGGTATTTGTATAAGAACATGAAATCAGTCATTAAATACAATAGCTGATTGTAAACTAAACTAAACTAAACTAAACTAAACTAAACTAAACTAAACTAAACTAAACTAAACTAAACTAAACTAAACTAAACTAAACTAAACTAAACTAAACTAAACTAAACTAAACTAAACTGGGCATCTTAGACCATCCTCTGAATGGGAAAACTCCTTTAAAAAAAAAAAAGATTCTGGGAAAATAAAGGAGAAACCTCAGGGGTGCCCACATGGGGGAGGGATCCTCCCCCAGGACAGACAGGTGATGTACCAGAACTCTTAGAGAGAATGAACTTATCTAAATCTACAACTACATGTTTAAAAAGTCCAACAGACGAGCTTCATCCAGATGGAGTTGGGGGACGGCTGGGGGCGCCAGACGAGTCCATCACTAGTTTATTGTCATCAACTAGTGACATCAATGCAAAATGTCTTCATGATGGAATGGTCCACGTTCTTGAAGTGGTCCTGGCATCACATTCTGCTGAAACTACATTTCAGAGTTATGTTGGAGGAAATCCGATGGAAGCTTCCTGACTGCAGGAACTCAGATTGTTCAACCCAGACAAAAACCTCGTTTTACCTCCAAACTGTGGAACATACACTTTGAACGATCTCCTCTGGGTTTTTTCAGAAAAGCAAAAATGAAGAGAGAGGGAAATTAAAGTAAGTAAGAATGAATCATTCCATAGTTTTACCCCCTAAATGACAGCCGTCTGTAACCTGGATCCCATCATGAACAAAGTGGACTCCATGGATTTAGAGGAGGAAAGGGAACTCATGTCTGCAGTTCTTCCCTGGAAGAGGTTTGATGCAACTAATAAAATGTGCATTCATCACATAAATCATAGTAAAATGACGTAAAGTTTAGCTGAAAAATTCCAGACTTCATTTCATTTGTTTGTTTGTTTGACTCTATGAGGAACACAGTTGTGAGAACTCACTGGTAGTTAAAGTGAAGCATAAAGTTGTGTCATTTATGTTAAAATAATTGTCTGCAAATACAGTGAATTCAAGAGAAAAAATCATTTTAAACAAGGAAGATTTCTTTTCAGAAGATTGATACAAATCTAGCAGAGAGACGGAGGGAAAACCCTGCATGCGTTTGACGAAGACCCTCGGTTTGGATGAAGGGTCCCGTTCTCTCTCCTCCCCTAACGTCCATTAGTGAGCCACCAGGCTGACTCTGTGAGCTTAATGAGTCCTGGCAGACAATGGGCCCATGCTCGCTGCGACACAGGGGTTGTGTTCATCCAGACCTGCGTTCCTACAGACCTGTGGCCTTTTGCCAGGCCGTTAGGCAGATGAAGCTCCACTCCATCAGGCCCAACCGGGGGTGTCATGGGGCCCAGCCTGACTGGCTGCAGGGGCCACAAGGGCTCCATTTTAATTGCCCTCTTGTAGCCTTTGCAGCTAAAATGCCCCCAGTTTACGGTGGGAGGGGAGCTTTACGTCTGTTCTGCAACAGGAAGTCCTAGTTGGTTGAAATACTATGAAACCTTCAATCCACTGATTTCCTGTTTCTCTTTATTCTAGTATCTTCCTCCGTTATTTGGTGCTTAACTCCTTTTACAATCCTACAGCTATTTCAACCATCCCACTGTTCAAATATTCAGCTCTTTCAGTTTTTCCAGCTGTGACTTTTGGTCACAAATCCTTGAACTTTTCCAGATATTCCAGGATTTCCAGGATTTCTGCCTCCATTGAAACAAATGGGAATCCTTGGTGCAGAAGCTCGCTGGTTCAATACCCGGCTCTGGCATTTTTCACAAACATTTTTTTTGTTATTGTGCTGTTTTCACTTTATTTATGCTCAACTTTGATCATTTCTTTATTTAAATTGTGTTTTTTTTATCTTTAAGTTTCATTCAACGCTGCATTTTCTTCTGGAAAAGCTGCTGCTTCTAGTTTTCTTTTACGGTCTGCATGTGAACATCTATTTTGAGGTGTTCAAAAGTAAAAATGGACATTTGTGTACCACATAATACATCAATTGATTATATACTGCATCTCCTTTGAGTGAACGTTTTGGTAGGTAAATTTGTCCAAAAGAGCCTGTATTTTTCAATCAGAGTTCTCTGAGGTTCAGTTCACGATTATCCTGATAAACGTTGGTGAAATCCCAGAAAAGACCAGAAAAAGTGCCCGTCGTGAACCAGCTCTTGACTTAGTTAGGTTCATGAGATAATTAGCCGGGTAAAACTCAGACTTCAGCTGCTGTTAGCTAAATATGCTTCTCTCTTTTATGCCACAAAGTTTGGAGGAATTTCTCGGCAAAATGATACAGATTGAAAGTGTTCAAGTTTGCTATATTTAGTCCAACTCATTTCTCCCTGCCCCTGTCTTCATGTAGCTACACCCAGAATACGCTCATAACGCACTCAGAACCAGCAATTAATCACAAGCATTATGATGAGGTCCTGCTTGACCAAGCATGACCTCCGCAGAGGCCCAGGCTCTAGTTAACAGGCTGACTAGCGGGTCCAGGTCCACGGTGGAAATAATAAGGTAAAACAGTGGAATTAATTGGGTTTGATGAAGAACACTTTTCAAAGGGACACTATTTTCTCCTCCTGACATAATTGCGGCTCGCTCAGAGGGTGCCGGGGGGTTTGAAGGCTGGCGCCAGTTGCTCTTCTTTGCCCCAGTGGTCGCTTTGTAGGAAAAGACCTGTCACTCAAAAAAAAAAACCTGCCGCTTCACACTCAACGGCACTAATGCCAACGGCGTCCATGTGGACGCAATGCAATGAACCCATGTTGACTAAAGAACCGTGTGTGTTTCTAAAGATGTTTTACTGCTGCAGTTTCTGTCACAAAAACAAGAAACTTTCTTCACCTTTGGACTAAAGTCTGCAGCATTCCTTCTTTTGAAACTCTTTGTAAAGGATGCTCCAGTTCAAGATCCTGATTAAAAACATGCATGTTCCAAAAATACTATCAGTCTCTCAATGTTAGAAAACTCCAGAAGAATTCATTTAAGCCCTGAAAGAGTAATAAAGCAAAAAGAAACACTTCCTGAACACTTTTCCTAAACCTGGACAGAAAAAAACAAGTCAGGATTCATGAACAGTGTGAGCTGTTATTGTTAAAAGGGAATAAAAAGAACAAGAAAATCTTCTTTACATTTTATTTGTTTCGTTCTTTCTGTATTTTTTCTCTGTGTGATAAAATATTCTGGATTGAGGTTGTTGATTCTTCTCAGACAGATCGAACACAGTGTTTATGAAGTATTGATGGATTAAATGCATTAATAAACCTTCAATTAAAAGTCAGACTTTTTCATAAGAAAATTAAATATGAAATGTTTTTTCTTCATGTTTTCCTTTTTATTTTTCATTTGAACTGGTCAGTGTGCCGTGTTTCAGGACACACACGGAAAAAAAAAGAATCAACATGTCGATTTAAACTCTGTCGACATGAGCGCCCCCCCCCCCAAACCAGGAGAAAGCAGACCAGTCTCTGCTTTCTCAAAATTTAGTAGCTGTTCTTCAGATTTTACAGGAAAACTAAGCAACGACATTTGACTAGTGTCAAGTTTAAAAAAAACCACATAAAAAAGTTAAATTTGGGTCAAGAACCACATAAATGTCTAAAATCCATTAGAAACATCCTGGACTGTCTTATAGGGAGAATGAATACTTTAACCCCAGTTTATGAGGATCTTCATTCTGACTGTAGTTTCCACCAAAATGACAGAACATAAACTTCATGTTTTCCAGAAGACCTGAATGAGAGAATGTTCTAACAGAATGTTGTGAATAATAACCAGAAATGTCATCCTGACAGCTGTTCGTAGGAAAATATCTTGATGCAGGAAACCGTTTGGTGACGGCAGAGACTGCAGAGGCCTGCAGAGACGCCGTTTACAATTCCTGGCAAACCCTTTTATGAAGAGAATCATTCCATTTTCTCATGAATTATGCATCCAGACCTGTAGATGTGGCTCTGAAATGCGCCCCCTTGTGGTTGCATCACTTTATTATTCATCTTTACTATGGAGTACGATAGTGTTGGCACATTTATAGATTTAATCTCCTTTCTTAACCCCTAAACAGTTTTAACTGAAGAGGGAGAACTCATGTGAGCAGAAGACCTGACCATGCCGGAAAGCTTTTGCCCCGGCGTCATGTGTGCTCAGTCTTTAGTCTGAACATCTGGAACCATCCTGCTGTGGATTTCTTTGTGTTTGCTGAGGCCATAAAACCATTTCAAGGCTAATCCTTTTTTTCATTTTTTTGTCTCACTTCTATTCCTTTTTCTTCTTTTGTGTTTGTATCGTACACCAGCTGTTGTGCTAAACGTGTGTTTTTGCTGTTTTTGGTGAGTGGTGTGAGTGAATCCTGGAATCCCTGGGCAGTTTCAGCGGACATCAGCTGTCGCCTGTTATCAGAACCAGGGCAGATGGGCCTCAGATGCATCTCCAGCGTGTCACATGAGCTGCAAATCAATGTTTCCAACAAAGAGACAAGAGTTTTCTGTGTTTGAGGTTGATCAGATTACACACAGGCATGTGAAGAAGGAACCGTCTGATGCTGTTTCTTCAAGCACCGTTTAAGATAGAAATCTCCTCTAAACTCTAAACTGTTCAGCTCAAAGAAGAAATGTGAAAATGATGAAACCAAATCCACTGGGATGATCACAGCTGTAAACGTAAAATGTGTTGTAGAAGATATTAAAGTGTTTGTGGTTATCATGGTGCAGTGGTTAGCCTCTTGCCTCACAGCAAAAAGACCCCTGTTCAAGCCCTGGATGGGGCCCTTTCTGTGTGAAAAAATAATCTACACAAAAAATATTAATTTATCTTTAATGACTCAATTTTCCTATTAAACATATACCAAGCCTAATCATAATCAGGCAAAAGAAGTTACTTAAAATACATTGGCCTCTATAGAAAATTTTAAACTATAAAATCGGAAGTTATCAAAACCAATTCTGCTATTTATAGTATTTAAATGTATTACTTCCAATCATCATTTTCATATTTTAATCTTCTTTTTTATCTCAATGTTTTATATATTTGTTATTCTGTTGTAAGAAATCGTCAAACACTGTATCATTTTTTGAACATTTGTTTGAAGAAAACGTTTTTACATGTATGTGAACTACACAGGAGAAATTGTACTGTACTTTGAATATTAAATTGAAACCTGTTTTGTTATCAATGTTATCATTATTATTGTTAATGTTATTATTATCGTTAATAATAATAATAATAATAATAATGGGTAAGAAGAAAGAAGATCACAGACTTTTTAAAAACAGTTAAATCTGGGACAATTACCCCTAAATTTGGCATTTTGGAGACCCCCGGCTGCATTTTGCTCGTTTCCATGATCTTCAGCGCCCTCTGGTGGACGGCTGGCGCCATTGCGGGATTTAACGAAAAGCTGATCTGGATTCAGCGTCTGGAGGAGACGGTTGTTTCGTGGTCTCCTCTGATTGGTCAAGGCGTCCGTTCCTCTTGTCCAATCAGAGGCAGACATCTGTTCGCTGGAGCCACTCTGAAATATCTCCTCCGCTTCCTCCTCGTCACTTCTGCCTCGTCTGCGTCTGTGCGGCTGCAGAGCTGAAATTACCGGTTAAAATGAACACTTTGAGTTTATTTGTGGGTTTGATCGCTTTGTACTGCGTACATGCAAAGATCTACTTCCGGGAGGAGTTTCTAGACGGCGGTAACTCCAACATTTCCTTCACTTTCAATCCAAATTTGTGCTGGAATTTTGAATTTCTGGCTTTTTGATTGCACGTTATGATGTAAATGGAGTTTAATATCATTAAGTGTTTCTATTTGACTGTATGAGCGATTATTGGCATTACGTTAAACTCGTGTGTAGTGATTATCACGTTGTTTCCCTTCATTCTAGCTGATTAATTGGAATAATGATGATGTTGTGGTGACAGTCCTGTGTTTCCACGGGCCGTGGGTCAGTGTGTCTCCTGGGAGCTTTTGCTTTCTGTTTCCCTGTTTTAATGGCTCCCTCCTGCTCCTCAGATGAATGGAGAAGTCGCTGGGTGAACTCCAAACACAAGTCTGACTACGGAGAGTGGAAGCTGACGGCGGGGAACTTCTACGGAGACGCAGAGAAGGACAAAGGTCAGCAGGCCTTCAGTGTGGAGAACATCAGCAGAGGGTTGTTAAAAACACATCTGTGGCTGGATAGACGTGTCAGACACAGAGTCTCAGACTGTTTCCTGGTCGCCGCTTCACCGGCCGGACAGGTTGGGCTTCACAGTCCAGATCCAGCTCTGCTTTCTCTGCATTGGAGCGCAGTGATTTCCCTGTGACGTCTGTGATTATTTCACTTTTGTCATTTGTTTTCCTCTGAACTGGTTCTGCACTTTAGGTCTGCAGACCAGCCAAGACGCTCGCTTCTACGCCGCCTCGGCCCGCTTCGAGCCGTTCAGCAACGAGGGGAAGTCTCTGGTCATTCAGTTCACGGTCAAGCACGAGCAGAAGATCGACTGCGGTGGGGGCTACGTGAAGGTCTTCCCGTCCGACCTGGACCAGACCGACATGCACGGAGACTCCTCCTACTACGTCATGTTTGGTGAGAAGCTGAGCTCCGTCTCACTCGCAGGACGAACCGCTCCACCAGAAGGCGTTCTTGGAGTAATCTGGTCAATTTGTTGCAGGCCCCGACATCTGCGGCTACACCACCAAGAAGGTCCACGTTATCTTCAATTACAAGGGCAAGAATCATCTCATCAAGAAGGAGATCAAATGCAAGGTACCGCTGTGGTCTGGAAGGACGATCAGACGATCGTGCTTCTGAAGCTAAAGGCTGAACCCCTGGTTCCCTGCAGGATGATGAGTTCACCCACCTGTACACACTGATCCTGAACCCAGACCAGACCTACCAGGTCAAGATTGACAATGAGAAGGTGGAATCTGGAAGTCTGGAGGAGGACTGGGACTTCCTGCCCCCCAAGAAAATCAAGGACCCTGAAGCCAAGAAGCCAGAAGATTGGGACGACCGTCCGAAGATCGATGATCCCGAAGACACCAAGCCTGAGGTGAAAACCTTCAACTGAAGAAGCTTGACTGAATCCTGATCTGATGGTCCAACCAGACAATATTTGTTTCCGCAGGACTGGGAGAAACCAGAATACATCCCAGATCCTGACGCCAAAAAGCCTGAAGACTGGCAGGAGGACATGGATGGAGAATGGGAGCCGCCGATGATCAGCAACCCGGAGTACAAAGTAAGACCTGCACGGCGCCGAGGCCTCGTGCTGCGGCTAAGGCCGTCCCCCTCTGACCTTTCCTGTGATCGCAGGGAGAATGGAAGCCCAAACAGATCGATAATCCAGACTACAAAGGAGCCTGGGTGCATCCAGAAATCGATAACCCCGAATACAGCCCAGACGCAAACATCTACAAGTTCGACAGCATCGGGGTTCTGGGTCTGGACCTCTGGCAGGTGAGGACCTGATGACACGCAGGACGGGAGAGTCCTGCAGCAGGGGGGAGTAACGTCTGGACCTGCTTTTCAGGTCAAGTCAGGGACCGTCTTCGACAACTTCCTCATCACCGACGACGTGAAGGAAGCGGAAGACGTGGGCAAAGAGACGTGGGGCGCGACGAAGGTACGTCAGAGAACGAGATGCTGCTCCTGCAGATGGGAAGAGCAGAAACCGGATCAAACTTTGCTCTTTCTCACTTTTCCTTCAGGAGCCGGAACAGAAAATGAAGCAAGAGCAGGACGAGTTGAAGCGAAAAGACGAAGAGGAAAAGAACAAGGACCAAGACACAGACGGGGATGATGAAGATATTGATGAAGACGAGGAAGAATCAAAGGAAGAAGCAGAGGAGGCACTTTCAGAAACAGATGAAGATGCTCAGGCTAAAGATGAGCTTTGAAGAAAGGTTGCAGTAGTGTGTGTGTGTGTGTGTGTTTTATGTCCCACAAAGCCTGTGCGTTGGCGCTCAGGATGGTTGTGGTTGCTGTGCATCCTCTTCCTGCCAAAAGGGCAAAACCAAACTCTGGGGTCTAATCTGGAAATGGGGTCTTGTTGATCTAGAACTTTACATTTCTCGACAATCCTAAACTACAATCTGACTAGAACAAAATAAAAGTCTGCTTTTGTAACAGAATGCAGTCTGTTGGCTCTGCCACCTAGTTTGTTTTTTTATTTCTTTTTCACCGGAAACCTTCCTAAAGTCTGTTTTTGATTTGAGGTGTTGAAAGCGGATTTCTGGTTCTGAACGGTGGTCACAAACGGGAGAAATCCTCCTGTTCGGGTTCATGTTGCAGAACAACGTAGAGGAAAAACGAAGCACATGTGGAACCAATGAAAGCGTTTCTCTGCTTTTTACAGGACAGAATGTTTCTGATACCAAAGTTTTTAATAAAGATGTGATTTTTTTTTTTTTATTGCATAAACGTTTCTGAAGGGTTGTGACAGAAACGGCACTGTGGCGGTTGAGTCTTGATTGACGCGAATCGGATGTTTGTCCTTATTGTCAAAGGTACAACCAAATAAAAGGTGCTCTCTGATCTGCATCATCCAGTCATTCAAACACACGACAGCTCAAGGGGATGGAAATGACGCAAACATTTCCTAAAACATGAACATTCACACAATTCAGCCACCATGACAAACTGCATAGTTGTAGACTTGAATGTTTGTACATTATTATCCAGTAATATTTGGAGTTAACAGTTTTTTTTTTTCTCCTTTTGATCTGTAACGTCAGCCTGAAGGTTAGAGGTCAAACATGGGAGGGGGGGGACTAGATGGTGCAGCACTATGTAGACCCCTGGATTTTAAAAACAGACACCATCCTCACTACTTTTCTTTTGTTAAACAGCGAATATTATGTCGTTTTCAGTTTAAATCTAAAATGAGTGTTTTGCAACAATTATTTATGAGTCCTCTGAAGAAAAAACGTTGATGGTTTATCACAAATTAATTTTTCCAACACAATGCATTGTGGTCTTTATTCGCAGATCTAGTGAGCATTGATGCACACTGGTTTGTCTGCAGAGACTTCTGGGAAATTTCTAGGACACTGGGTTTTGGAAATGTAGATTCAGACAACAGTAGAAAACGGTGAGTAGGGAAGGAATTCAGACACAACCCCTAGGACTGTCTCTGGTCATCTGTGGACCTATGGAGGGTTTTCTTCTGGGGGGTGTTGGAGAGCGTTCCTCTATCCTAGAACATTAGGAAACCTTCCATGCTGGGATGTAGAAGGTCACCAGCAGTCTTCAGCACAAACCCTCAGCCAATCAGCTTTCACCGAGTCACACAGGCGGTTTCTTAGAGTTTTTACGCCGGATGCCCTTCCTGATACAACCCTGTATTGTATCCGGGCTGGGGACCGGCACAGGGAGACCCTCACTCAGGCCCCCTAGTGGCTTTATAGTGGGTCTTGCCAGAGGGCCCACACTGGACAACGCCCAGCGCGGCCCCTGGGGATCAAACGCTGGTTTAAGGTCACCAGCAGACTGAGGTGTTGGTACTCCAGGATCAGCTCACATCCACCAACAGTTTACCTGATGGAGATCCGCCCAGCGTGACCCGTACTGACCTGATGACCCGCACACCCCACCCCACCCCCCTCCTCGCAGAGGGCAATTGGGGGTGTTCTTAAGACCGGAAGCCCCCGGTTTGGGCGTGCGTGTCTTCCAATGAGTTCTATTGCTAGAGGAGACATCACGTGGTTCCTCATGGGAGGAGAGCACCGCCATCTTGGTGAGGTCAAGTCGCTGCTGCAGTTCAGCATGTGAACACATTTTTGGCAAAATGCCAGTTCATTGTGCGGGTTTCTACTGCCAAAATCAGAGAAATGAGTCCAGGAAGGAGGAAGGCATAAGGTTTGACAGGTAAGTACTATAATTCTTTTCTTTTAATACTGCAGGGGCTTCATTAATAGAACACATGTTGACATGTATGATGCTGCAGGGCTGTTATCAACATGCTGCTGCATGATGTACGTATAATTTGCTGTCGACATAAATGTAAACTTTACTGTGTTAAACCTGTATACAGCATACTAGGACTAGACTATTATAATAATATAGATTTATGCATTTCTGACTCAGAGACTGAACTTTTCTTGCAGGTTTCCAATGGATTCAGACTTTAGGAAAAAGTGGATCTTAGCAATAAAAAGAGTTAACCCAGATGGATCACTGTGGTACCAACTAGTAATACAGTCTGGATATGTTCAGAACATTTGAGGAAACACATTTTGATGAGAGGCTGTTAGCTTGAAACCCGACACCATAACATCTGTGTTACACAAACTGATCACTAACATGAATCAGTAAATCTATTGTTTCTCTTTTTTTTTTAGGGTAAATCTGTTGTTGAGTTTTGGACTTATTGTTGACTTATTATTGATTTATTATTATTATGTATTATCATTGACTTATTATTAAATTAATTGTTATCATTTATTATCATTATTGACTCATTATTGACTTATTGTTGGGCTTTTCTAAATAATTTAAATTACATATCACAGAGGTCTAAAACTTCTACATGTTTAAAAATTGTTTTTAAAATTCTTTGTAATAATTTTTTTTATTTGTAATAAGTCCTGCAACTATGGAATTATTCATTAAAGTTTGAGCTTTTAAGGTTGACTGTTTCTCTTATTTAACAACAACAAATGATTTGTATATATATATATATATATATATATATATATATATATATATATATATATATATATATATATATATATATATATATATATATATATATATATATATATATGTATGTATGTATATATATATATATATATATATATATATATATATATATATATATATATATATGTATATATATATATATATATATATATATATATATATATATATATATATATATATATATATATGTATATATATATATATATATATATATATATACAAATCATTTGTTGTTGTTAAATAAGAGAAACAGTCAACCTTATATATATATATATATATATATATATATATATATATATATATCAGAATCAGAAAAAGCTTTATTGCCAGGTTCAGTAGAGGGCACTTTACAGAATGAGGAATTTGACTTGGTGTTGGCAGGTGGTGCATCTCAGATGAGAAAATGAAAGTGCAAACAGTATAACATACAGAGAGTGCAATTAAGAATAAGTTAAAAATTAAGTTAACAACAACAGACTACAGTGGAGTAAAGTGGGAGCGCAGGTGGGCTGGGATGGTGGGGCCTGTAAGAGGCAGTGATAGTCCTTTGGTGGTGGTGGTGGTGGGGGGGGGGGGGGGTCAGCTGGGGGAGTTGGGGTACTGTTCAGCAGGCTGACTGCAGTGGGGAAGAGGTCCTGCTCCTGATGGACCGGAGCCTCTTTCCAGAGGGGAGGGGCCGAAAGAGTTCATGACCTGGATGAGAGGGGTCGGCTACAATCCTGGCTGCCCGCCTCCGGGTCCTGGAGATGTGCAGCTCCTGGAGAGACGGGAGGTGGCAGCCGATCACCTTCTCCGCTGAGTGGATGAGGCGCTGCAGCTTGGCCTTGTCTCTGGCCGTGGCCGCAGCGAACCAGACTGTGATGGAGGACGTGAGGGTGGATTCAATGATGGCATCGTAGAAGTCTACCAGCATCTTTTCAGGGAGGTGAAACTTCTTCAGCTGCCTCAGGAAGTACATCCTCTGCTGGACCTTCTTAGTGATGGAGCTGATGTTCTGCTCCCACTTGAGGTCCTGGCTGATGATGGTTCCCAGGAAGCAGAAGGACTCCACAGAGGTCACCGGGGAGTCACAGAGGATGACAGGGGGGAGGGGGGCTGGGGCCTTCCTGAAGTCCACTGTCATCTCCACTGTCTTCAGAGCATTAAGCTCCAGGTTGTTAGCGCTGCACTATGACACCAGCCTGGCTATTTCACTCCTGTAGGCCGACTCATCTCCGTCAGAGATGAGGCCGATGAGTGTGGTGTCGTCAGCAAACTTCAGGAGTTTGACAGACAGGTGACCAGCTGTGCAGCTGTTTGTGTACAGGGAGAATAACAGGGGTGAAAGGACACAGCCCTGGGGGGATCTGGGTATCTGAGACGAGCTTCCCCAGCCTCATGAGGCTACTGCTGCTGTCTGTCTGTAAGGTAGTCTGTGATCCACATGCAGGTGGAGTCAGACACATTCAGCTGGGAGAGTTTGTAATGGAGCAGGGATGGAACTATTGTGTTGAAGGCAGAGCTGAAGTCAACAAACAGGATCCTGGAGAGTCCAGATGCTGGAGGATGAAGTTGAGGGCCATGTTTACAGCATCGTCTACCGATCTCTTGGCTCGGTATATGTCTTATCTTATACCGGATTAGGTTTGGCTGTAGAATTCAGTGGGAAAAGGTTTGGTCCCTGCCCCAAAATATTTTATCACCAATAAAATTAAAGAAATTTCTTTCAGAATTCCTCATAAATTTTATCCAGTGAAACATTTCTTTACCAAGTTTATAAAAAGATCTGGACATAAACTGTTCATTTTGTCATTCCTCACCATAAACAGTGCCTCAACTTTTTGGGGTTTTGCTCCTTCACTCAAGTATTTTGGAAAGATTTGATACATTTTATAAGAACTCATCTATGTGAAGATCATAGATTATTCTGTGGGAATATCATTTTTGAATATTTTACACAAGAGAGACATAATGCAGAGAAAATATACATAGTTAATTTATGCTTAACCTGTTTTACATAGTTATTATTATGTTTTTTTTTTTTTTAATTTTTGTTCCATTATCTGGCGAACGTGCAAATTGTATTTTGCACACAGTGAGGAGTTTTGTATTTGGTATTTTGTAAGTGCAATATTTGTTAATAAAGTTTTTCAAAAAAAGACTTCCCAAGCGGGCGTGTCTCCTCTGGCGATATAACTCATTGGTGTCTTCCTCCGGACGCTTCCGGAACAGCAGGAAAGATGGCGGAGCTGCTGTCTGTCAGCCAGGTAAGAAGAGGGAAAAAGTCCCAAAAGTGGAAGTTCAGACGGAGGTTTGCAGGTTTCCCGCGTCACCGGTTCACTGCGGAGGCCGGAACGAAAACACGTCGGTTTGGGTCAAAGTTCGTCCAGTTTGGAAAGTTTTCCTGATTTCCCTCGGTCAACGAGCGAAGTAACGAAGTATCGAAGTAACGAAATCACTTCAGCTAACAAACCAGACGAACGTTACCGGATCATCTTCGCGTTACCGACACGTTCGCGCGAGGCAGTTAAGTCTGAGTGATGCTGACGTAATGTGTGTTGTGTTTGTTGGTGGTGTAGTTGCTTCTGTTTGAGGGTTTTTTGTTGTTGTGTGAATGAACACATGAACCATCACATCAGTCTTTAACGTGAGTCCCAGGTGTTGTTTTTCTCACATTTGTGTTGTTTTTCTCACATTTGTGTTGTTTTACCTCATATTTGTGTTGTTTTTCTCACGTTTGTGTTGTTTTCTGTCATTTTCCACCTCCACCTTGTTTCATTTCCATCAGTTGATTAAATGCAGGCGTTCTTTTTGGTGGCGTTCACCTGAACGTCCCTGTACCTGACCTGATGAAGTATTAAGGGGGGGGGGGTCACGTCTGTTAGCGGCTGATGGGACGCTTCAAAAAAGCGTAAAGGATGAGACCGTAATGTTGTGACGTTGTCCCGTCTTCACGTCCAGCACCTGGCGGTTTCCTGTTGATGATGTCACGTTTCTCAGGTGTTTTCTCTTTTCCAGATGTCAAATGGAAACGCCGCGTATGAACTTTACTACCGACAGGTAAAGTTTTCACTTCACTCCTTTCCTGTTTGATCCCATCTTCTGTTGAACTAATGAAGACCCGTCGGTTCTTTCCCGCCTAGTTGGACCCGGGAAACACGGGGAAAATATCTGCAGCCGAGGCGGCACAGTTTCTGAAGAAGTCCGGCCTGCCAGACAGCACCCTGGGAAAAGTAGGTCCCACGCGTGTTTGGTTCAGCCCAAACCCTCCTGGACTTGGCGAGGCCCCTCTAACCTCGTCTTCTCTCCTCTTCAGATTTGGGATTTGGCCGATTCGGATCGGAAAGGCTTTTTGGATAAGAAGGTAAAGCCGACCCGGCGGTAGACGTGCCGACCCGGCGGTAGACGTGCCGACCCGGCGGTAGACGTGCCGACCCGGCGGTAGACGTGCCGACCCTGTGGTAGACGTGCGTGACGCTGATGCTCTCTACCGTCCTCCGTTCCCAGGGTTTCTTCATCGCTTTGAGGCTTGTGGCGTCGGCCCAGGCAGGAAATGATGTCAGCCTGAGCAACCTCAGCCAGAGTGCAGCGGTGCCTAAATTCGTAAGTGTTTGCCGCTCTAACCCGGTTCTCTGGTCGCAGCCGTCGGTTCTTCATGTGGTTGTGTGATCACAGAGCGATACCAGCAGTCCGTTGACCCGGAGCTCTACGTTGGCGTCCGACCCTCAGTGGGCCATCAGAGTGAGTGGCGAGGTTTCATGTGGTCTGGGTGTGCGACTGCGAGCGTCTCACCTCTGTCTTCTCCCTCCATAACAGCCGGATGAAAAGGGGAAGTTTGAGGGAATATTTGAGAGTCTGTCGCCGGTTCAGGGTCTTCTGTCCGGAGACAAAGTCCGACCCGTTTTGATTAACTCCAAGCTCCCTCTGGATGTGCTGGGAAAGGTACAGTTCTCAGTGATGTGGAGCGGCTGCTTCAGCCTTGGGGGGTCTCTGTGACCGAATGTCTGCTCTGTAGATCTGGGACCTCAGTGACGTGGACAAAGATGGACATTTGGACAAGGAGGAGTTCATCGTGGTGAGGCGGATGTTCCTTTCCTCTTACGTTGATGAGGTGGATTGAAAAGTGTTTGCTCGCTGACGGTTCTGCACTTTGGCAGGCCATGCATCTCGTGTACCGAGCCATGGAGAAGGAGGCCGTTCCAGCCAGCTTACCCGCCAACCTCATCCCGCCTTCTAAGAGGAAGAAGTCGGCCATGGCGCTCCCGGGCGCCGTGGCGGTGCTGCCCTCGCTTTCGGGTCTGCTGTCGAGCCCGGTGACTCTGAAGGAGACGCTGCTGAGCTCCTCTCCAGCTCCTGCCAGCGCCAGCGCCGCCAAACTGTCACCAAAACCCTCCTTCAAGTCCAGCTCAGAGGTCAGTCGCCTTCTGCTCCCCGGAAGATTCTTGTGTCACTTTTTTAAATCCAAACCAAATAAAAATATCAGCTTTTATTTGCTCACTTAAATGCAAAACCTTTGTTTTAAGTCCTTTCTAAACTCAGCATTTGTAAAGCAGATGCTGTGAAAACCGTCTCTGTTTCTCCACTGAACTATGCAGCAGGTGAAGGAGGGAGAAACGGGATTTCCTGGACTTTCTGCCCGCGGCTCATACTTCACTCTGTTTGTAGTTAATTCAGTTCAGCTAAAAATATCAATATATTTGGGTCATTTTCCTAATATGAGCCTGAAACTTGTGGGATGAGCGTTTGTTTTCCTTGGCCGTTCTCCAGCTGGAACCGGTTCTTCCGGAGCAGCTTGTAGACTTTTGCAGAACTGCCAGTTTGTAGTCTGACGCTTCACAAACAGGAAAACCAGTTTATCCACATTGCTGAGAAGCTTCTGTTCGTCTCACCTTCTGGAAAAAAAAAACACTTCCTTGAAAGGAAAGAAAAGCTGCACGTCAAAAAGACCGAATCCGGGAAAGGAGGTCGTTTGAGTTTTGCAGAATTTCTTTTTGTTTGATGGAAAATAAACATTTATCTCCTACAAACAAACAGGAATTCTGTCGCAGGCCTGTAACTTCTTTTAAAGACAGCTTTTCTATCCTCAACCTGTTGGAGCTGGTTGTTTGCATGAAAAACACCCGTCCACACCCTTAATCAGTCAGGCTGCTCTTCTCCGCCATGACCAAAGAGCTGTCAGAGGACACCCGGGACAGGATTGTAGAAAGGAAACCTGGAGAACTGATTGATGATCTGGGGGGGTATTCCAGAAGACCCGTTTAAACTAGCCTGACTTTAAGCCTGAACTCTGGCTGAAATCCGCCTGAACTTGCTTACTCTGGGTATGTCGGTTCCAAAAGACCGGGTATGAGTTGGTGTAATTACGCTCCACTTGGTAACCCTGGGTTAATGCACGTGCACAGCAGGTACATAAAGACATTCTCAATAGATCGCCGATTTCTGGAGTCACCATGGAAACGCGTGGAGAAAAAAAGAGAGCGCTATACTTTAGTGAGACGGAGTCTGAGATTTTAATGTCGGCTAATGAAGATTATAGGTCCATCAAAAAAGTAACACAGCTGCATCATCAAAAGAAAGAGTTTCTGTTTGGAGAAAAAGAACAGACAAAGTAAACGCACGAGTTTCTATCTCATTTCTATTTTCATTGCGATGCATGTTTATATAAATTATCTAACTTAAATTAATTCAATTGGTAACAAGTAAATTAGTTATTTTTTTCAACCTAATTTCTTACGTCTATCAAACTCAATAATTGTTTATACAACTCAAATTTACATATTTATCTAACTAAATGTAATTTTACTCCAATTCAATTACGGTAAATGTTTTTCCATCTTAATTTATTGTACTTCTTGAACTCTCATATGTCTACGTTTGAGGCTGGAGATATTCTTATTTTTATAACAAAAAAATGAATGAAACAAAATGGATTTGAGTCAAATAACCATATACCATATCGCTGAATTTATCATTATTATACCATACAGTAGGGTTGCTATATAAACTCATCATCCTCTCCCTCCCTCTCACTCATGGTGCAGAAAGAATTAAACATAGTTGGACAAAATAACTCGGCAAAACACAGTAAAACAGCTAAACAACTAAAAAAAGCCACACTTAAACCCAAATCCGTCCAGACAGGCAAAGGGAATGGTATCCCACAATCCCTTGCGGTGCCGATCTAACAGCAGCACCAAAGTTGCACCTACTGAATTGAATTAATTTGAATGAAAGTAAAATAAATGTCTGATAACTACGTGTTATTTTTAAGCTGACTGAATAAAAAAATTATTTATCTTAACTGAAGCAAATAATTAAATTAGATCAAAGTAAAAAGTTTATCTTTCCAACATCCATATGTGGTCTTATCACCCTCTCACGGTGGAAAAAGTATTATCTGAGCTTCTTCATCCACTAAATCATCTTCAAATGGACACGCCATGCTGCTTCACCTCTCTGTAAACAAACTAACCTTCAACTAAACCTGCTCCAGACCAGGTTAGGTTCAGAGCATGAGTTGCTATGGCAACTTGACATACCCTGAAACATACCTCTGTTTCTGGAACCGAAAGCTGAGGTTATCAACTTCCTTAGCCTCAAACTTACCGTGGGAGCTAGCATAACCTGCTTTCTGGAATACCCCCCCTGAAGGACACTGGGACCACAGTAACAAAGTGGCACACAACGTTCTGCACAACTCCACAGGTCCAGAATATGTCCAGACTTATCCAAGTTCTCCAGAGGCCAGCTGGATGATTGAGAGATGGTCATGTGAGATGGTCATAAACACCACTCATCGTGTTTGAAAGAACACCACCACCGTAGCCACTGTGGAGCATGGGGGTGGAACCATCATGGTTTGGAGCTGCTTTTCTGTAAAAGGTAACAGGACGACGGATCCGTGTGAAGGACAGGATGAATGGAACCATGGATGGAGATGTTTTTGACCAAAACCTCCTTTCGACAGTGAAAGCAGTGAAGATGAAAAATGTGTGGGTCTTTCAGCATCACAATGATCCCAAAGACATTGCCATGGCAACCAAGGAGTGGCTACGTAAAAAGCATTTCCAGGGTGAACCTCCATCCCATAGAGAATCTGTGGAGGGAGTTGAATGTCTGGGTATTTCAGCAACAGCCCATAAAACACCCCAGGAGCAGATCTGCATGGAGGAAGCCGCTGAAGCGCTTTCATTCATTTTCCAGCAGCATCATTTGTGTCAGTTCTAAAACAAACAGGAACCGAAACCGAAACCATTTGTCAGGAAAACAGTTTGATTTCAGAGTAAAATGCTGGCATATTTTTCTGATCTATACGTTGTCTCGCATCATGGCGTGATGGGCGTGTCTGGGACGTACTGAGCATTGATGTCTGCTGTGGCTTTGTCCTCCAGCCAGAGGTGAAGTGGGCGGTTCCCGCGGCCGACAGGGCCAGGTACGAGGACCTTTTTAAGAAGACGGACACGGACAACGACGGCCTCGTCACCGGGGGGGACGTCATCGAGATCTTCATGCAGTCCACGCTCTCCCAGACCATGCTGGCTCAGATATGGTGAGGTCACATGTCGGTTTTAGCGCCGATGCAGCCACGATCGCAATCAATTTCTTCTATATTCCCCCCTAAATATGAATGCAGACTTTTAATAGAAATAATCTGTTTTCTTCGTTTGTCGCTGTAAAAATGGGGACGGAGTGAAAAAATAAACAGTTTAAAATTTTAACCTGAAAATGTAGTCAGAAAAGGTGAGTTTTCTGCTTTCTAGTGAAGAGAGGGTCTTCTGTGGTTTCTGTTTGGTAAATGGCATATACTTATATACTTATATAGCGCTTTCTGCCCTCTTTCAAAGGCCCAAAGCGCTTTACGGTCACACACACATTTACACACACATTCACACACACATTCACACACTGGTGGCGGCTCCGCTGCCAAACACTGGCGCCAACCTCCCACCAGAGGCAAGGTGGGGTTCAGTGTCTGGCCCAAGGACACTTTCACTCATGGGAGTGCAATCGAACCTGCAATCTTACGATCATGGGTCGACCGCCCTACCGCTGCACCACGGCCGCCCAATGGGACTTATAATATTCCTTACACCTCTTGCATGCTTTTCCCCCTCTGGATGCCATTTGTCTATTTTTCTGCCATAAAGTTTTAACAAACTCCACCTATAGTCACAAAATATCACAATCCAAGCAGAAACATTTTCATTTTACTGTGAAATGTCGGGTTCTCTGTCTATTTTCCAAATACCAAGTGTATCTTAAAAAAAACTTTTCAGAAAATGTGCAAACAACAGAGATAAATGTAATGTTTTCAGATTAAAATGCAGCCTCCTGCCCTTGTGTACAGTTCCTAAAAGGGTTTTCAAAATACAAGACAGACAGAAATCATCCGCGGTTCTGATGTTATGTGAATATTTTCACAAACATAGAAGATAAAGAGAACTTTTAGAATGAAAATGCAGGAAAGTTTCAGTTTTAGTGGTTTTAGTGGTCTTAGCCGATCCAAGAAGCAGGTTCTGTCCAGCTGAGGAACATATTCTCATCCACAGCTGCAGCTGAGACCCATGGTGGGTCAGCTGAGACCCATGGTGGGTCAGCTGAGACCCATGGTGGGTCAGCTGAGCTACCGTCAGCTTTTCCAGCTGATTGGACATTTCTGTCAAGTTTTTCTACAATCAAACGTCCGTACAGATGTCAAAGGTAAAGCACATGGCAGAGGAGGTCGTGTCGGCAGAGAGAAGGCTGGACTCCGTTGACCGGGCCTTGTTTGTCATCCAAACCCATTTTGGTTTGTTCGCTCCACCTTGTGGACGCTTTTAATCATTGCTTTTCCACAAAAGTGTTGATGGTTTTCTATGTTTTTGTCTTTGACCTTTGACCCACCCAGACCTGGAAATCCCGACTAGGACCCTGAAACGGAGAGTCTCCAACAGCAGAGCATGTAAATGGAGGAGCATAAACCCGATTCCCTCCTGTTTTTTCTTTCAGGGGACTTGCCGACACAAAGCACACGGGGAAGCTGACCCGGGAGCAGTTCTGTTTGGCCATGCACCTGATCCATCAGAAGAGCACCAAAGGCATAGACCCCCCCTCCAGTCTGACTCCAGACATGATCCCCCCTTCAGAAAGAACCGAATCCTCCATGGACCTCGTGAGTCGTCCCGTATCTGTCAGCCAGCCGTATTCTGCCTCTCAGGGTTCCTGCTGCAGAACCTTCCTTCATGGTCACCTTTGCTAACGTCGGTTCCCGGGTTTAAGCTTTTGCTTTTTGAGCTTTCTCCTGTCCCGTCCAACAGAACTTTTCGGGTTTTCTGTCTTCTGTGAGACCAGGATTTGGGTCAGCAGATGCAGATAGAGAGTAGTTCCACTCTTTGACTGAAGGTGGCAGCGTTGTTCCGTGTTATTCTGTGAAGCACAAAGTGAAAAAGAAAAACCTGCATTTCAGCGCCTGCTCAATTCCTGGTGTTATGTTACACTTTAACCACAATAAATACTGTATTTAGCAGAAAAAACTTTAACATTTAACTGGATTACTTTACAACAGGAAAAATAAAATCTGTGAGTTTAGCATCCATTAAGGAAAGAATAATCTGTCATGAAACGTGTGCAGGCTACCAGAAGTTAAAAAAAATCCTTTGAGATCAAAGATGAACGGAGGATTGAGTCTTTCATGTCATCTGCTTTGTGGTGACATGCTCTTATTCTGACAGAGACCTTCAGGAAGCATCCGTTTCAGACCGACTGCTGTCTGCGCAGACGTTAAACTCTGAGAAAAGTTTGTCTGAAAGTCACAGAATACAATGACCCCCCCCCCCCCCCCAAAACACACACACACCAGTATAGATCCGGACAAAGGAGCGTCTCCCCCCCCCCCCCCCCCCCCCCCCCCTTTCTCACACCGGAGAACAGGGACATTGAATGATGGGATGGCGTGATCCTGTCGCCGCACCGGCCTCACCTCTGCACTTTGGGTCCTGTTTTTTTCTCATGTCGGTTCTGTAGTCCTCCCTCTCTGGGGGGTTTCCACACCTGTTCTCTGGTTAGAAACCCCCCCCCGCGGTTCTCTCGTTCCAGTCTTTCAGCTTTGTCTCCGTGTTTCTGGCCTCAGGAAAGCTTAACGGGCTCGCTGGAACTGACGGGCGTCAAAGACCTGGACGACCTCAGCAAGGAGATCGCTCATCTGCAGAGGTGAGGCCCCGCCCCCAGGTCTCCTCTGAAGACTCGTGAACCTTGAATTTCGACTTGACTCGTCTGCTTGTCATCTTTGGTGCCTACTGACAACAGAAAAAAAGGAACTCTGAACCCAGATCGATGTCCTTTCCTTGCTCTTCCTCACAGGGAGAAGTTCATCCTGGAGCACCAGATTCAGGAAAGCGAGGAAGCCCTCGTGCAGAAAAACGGGGATGTTCAGGTGGGGCTGGGGGGTCGGCGGGGAGCTGCTGCTGTGCTGATGAACAGCAGTGAAGCGTGTCTGTTGTCGTCTTCAGAGCATGCAGCACGACGTGGAGCAGGAGAGCAGCGGCCTGCAGGACCTGGAGTCCCAGCAGCGGGACGCTCGGGGTCGACTGCAGGAGATGGAGCAGCAGCGCTCCAAGCTGGACGGGATGCTCCATGACGTCAAACACAAGTGCCAGGAGGAGAGCCAGCTGGTAAGAGCGGCGCCCCCCTCCCATGACGTCAGGGTTCAGGTTCAGACTCTGGTTAGGATCTGCTGAAGAACAGAGATGGATGGGCTTGTGTGGTTTCAGATCGCATCCATGCAGAGCCAGATCCGCTCCCAGGAGGCGGAGCTCCGCACTCAGGAGGACGAGCTGAGCCGCACCAAGTCGGAGCTGAGCCGGCTGCAGGCGGAGGAGGCCCAGCTGGAGCAGAGGCTGCTCTCCACACGCATCCAGCTGGAAACCATCGTGAAGTCGCTCAAAGGCACGCAGGGGGAGATCAGCCAGGTCAGTGCAGACGTCAGGAGGAAGCGGCGTGGAGGCGGGGCTTGGTTCACCTCCATGTCCGGCTGGTTTGTTAGAGGAAATCCTTCACAGCCCGTTCTCTGCTACAGGAGACAAACGGTCTGGATTTTTATCTTTACTGTCATGAAAAAGTCATTTCTGAGTTTCTATGTTCTGTGTAAGGCTCGCACTAAGCTGACCATGATCCAGGAGAACCAAAGAGAAATCACCAAAACCATCGAGGAGTACAACAGCGCTTTGAGCAGCATCAGCAGCGGGAACCTCGGCAACCTGCCGGACCTGAGCGACGGCTTCATGGAGAACGGGAGTCTCCGAGCTCCGGTCAGAGACGCCCTGATCCCAAACTCTTCATTCTGTACCTTAGATGTTTTTGTGAATACATTTGTCATGTCAAGATAAACTGTAGAACTTCCTGAAGCTCTTTGATGCTCCTCCAGAACATCATGAGTCTGTACTTATCGGCTGCGTCTCCTGGACAGGTTCTTCAGGACGACTCTTTCAAGGCGAGGATCGCCATGTTCAACAGCAGCGCCCCCAAAGAACCCGCAGCAGACCCCTTCCAGATAGAAGACCCCTTCAGATCAGACCTCCTCAAAGGTTTCTAGTCCTCCTGATGGTTTTGCTGTTATCTGCTGAGTCAGCGCTCCTTTGGATGATGGTCTTGTCCTTTTCCAGATCCGTTTGGAGACGATCCTTTCAAAGAAAGCGATCCCTTCAAAGGAGCATCAACCGAAGACTTTTTTAAGACGGACAGGTCGGACCTGTTTGGGTCTGCGGACCCGTTTGCTAAAAGACCCGTCCCGCCGCTCAAGGTAGGATGTCTCCGTATCCAGAGGGATGAACAGCGTTTTCCTGGACTCCAGTGACTTTTGGGTTCCTGATGTTGTCCTCTGTTTCAGCCGAGCGCCTTCAGCAGCAGTGAACCTTTCTCCTCCACCGGACCAAAGCCCAGAGACTCTGGTACGCCCTCATGTCCCCCTCATGTCTCCTCCATGTCTCCTCCATGTCTCCTCCATGTCCCCCTCATGTCTCCTCCCTGTCCCCCTCATGTCTGCTCCATGTCTCCTCCATGTCCCCCTCATGTCTCCTCCATGTCCCCCTCATGTCTCCTCCATGTCCCCCTCATGTCTCCTCCCTGTCCCCCTCATGTCTCCTCCAATTCTCCTCCATGTCCCCCTCATGTCTCCTCCATGTCCCCCTCATGTCTCCTCCATGTCCCCCTCATGTCTCCTCCATGTCCCCCTCATGTCTCCTCCATGTCCCCCTCATGTCTCCTCCAATTCTCCTCCATGTCCCCCTCATGTCTCCTCCATGTCTCCTCCATGTCCCCCTCATGTCTCCTCCATGTCCCCCTCATGTCTCCTCCAATTCTCCTCCATGTCCCCCTCATGTCTCCTCCATGTCTCCTCCGTGTCCCCCTCATGTCTCCTCCATGTCCCCCTCATGTCTCCTCCATGTCCCCCTCATGTCTCCTCCATGTCTCCTCCGTGTCCCCCTCATGTCTCCTCCATGTCCCCCTCATGTCTCCTCCATGTCCCCCTCATGTCTCCTCCATGTCTCCTCCGTGTCCCGTCCCTGTGTCCTCCATGTTTGATGTTTTCCCGTTCCATGACGGCGGTGGCGTGGCGAGCACACTGCACCTCTTGTCTCCTCCTTTTCCGCTCCTCATGAGTCTGTTACTGGACTCAGAACTGGTCCTGGAATCCATCTCAAAGACCCGTTCTTTGCTGCCCCATGTGACGCAGTACTTAATACTTTGGGGGGTCAAACAGTTTTTACTCTCAGGTTTCAGGTTTTCCTGTGGTTTGTCCTATTTTTAGTTCCCTGCATTCACATTTAACCACCGGCCTACTAAAAATACTCCCCTGCTCCTGGAAAAACAGGAGGCCTGGAGAAGCCAAACGGAAACTCTGTGACTGGTTCCTCACTGGAAGACACTGTTGCTCCTTCAACCACCCCCCCACATTTACCTGTGCTGAGGAGGCGCTGTGCCTCATTTGCTGCAGAAGTTGTTTTCAGTTTCTGCCGATGGACGCTCCGTCACCGTCCTGACACAGAGGCGGGACTGTGAACCCGAGTGGAGACGGCGATGAATGAGGCCTTCTCATGGCGCCAAATACAGCGGCCCGCTGGCAATGTGCCGTCCTGCTGGCGATTGTCGTTTTTAGCTGTTGGTCTCCCCCCACGGCACTGTTCTGGGCCGAGTTGTCCGTTTTAAACCTGAACTGCAAAGGGTTCTGCTGACTGGAAGCAGGAGGTGTTTGCTGCTGCAGAACTGGGGGGTCACTGCCCACCCCCCAGCTCAGAGCCTGATGCATGTCCAAAGTCTAAACTGTTTCCCACAGATGTGTTTGGGAAGGCGGATCCCTTCAGAGGAAAGTCTTTTTCTGGGAGCAGCGCTGGGTTTGCCGACTTCAGTCACATGTCAAAGGTAAAGCTCTGCAACCGTCAGACCGAAGAACAGCGGTACCGGTGTCGACCCGTTTTATTTGTAATTCTGAAGGATGGTCAAAAATCCATCCGCCACGTTCTTAAAGCGGATGCTCCGACTGCTGAACTGAAACCCACAAACTAGCAAAGCTAAGAAAAAACAAAAGTGTTTGGAAAGTTTCTTTTGGTAGAGAAGAAGATCCTTCCACTTCAGAATAAAAGCTGCTCTTACCAAACAAAAACCAGGAGTCTTTACTCCAGATATGGATTCATAGTGACGGTTGTTCCCACACCCCATAATAATAATGCAGAGTATTCAGCCGTTGGCTGTCTGTCAGGATGCTGAATCTTCTTTATTATTATATCTTCAGAAAATACCAGTTACAGTGAATGTTTTTTTTTCTTTGTTCGTTGAACGAGGCTGAAGTTGGCGTCTGCTTTTTTTTTTTAGCTTCCACTTGGACAGTAATGGTTACGGGAAAATCTAGATCCCGTTTGAGTGGTTCCTACATGAAATCTAGTGAACAGAAGAAGTTTAAAGGAGCTGCAGAAATGTCAGAGGATGAAGATAAATTTACCATGAAAAGTGAAACTGGAAGAGAAAACAAATCAGACTCCGACTTTGGCCGAAAATAATGTCCGACATAAACCGATCTGTGGCCTGAAAAAGGTTGGAGACTCTGGTCTGGGGGAGAGCTCCACAAACCAGGGTGATTGTGTCTTATCTGGTGGTTCTGATGGTTCTGGTCTCTCTTTCAGCAGAAGCCGGATGCTCCCGGCCTCACGCCAAAGAAGAGTTTGCCCAGCAGGCCTGCACCTCCTTACGGTAATTTCTGTGTGTGAAGCCGTTCCTCCAGCTGTTGAAGCGGCGCGTGACGCGTTCAGCCCTTTAAGGTCGCTGCTGTTGCGTAACGTGAGTGAGGGCTGCAGAAGCAGCAGCTTCCTCAGCGAGCTGTGAGATTGCAGAAATACTGCGCTCTACGTTGACGTTGGGAGCAGCAGAGAGGCTGAAGCTTCAGTGTGGAGGGTGTCACTCTGTGAACGGACAGCGTTTTCTTGATTTGCTCATCTCACTTCCGCCGTGTGTGAGAAGTGTCTCCACACCTTCAGCACATTCCCAGGCCCCGTCTTTCCGCTGTGACTTCGCACTTTTTCTGTAAGCAGAAGCAGCAGCCTGAGAAAAAACGAGTCTTCCTCGTTGCTCCGCCCCCACAGACCGTGGTCGAGCGTTTGCCATCCAGCTGATTCTGGAGCTGGGCCCCGACTGGAAACGAGAAGTGAGCAGCCGTGCTGCCTTCTCAGCGAGCTCTAAACTGTTGACCTACAACCTGCTCGCCTCTGTGGAGCTCTGACCAACCAGATCCAGAGCGTCCAAACTCTCCCCGATAGCCGCCGGCGAGCGAGCGCGCGCTTCAGGAAAACGCGTCTGATACGAGTTCATGAGCAGGCTACAGAGGGCAGGGCGGGTCCCGCTGTACCATCGTGTCAGAGAACAGCCGCGCTCTGCATGTTTGAGTTTCAATGCATCACTGAGCTTTACTCAGAGATGTGGTTAACACCTCCTTTGAAGCCTCGGTTCCCCGGCTTGACTGCTCCCCGTCCCCCCAGCTGTGGGCTTCCTGTGCACTGTTTTTCTCAGAGAACTCCTGAATGTTATCACCCAGAGCCACTCCTGACGTGTGTCTTCTGCAGTAGGACTGCTCGGTTCGATTCCCGCGGAGCCCGTACCGGCCGTTTGCTCCACAGCACTTGGGTGGAGCAGTCCGGCTGCGGCGTCCAGAGGCAGCCCCGTGGCCTCTGCAGGCTTGGGCTCCGTAAGTCCGTTTACCGCTGGTCTGCATGTGCTGCCCCCCTTCCCAGCACTCACTCCTCAGACGTCACAGAACCCGCCGGCCCCGCCCGCTTTATGCCCCCCCATCACTTTGTTGTCTGTCTGAATGGCAGCTGCAGTTGTAGGCAGGACGGACAGGGGTTCAAACCTCGGCCCGTTTAGCGGATCAGAGGCTATAATCTGATGCCGCGGGGCAGAGAGGACGCCCGGCCGTTGTCCTACGTTTGTGTTGCTCCGTCACGCCAGCATGCTGCTTCCAGCTGTGTGTGTGTTTCCCGCCAGGATGTGAAGGTGTGACGGTAGGCGGGGCACGCCGCCTCTGAGAGAGAATCTGTGAGGAGAGTGATTGTTCATGTCATGTCCGTTTGTGAGGCTGTTTCTGAAACTCGTCTGCTTTGCATGTCTCTGATTTGAAATCTGCTCTGTGGATATGTGACGGCGCTCACCCGGCGCTCACCCGGCCCTGACCCGGCCCTCACCTGTTCTCCGGTCCTCTGCTGCAGTTTGGAAGTGAGAGGCAGCAGCTGGAGTGGGCCAAGCGGGACGGCGAGCGCGAGGAGCGGCTGCGGCGGCTGCGGCTGCAGGAGCAGCAGGAGCTGGAGCTGGCCATCGCCCTCAGCAAGGCCGACACGCTCAACGCCTGACCCCGCCCCCACCGCCTCTGATGTCAGCACCACTGACGAGAGTTTCCTGCCTGGACCCAACTTTGCTCTGCTTCACCCATCAGTTCATGTTCCAAACGGCTGAGGGGGGGGGGGGGGGGGTCATCTCTGTACCTCCCCCCATTCTCTAAATCCGGTTTGTGTGTAGAATCGATGAATCTGTTGTGTGACGTCAAATGCACTTTAACTAGTTAAAGCTTTGGACACTCGGAGCGCCTGAAGCCGAATGAAGTGTAAATATTTTAGTGAAGGTTTTATGTTTGAGCTGAACAGACAGAAGGGAGTTCTGCTTCAGATGTTACAGGTTTGATCGACGTTTTGCATATTTATCGTTACTGAAGGACTGTGTGGAGGTCACGGGGGGGCCGCCGACCTTCGTTCTTCTGCTGAGATGTTTCCTTCTTTTGGTTGTCGTGACGTCTGGGAATCTTTCAGCGCTAAACGACAGAGAGCCTCTGAACAGCGATCGTGTTCGTGAAATGCTGCCTCGCACACGCAGACAGGCGTGTTGGGTTTTTGCACAGCATCGTTTCTGGGGAGTTGATCAGTTTTTGTGAAACATTCAGACACTAATGGGGTTTATTTATAACCATATCTGCGCTCTTTTCTTCAGAGTTACAGCATAAACGTGAACTTTTGCACTTCATGGATGCATTTACCGTAATGAAAATGTGGTGGAACATGATTCTGGTGTTTTACAGGGGAAGGACGGGGCTGAAGGTGTTATGTTTGGGTCACAAATAAAGTCTTCAACTGCACTGATGTGTTGTTTTTTCACTCTGTGCACGTGTGTGCCCGTGTTCTGCACCGATATTGGAACAAAAAAGTGAAATGAGAATGAGGCATTTGCATCTTCCAGGGCAGATATTTCAGTCCTGGTATGCGCTTCCTCTTTTTTTTCCCCAAATATGATTTTCATTTTTAGCGTGTCGACGGAGACATTTCTGTACCGTTTCCACGGCGGCTGGATGGGAATGGTGTCTCATGTTCTGAAGGAAACGGCTGGAGGAGCCGGGAACGCTCCCTGGCAGCATGGAGATGTCAGACGTGGACGGTCTGAAACTCCGGTGCACGCTGGCTGTATGTAATTGTAGCATTAAGGCTCTTTGATGTGCAGCTATAATTTCTACCCATCAGAAAGAGAGTCTCTGGGCTGCTGATGAGGGTTTGCTGTGCCCCTCTGTCCAGACGGTCTGGGCTCACTCTGTAATTATGGAGTTGGAGTGTTTGTATTTATAGGCTGAGCCCGTAACCGACTGGCCTACTGACTTGCAGCTGCAAAGCATCACTGGAAATGGAGTGGCCGGGTTTCAAACGTTTGCCTCAGCAGGATGTGTTTTTACAGGCTGGTGTTCTGCAGGGTTGTGAAACGGAGGGAGGTGGGTCCATCCACGTGTGTGAAAGAGGCGTGTTTGTCATGACAAAGCCCACAGACAGAAGGTTCAGATCCATCTTTTTAATATTTACAATAAATACACATTTTACAGTATAAAACTCATTATCTTAGTTGTATAAATTTAGGTAAAAAAGAATGCACAGGACGTCGAGCCCTGCTCGTGGACAGGAAGGCTGGATCCAAAGGCTCTCACACCACATCAGTTCCATGTGGAAGGCGGTTCCGCCACTGAGGCAGTTTAAAGAAACGTTGTCTCTGCGCGCGAGAAGCCTCCTGGGGGGCTTCTCCGCCTGTCGAGGGGGCCTTCTGAGGCCACGTCACTCCGTCTCAAAGACTTTTACAGTAGCACAGCCATAGAAAGGCACGTTTGTGTCAAACACAGCATTCCAGTTGTGTCAGAGAGGATACACAGGGCCAGCCCCTTCACGGTCCGCCTGCTCTTAAGCAAACCAAACTTCTAAAGCTTTTTATACAACCAAAGTAGTACCAGCTACGTTATTACAAAATAACACTAAAACTTCTTCAATAATATATAAAAATGGCCAAGTGGAGAGCATTTAAATAAAAATACAGTTGAGACGCAGTTAAAAAAAGGAATCCAAAGTCCTCCTTCACATGTGCCTCTTCATGTGAAGCGCCAAATGGTCAGACCTGGAGAAGGCGCGCTCACACAGGTGGCACTGGAACGGCCGGTGTCCGGTGTGTTTCCGGAAATGACGGGTCAGCTCGTCGGAGCGGGCGAATTTCCAACCACAGCCCTCCCAGCTGCAGTGGTATGGCTTCTCACCTGCGTGGAGAGAAACGGGAATGCGTTAGCTCAGAGGGAAGGGGGGTTTGGAAGACTGTGCGTCATTACGCGCAGATGCGCCTCTCTGTCTGTTCAGAACTCACCGGTGTGGGTTCGCAGGTGTGCCTTCAGGTGTGAACTCTTGGTGTAGGTTTTCCCGCAGCCGGCGAAGGTGCAGGTGTGCGTCGCCGTGCGCTTCCGCGGCCACGTGCGGCGGCCCCGTTTGGGTTTGGACTCCAGCAGCTCGAGCGGGGAGGAGGGAGGCGTGAGCATCACCCGCTGCGCGCCCGGCTGCAGGCTGAGCCCCTCGTCATACATGACAAAGCCGGAGTGCGGAGCGTGGAAGGACATCTGCATCTGCGGAGCCTGGCCGTGGTGCTGGAAAGCCGCGGGCGCGTGGTACTTCTGCTGGAAGTTCATGGGCGGGCACAGCTGCGCCTGGCAGTCCGTGCCCCCCTGGTCATCGGGGCTCAGAGGGGGCGTCATGCTGCTGGCTGCCCGCGGAGAGATGGCCACTCTGGGCTGCTCGAAGGACATCATGCAGGAAACGTTTCCCTCCTGCTTGATCTTGCTGCAGCTCTGAGGCACCATGCCCATGACGGGCCCGTAGCTGTCCATGGGGGGCTCGACCTTGATGTTTTCAGGGCGGGGGAAGTGGAAGAATCTCCCCTGCGCGCCGGGGTTGCGCGTAATGCCAAAGCCGTTGGCTCCTTCGGAACGGAGGAGCTCCGTCATGAGGCTGGCGCCGTACGGGGGTGGCGGGGAGCGGTGCTCCTCCGCGGGGAACGCTGGCGCGGCGCCTCCAGCTGTGTACATGCTGGGGTCAGAGGCGCCGAAATATTCTCCTGCGCCGTCGGAGCCCGTCGTGTTGGAGAGAATAAAATCCAGATCGAGGTAATTACTCAGATCCTCGTCGTCCTTTTTGCTGATATTGTCCAGACTTTGTACCATTTCAAGCATGGAGCAGTTTGTTGGGACTAATTTGTCCATGTCCCCCTTCCACCTCTGCGGAGAGACGAGCAGCGTGAATAAACTCACATTAACAGAACAAATGAAGCTTTCAGATCAACATTTCTTCAACTAAACAAAGCTTTGTCACAGGCGCAAAAATCGAGTTTTTTCAAACTGAAACAAATCAAATGTGAAACTTACGTTTTCCCAGTTTTTTTCTCTCTGGTTTGAGAAAGTGGAGAAGGAGGGCAGCATCACTCCGGATAGGGCCATCGTTTGGAAGCTGAAGTCTGAAATCTTCTTAAAATTCTGTTGAGTGGAGCTGCAGCAGCGCCAGAATCTGCGCTATTTGTTTTCCCAACACTCTCCACAGCTGCGCTCCAAGATCATGAACAAGTTTGAAAAGTGGAAGGAGGTCCTCCAGACCTTATAGTCACTAAGCTCCGCACGGGCGACCAATTGTGAGAGCTCAGGAAACAACGTAGTCTGGTAAATTTAGCCCTTTATAAAGCGAACGTGCAGCTGCCGGCCTCAGTGCGCTCTGTGACAGCCGAGGCAGCGCACAGCAGCCTATAAAGTAAGGACCTCCCCCAGACTGACGCCCTCAAGAACTACCCACCTGAGGAAAGGTTTGGAAAGAAGTTTCTGCGTGTAAACACACACAAACGCCATGGCAACCAGAGGTCCTTGCGTAATGCGACATGAGTAACAACCCCGATGACAGAAGCTGCTGGAAGCCGAGGTGCAGCGCAGATGAGCGGCGTGTCGTTCCCTTAATCATTACGGAGGAGGCGTCAATGAAACCGAAATAAAAAGATAAAGACATGCTTTAGATCCTCTGATCTCTTGCTCACCTTTCCTCACATTTTCTTCTTAGAGGCAAACCGCAGATCTTCAGACCTGTTTTCCTGCCTTCTATATCATTATTACTGTGATTGTTGTTCTTCAGGTTAACTGTATTCTGACCCCCTCCCGCATCCACCTGCGCCCCGCTCCCGCCTCATTGTCATGCGTCGAGATGCTTTTTGTCCCGGCGCAGCGGGCATGCGCAAACAGGCGCCAGGCGCGTCCGAGGCGGCTCCAGACGCGGCTCCGCTCCTGCCGTAAACACGGTTACAGGTAGCGCTTCATTCACGTGTAAATGAGCGCGCGGGGGCCGCGCGGTGTCCATGGGGGCCACATTTCCATGACAGATCAGCTTGTTTGCCGTCGCTGTCTGTCTCGCAGACTCTGGTTTCTTACATTCCTTTGGTTTGACTGTTTTCCCAACAGGAAAACATGTTTTTGTGCAATATTAAAGCTCAGCTCTTTGTGCGTCTTGATCCCCAGACTTACCCAGAAATGTTTGGGGCTTTACATCCACAGACAGGCTTGGCTTAACGAGGTTGGGAATGAAAACCAATTTAGATTTAAGCCCAATAAGCAGGGCTCTCTGCTTTTCAAAGGCTTCCGTTGTGCAGAGAAGGAGCTCCAAAACTGGAATTTTAGGACTTTTCCGTCCAACAGGTGCAGCGAGATGACGAGCGGGACAGAGAAGATGGCCTTTGGTCCAGCATCCCTGGCTTGAAGCTTTCCACATCCCGATGACTGAGCTGCACTGTTTTCAGTGGAACGTGCGTCACGCTGAGGAAACGTGTTTTTGGTGCAGCCAGCCTGACGCTCGACCCCCTGACCCCTGCGTGCACGCCGCCTCTGCTCTGCTGTACTAGTGAAAGTGAGCGCAGTCTCGCTTCCCCTCTTTGCAGCCACCTTAGACACTTCATAAAGCCTTGGAGTTTCATTTTAGGGAAGTTGATCCAGCGTGCAGATAGCTGGGAGCCACCACGGCGTATCTGCAGAAGATACTTTAGCTACACTCAACCCAATCCTGTTTCTCACCATCTTCTCAGAGAATCACATTGTTTTTTTGAACACATGCTAGAAAAAACCCTGGAAAGTAAAGGTGGAAATAAAAACATGTCACATAAAGGGTCTATTTGGTGACCTATTGATCCCAGATAAAGACGAGTCTATGATGTAAAGAACAAAATAAATAAAGGTCTCATTTGGAGTTTCCTTACAGCAGAAATGAAAATGATTCTTTATGCAGCAGGTCTTTACTGACAAACAGGGTCTGAATTACGCCGAGGTTCAGTCAGGTTTACACCTGTCACATTAAAGAACAGTGGAGCAGCAGAGAAGGGAGGCCGCACGCTGAGCGCACAGCTCTGAGACACCAAAACAAACTCCTCCTCAGAGGCCTGACTTCAGAAGTTCAAACGCACAACAGACAGGTTTGTGTTTTCACTCCGAGTCCAAACGCAGATACATGTCAGGATGAAATCCCACCGATAAGAGTCAAGAAGTGCAGCTCAGCTGATCTTAATGGGGGTTGCTGTCTCACTTTGTAGTGAGGTTAAAGGTCAACCGCCGTTCAAACACCTTCACAGAGGTGGGGGCTCAGCGTCCTTCCAGTCCGTCTGTTTGAATTCTCCCAACCTGCAGCGCCGTAAACCGGAAGCGCTGAATTTTGTCGCATGTGGATGAGCAACGTTTCCAGTGAAACTTCAGACGATCCCTTCCCTGAACTGACTTTTGCACAATAGTTTAGCGTTGAGTAACCAGCAGCATTTCACAACTTCATAATCTGGAGCATTTTATGCTGCTGTCTTATCTCCCCTCTCAGACTATCCGTGCTGTCAACAGTTATCCTAGAGGTTAATGACGAGCGATTGGCATGTTGTTGACATTTGTAACAGTGACAGTGAAAGTAGGCCTCTCAAAGCCTCTGAGGCACAAAACCAGAAAACCCTAAAATGATGCTGAAAGTGACAGTGAAAGGCATTCACTTCTGTTCCCTACCAAAAATATTTCCACGTCTTCCTTTAATGACTTTCTGTGACGTCGAACCAAATACGCTCAGTTTGTAAACTAGCATTTTTTCTGCTGTTATTTAAAAAAAAACTTTTTTGCAGCTTTACCCACAAACAGAAACGACTGTAAAGCTTCATCAGAAACAGAAAAGGAGACGTCTGAGTTCTAGAGACGGCCTGCTTGTTGACTTCAGAGACGATCAGCGGTTCATCTTATTTTCCTGCTCTTTGCCAGTGGTCGTCTTAAAGCTTTCATTGTACAGTAGATGTCAGATTTCCCATGATGCAACCTCATGAAACCTAATTTTGTCATTTTTAAAGCTTGCTGTGACTGTGGTCAGGCGTGCGCCGCGTCCACGTCTCATCCTCACGTAGCCGAGTCCTCATGGAAAAATGTGAGAGGAGTCTGTGCGGAGAGTCAGTGGGAGCTTGTGAGCGCCTGGGATCCTGCTCTGCGCTTTTATACCCCGGTTATTTTTAACCACCCGCCCCCTGCTTATTACAGCGTTTCCCCCCTGAAACTTTCAGGAAGCACGTTTGGCTCCTTTTCCTGCTCACATGCAGCCAGATTCAAACAGAATCAGAGAATGATAGCATTGAGGCCCCCCCATCCCCCCTGCTGGAAAAAAACAGTGTGTGGATGGGGGGGGGGGGGGGGGGGGGGTTTGGCACAAACTAAAGGAATGACAGAGTTGGCTGTACTGATACTCCAGCTGAAGACTTGTGCTGCTTGGTGTGGAAACGCAGGCGGAGCGGTCAGCCGATCAGGCCGTCGGTGACCAGACTGTGAACATCCGAGGGTTTTTCATGAGTCTGAATGTTGTTTGCATTGTTAAGCAAAGCAGCTGATGTTGGAGATTTGCATGAATACAAACTTTCTCCTTCGTTTCAGTTACAGTATCTGTTGTTGTCTCACAGGAGCCGAATGAGAAGCAGAGAAAGGGCTCTAACCTTTGCAAAGGCTGAACAGCAGCAACACAGAGTTCTGTGAAGAGACACGATCAACCCTTCAACTATACATTGTTTATGAGGCTGTCCATGTTAGCAATTCTTGTAAAAACAGCCCCCGCTGCCGTGTTTGACTGCAGCTCTGTGTTAAAACACTCAGCATCTGGTTTCCACCCGGCATAACGGGTTCTGACATCCAGTATGGATTTCAGTTTGTGCTGTGGAAACCCACCGGTTAAAAATATGCAGCGAACACGGAGCAGCGACGGCTCCATATGGATGTGATTGAGCCAGCAGAGCGCTGAGGGGATGGGCTCTGATTTATTAGCTGTTAACACCAGGAACCACGCTGTTCCCACTTGTCACGCCGAACACGCCGCTCCAACAGCCGTGAAAATGTTTTTTACATTTTTATTCAAGTGAACCAAGAATAAAACAAGCAACAACAAAAAACCCAACAAAGACTCCCCTGTGGGCCCACCACCTGCAGCAGAGGTCTGAGGGGCCGGTCAAAGGCGGGCGCTTCTATTACCCAAACCCAGGCTGGTGGTGGAGCAGAGCTGTCAACTGATCAGTACCTGGTGGTGAGTTGGATCCACTGATGGAGACGGGAGGAGGTTGGAAAGATTTGGCAGAGCCAAACGTACTGTGAGGGTCTTCTGAACATTTGGCAGAGGCCTCCATCAGGGAGGTCTAACATCTGGGAGAGCTGGGTACTGAGGAAGGTTGAGAACATTGAGTTCCAGTGGACCAGGCTCTCCAACTCCATCGTCTCTGCAGCTGTCTGGGGCTGTGGTCTCAAGGTCTCTGGTGGCTGTCGCGGTGGTATCCCCAGATCTGATGGTGGACACTGGAAATAAGGCCTGAAGCAGGAGTCCCACCAAGCCTGGCTGGTTCGGTAGGACGTCTGAGGCAGGTACTGTGGTCTGAAGCCTCGTTTCCATCAAGAAGTACAGTTCAGTCCGGTTTACAATGGTCCAGGTAATTCAGGTGAACGTTTCCACTCACCGCCACGGCCCATGTGGGGTGAAGCTAACAACAACAACAATGGAGGTCATTCAGAAGCTCATTTTTCCCGCTTTTGGTTCTTTATAGATACAAAACACTTCATGTTGTTGGAGAGAAGATTGCGGGCAGCAAAGACAAATACAGCCGCTTTCTTTTGTCGTTATGACCTTCTGCCAATCAACGGGTTAGAACAGTAGCTCCGCCCTAACTGGTTCATTCCATTTCTCTGTGGACCTCCAACAGGGGCTCAAAGATGCTACGATTCAGTCTGGCTTAATGGGTCCATTTTATAATGGAAACGCTCAAAATACCGGACTGGACTGGATCTAACCGTACCGCTCAGTGGAAACCAGGCATGAATGATCCTTGGCCTGGCCCACTGTGGAAGCAAAAACCCGGTCCAAGCTGTTGGACTTCAGTTGGACACAAAGTCAGTCAGGAGACGAAATACTCTGAGGACACGTCTGCAGCATTTCATGGCAGTTACCGACCGTACCACTGGACTGGCAGAATGGGGTGGTGTCTCTGAGTTTTGTGGGTTTTGAGAAGGCGTTTGATTGTGATGTCCTGTGGAGGGACATCACAATGTGAGAATGGGGCCTCCACCAGCTTGAGGTCCTGCTGGAGGAACCACGTCTCTCGACCGGCCTCGGAGCAAGCTGGAGGAAGTGACCAGAGAAAGTCGGGGCATCTTTAGTTGGTCTGCCGCCCGGCCTCGGATGAGTGGAAGAAAGGAGACGGATGGATCGACTGTGATACTGGACAAGAACCACTGGTGAGACTTTTGGAAAATGTTCTCTGCCATTCTGAATGTCACGCCTGAAACACGCCAATGACTTCAAATGTGGGCCGAAGCCCAAATGTCCCTGAAATGACCATCAACTGCACCAATCATTTCAATCAAAACAATCAAAGACAGAATTCTGTAAGCAAGTTTTATTACAATAATCCCTCCCCAGCAGACACCATCTGACCGTCACGCTGACCGTCACGCTGGCCGTCACGCTGACCGTCACGCTGACCGTCACGCTGACCGTCACGCTGACCGTCACGCTGACCGTCACGCTGACCGTCACGCTGACCGTCACGCTGATCGTCACGCTGACCGTCACGCAGACCGTCAGATGCCCCATACCTTTCTTCAGCGTCTTCATCTCCTGCCTTTGCCCTGAAGTCTCTGCTCCCGCCTCAGCAGAAGAACCGTTGCACCAATACCCAGCGCAGATTTGGCTATACAGTCTGTTCTGTTTTTTAGGGGAGGGGGCCGTTGTTTTTCTCCCCCCCTGTGTGGCACTGCAGCCTCAGACCTGTGCGCATTTGAACGTGCCGAACTAAACTTTGCCAGCTGTTCAAACAACTTGACCCCCTCTGCTAACACAGGTTCCCCATTGAAGCCGGGCTCCTCTTGATGGAGCGATCCAGCCTGCAGAGCACTTTATAGCACACACACCTCAAAATGGACACATTTGTAAGAAGGCCAATAAAAACATTCCAGGGAGAAGGAATGCTCCAGGTATTTCCTCCTGTACACCTGGTTGCCGTTCTTTGAGTGGGCCTGGCTGTTTTCACAGCGCCGCGCTCTCTCAGGAAGGACTGCGGCTCCGTCCACCTGAATGAAAGCTGTGTCTCCACGGATGACGGGGAAGAAAAGCTTGGAAAATGAGGTGGTGCCAGCGTGATGGTGCGATGACTGGGACCGTGGAGCCTCTGCAGTCTCACGGAAAACGGCAGGGGAGGCTGTGAAAAGTCATCAGCTGTAGCGTCACGAAGGTCAAAAGGTCAGAGCTGGTGTGTGCAGATTGATGACACCACTGAGAGCAAAGAAAGTGGATGGAGGGTCTGGACGGGTCACAGCTGACACTGTTAAGCTCCCTTATTATGATCTGCGTCTCGTCTGCACATTCAAGGCTTCTGCAGCTGGAAGCAAAGAGTCAACTGAACCAAAACAGTGACAAACACTTTCCTCTCTTTCCTTGATGTCAGGGCTTTGAAAACTGGAACTTCTTGACTAATCCCAGAGGTGTTTCAACAACCTGCTTCAAATAACCTCAGCGGGTCGGAGCGGAACATCGTTGAAGCCATGAGGACCAGAGAACTTTACCCAGGGAGCGATTTTTGAAGCATGAGGAGAACCAGCAGCTGGAGGAGGCCAAACCAAATGTTCAGTTGCCTCCATTGTTATCTCCCTTGTGGTAATCTGAAATCTGACAGTGTTTTGGATTGAAGAGGAGATCTCCTCCAGGTCCGACAGGTCCTGTAGTCTTGGCTTTGCCGGGTCCAACATTCGTGACTGTTTGGTCTGTGCGAGGCCTGTGACAGCGGAGGCAGAGCTGTGCTGAGAAGCACAGAGGTCAGGCTTCTCCTCCTGCTTGTCTCAAGGCCAACAGCTGGAAGTCAAGAAGCCATGGAGGAGCAGCTCCGATGGGCCAGACGGGTTTATTCTGCCCAGTCATGAAGCTTTCCCACAGAAACGGCGGAGCAGGCCTGGATTTGGAGCAAATGTCGTATCACCTGTTCTGCCTCACCATTTGCTGACTCAGCAGAAGATGAGAGAAAATCTGGGCTTAACAGGCGCCAAATCAGGTTCTGCTGGTACAGTTGGAGCAGTTAAAGGGAGTCATCAGGTGCTGAGGGTGGATCTGCATCTGAGTAATTTAGACTTTTGGGTTTGGTTGTAAAACGGCAGAGAGAACAACAACCTGTGGTTGTAGATAAACGAGATCCGGTGTGTACCGACAATGTGGCACGCGCAGAATTCATATTTTGATGTGTCCCTCTTTCACTCTGAGCCAGCTGACAGGAATTGGTGTTTGAAGTGCGGTTTTCAGCTAACCAGGTGGATCCACATGCAAAAAGTGAGTCCGCACCATTACGGAATAGTTAGCTCACCATGTGTGAAGTGTGCTACCTCAACGGAGAGAGTGGTTTGCTGAGCCGCATGTCGGTTTCCTCTCAACTTTCGTCAGTTTCTTTTGTGGCCGTGTGCAATCGAACCCCAACGCATCGTTTTCAGTTGAAGAATTTTCATCTATTTTAAATACGGTTGTGTTTTACTACAGCAGGAGCAGAACTGAAAATACCCACACACTCCACAGAGGCAGGGGTAGTTTTGAAAACTCCCCCGAGGATCGGGGGGGGGGACCTGATTGATTTATTTACCACACCTGGCTTCAATAAACTGCACTAAAGCACAGGTTACTGGTCTATTTAACACTTCAACAGGGCTATAATTAACCCTCTGCAATAGCTGGGGGGGCTAACCCAACTGGTTAACTTGAAAGCCCCCCCATCTTCCTTACAGCTCTTTGGTATCTCTGGTGTGATCTGTGCCTCTCCTCTCACTTCCTATAAGGGAGCCGGCGGCGCCCAGCCAGAGCGCCGCTGCTTTTTTTGGAGTGAAAACAGTCAGAACTGCTGTTGCGGCGTCAGCACAGAAGGTCAGCAGGATCCACTGCGTCAGAGCTACGCTGCAACAACGGTTCACGTCAAGTCCACCACTAATGTCATGCATTTCTGTAAGGGAGAGTCATGCCGGCTGTGATTGGCTGAAGGAACTACTACAAGGAGTGACCGATGACTGAGTCCCCGCCGCATCAGCCTGCATTTTCCAAAATACGTGATCCTTGAGGTGCTGTCGCAGGAAAAAGTGACTAAAATACACAACCAACACCCAAACGCGCCTTCAGCCACGGCGAGTGCTGCAAAACTGCAGCAGCAGCAAAGGCCTTGACAAAGGTCAAGAGTTCACAGCCCCTCGATCGCTGAGGACCCCGCCCTTCCAACCTTGCCTGACCACCTAATGCTCACCTGACCTCCTCACTAGGCCCTTATCAAGCCGTCTCATTAGCAGCAGGGCTGCCAGAACCTGTTCCTGAACCCGCTCATCACGCGGCCTGCCGGCGCCGTCCTCTGAACAGCCGCTCAGGAAATCACTCTGGGCTCGATTGGTTCTCCTGGTGTTTTGGTTTCTACGCGTTTGTCAGCATGCCTGGACACGGGCCGGTCCTTCCACCTGCGGCGGGCTGAGAGGATAAACGCTCCTGATCCATAAATGTGTCTGAGCTCACGGGGCTTTGAGTGACATTCTCCAACGAGGCAGCTGCTGTGTTTAACCCGAGGCGCAGACGAGGTGCAGGAGAAAAGCCTGCGCTAATCTACCTGCCCGACGCATTAAGCAATGCAGACATTCCTTTGTTAAAGGTATAGAGATGCTCCCAGACAAAAGCCCCTCATCCATGTGAGAGTTCAAACATGAACCACCACAGGTCTTCCAGCATCTGCATTCCACGGTCTCAGCGAGGCAACATCTGCTTCTCAGGCAAATGAAGCAAATAAAAAGCATTTTTTAGAAGACATTTGTCTCACTTCTGCTTTGGAGCTCTGAAGCATGCAGATATTGTAGATTTCCAGAGTGCAGAGTTTGTATTACTGAGGTGTACTTTGGTTTAATGCAGCTGGTAACCACTTCCTGTTTTTCGAACTGTGAATCTTCTCACAGTTTGGCCATAGTTTCCTGAAGTGTGTGTTCCGCGTGTGTGAGCAGCAGCGCTTGTGTGTTGTGGGTTAACGCAAAATGAGTTGGCTTGCATCTTTGCAGTGAACAATCACAGTTCCTCTCTGCTCCGTGTGATGCACCTTTGTGAGCTGCAAACCCCAAAGCCCAGATGCACGCTTTTGCAAAAGAGTCAACAACATGCAGCGTGTGTGCATGCATCTGCAGGCGCCGGAGCCTGTGTCAGCGATTCTCCTCCTGTGTGTGTGAGGCCAGGCGGGTGTTCGGTGCACCTTACCACACCCTTTAGCTGTTTGTTCCATATAAATCCCTTCAGGAGAGCATCGTGACCTTCTTCCTCAGACCAACAGGTCTGCGATCGGCGGTCTCTTGATCTCTCCTGGCAGCGTTGTTTCTGATGGACCTCACACGGTTTCACCACAGAGATAGCGCATTCCTGCCGCCGCTGTGGCTCAGGTCCAATGTTGTCTTTCAAATCAGAGATTAACCGGAACACATGGACACCATTTGTGTACATAATGAGTGTCTCTAGGTGAGCCAAGAAGACCGCTGAGCCGAAATGTGTTGTTTTAGACTCTGACAGTTCTCAAATTCCTACTCATCTGGTCTTCTTTACTCTCTCCAATGACGGTGGAAAAGCCTGAAAGGCGTGCTGCTGGCTCAAAGCTCAGGACAAAGACCCACAATAGTGCTTTTTTTTTTACATCTGATGATCTGATAAGATGTTCGTAAAGCGCGTTGGTGATGTTGAAGGGCGCTCTCAGATCGTAATCAGAAAAGTTTTGTTTGCTGAAACGCAGAAACAGAACGTTTGAAAAGTCTGCAGCATTTTCTCCACTGCTGAGCAGAGAACACAAACGCGCTGGAGGCTGCAGGAGTGGAGGTACGCAGGAAGCCAGGCATCTGCAGAGCCTGAGAGCGCAGACAGCCAGGCATCTGCAGAGCATGGCAGCCACGCAGGCCACAGGTTGGAGAAGTGGGCTGACTGTGGGGGAAGAGGTTCCCCGCTGCTTTTACACGCAGAGATAAACAGCTGGAAATAGATTCCCTTCATCTCTCCACCGAAAATGGGTTTAACCACTTTGAGGGTTTTCAAGCAGCCAACCCGGTTGTTACCTGCAGCCAAACAATAGACCAGAAATCAGAGACATTTTGCAGCTAATTGTTCATTCGTGACAACTTTCCCTCAAAGAAACCTCAAAAACCAAAAACAGGGACGGAGGGACGGCACTGTTGTCCCCCCATCCCTGGAGTGAACGGGGTCATGATGGAATGTAGGGCTGGGCGGGGCGAGGCGGATCATGAATGGAGGGACCGCTGGAGAACGGTTCTGTAGAAACAACTGCCATTTTGGAGAACAGGAACAGTTGATGGATTCCTGATTCTGGCTGGGGGCTCACGGGGGGGGGGTCTGAGGAGGAGATGACTCCTGCTTCCATCAAAGAAGGAAAATACCTGTCAGTTCAACGAGAAGCACGGAGGATGTAATTAGAGTTCTTCTCCAAACAGATTCATGTCTTCCTGTGATTCCACCTCAGCAGGAAAACGTGAGGAGCGCAGATGAAAGGCTGATGCGTGAGCTTCAGTCTGTGCAGATGCTTCACCCGATGCTTCAGCGTTCCTTCTCGGATGGGGGGGGGGGGGGGGGGGGCAGACTGGAACGTCCCGGATCATGTCGTGTTTCTGTGGCTTGCTGCTTTTCTTGGAATGTACTCGGCTCTTTGATTGTTCTGTTTCCTGTGATTTCAGAGGCCCTTTGTCTCAGCGTGGTAACTCACTAATCAGGGAACTCCGTCATTGCCCCCCGCCGCTGCGCCATGCCCCCCCCATGTCACCCTGTGTTTTCTGATATTTTTGGCTGTGCTCTCATGCTCCTCGCCGTCAGCTAAAACGCAGAACACAAAGGAAAAGCTGCATTTAGGAAGAACAATCCCCTCCAGGAATGTGTGGAGTAGAAAGGAGACGGTGACATAATGAACCGACGAGGAGCAGCTCTGCTCACCAATTCATGTGAAACCAGTAAAGACCACATGAACTGGTTCCCTTCCTCTCCACTTCCTGAATGATTTATTTCACGCTCGGACAGAAAAGGTCTCCAAAGCTCCAACAGGCCGCGGCTGGAGGATCAGGAGGAGGTCAGCTCCTCGGCTCCTCTGGGTTTCCCCCCATGGTCTTCTGCTTAGACTGTGGTTTCACGATGTGTTATGGGATCCGTGGAACAACAATGAAACCAGATGTGCTTAGTAATGCGTCTCTGTTCGCTCCTGCGTTTGCAGAAGTGGAGCTGCACACACACCGTGGAGTCAGTGTGTGAGAGGCGTCGTGCAGGCCCCTCTTCCCTTTTATACCCCCTCCTAAAATAACTCCCCTCCCATTGGCTGAGAGGGGTTAGGTCATTGAATCACATCGGGCCAATTAGAGACGAACACTTCCTTTTCTGTGAAAGATGTTTCCTGTTGATAGTAAATGTTGGGCCTGCCAAGCGGCAGAGCGGGGGGGTCTGAAGCGCGGCCGGTCTTCTCTGACCTTTGTGGCCTTCATGGCGGAAACAGTGACTGTTGTGGGGCCGAGGCGAGTGTTTTGACTGCGTGTGTGTGTTTGTAGCTGCTGGACGCTCAGAACTTCAGATTCCACTCTCTGGTTTTAGAAAAATATTCCAACTTTTTTACGATTCAACCAAACTTTATGAACATCTGAAACAAAGCGGCCATCTTCTCCGGGTCGCAGACATGCTGATGGTTAAATGATGGTTAAAAGGAAAATTCTTTACCCCCTTCTTAAAGGTGGGGGGGGGGCCTCCGGTCACCTGCTTGAAGTTCCACACCGTTCTGGATCTGAACAACAGCTTGTTGTTTGAACTGGATCTATAGAAGTGAGTTCACAGGTGAACAAAGCAGAAAAGAAGAGCAAACATGAATCCAGATCCCGTCTGAGCTCCAACAGGATCCCAGGACTCTGCTCCAACATCTTCCAGATCCGTTTGCTTTCCCTGGAAATCCAACTGTTTACTCAGTCATTGAAACCCCGCCCACATCCAGGAGCTTGGTCAGCATGGTGCTGCTCGCACGTCCCGGACTTTCTCACCTTTACCTGGAAACGTTCCCCCGCCTGATGTTGCAGCATCCTAACACTCACATTTACCGCCACCGTGACTCATCTTCATGAAACCCCGATGGGGGGTGGGGGGTCCCCCTCCTCACCTCTCAGTCACATTCCAGGACTGTAGTTATAGCAGCAAACAGATCTGATGTGGAACTCATCCAGGCAGAGATGCTTCATCTAAACAAACAGAGCACTTTTTTTGGTGATGTTTGTGAGAAAAGCTGATGTTCTTCAGGCTGAAAGTCTGAACATTTGTGGGGATTTTCTGTCTGCTTCGGGGACCCTCACGCCCACCCACCTGTCTCTGCGGCCCGCACGGACCCGGGTCTGTTTACCCGCTTCAGGATTCTGCTGCTCAGTTCAAGCCAGGGGCCTGACGGCTGCAGCCACAGGTTGGAGGAATGTCTACCGTCTGGACGGGAAAATGTAATCAGCTGAGATCAGCGAATTAGAGGCCACTTTCTCCTGCTGCCTTCACTTTTCCCTCCGTGAGCTTCTCACGCACTCTTACTTTTCCTCCTCTCGCACACAGACACGCTTCTACTCCCTCAGATGTGGAAAAACGACACCTTTTCTTTCAGCTATTTCCTCTGTTTTTACATACGCAGGCCGGGCACAAGAGGCAACCTTGTGTTTTTCATGAGACAAAAACACACAGAGGTCTGTGTGGACTCTGGAGAGGTGAATGGCCTAATTCATCATGTGAGGTTAGGCCCGTCCAGGCCTCATCTGGGAGTATCTGTATCTGCAGTCAAACAGTGCGACTGTTGGTGCTGTCTCCCGAGCTCACAGGAGCTGCAGCTCCTTTTGACGGATGGCTCCTCCGGAGAGTCGGAATTCCACAACCGAAATGCGGTTAAGTCCGAGGGCCCGAGTTGGTTCCTAAAACTGAGCAGAAACAGGCGGCGTCAGCGTTTTCCTGCATTCACGTAAAACAAACATTTTCCTGCTCGTTACTCCCAAACGGTCCCGCAGGAAAAACACCGCCTCAGGAAGGTAGACATGTCAAAAACTTCAGAATTACTTTTCAGTTACTTTTTAAAGACAAAATGTACTTTTTTCCAACAGAAAGATTCGGGCTGATAACAATGTTGTATTTAAAAGGCAAAGTGAAAGAAAAACAGCCAAAGTGCTGAAACGAGAACGCTGGATTCCCTCTAAAGCCAAACACAGCAGGATGAGTGCAGAGGTGAGCCTTCTCCTCATGTTCTCTTTGGATTTTAAAGGGTTTTTGGGAGAATTGTGCGCTTGGGTTTGGATTTTTTTGGTGCTTTCGGTGTTCTTGTCTATACACTGAATCCCTTTTGGGGTCAGGGGTTGCTGGAGCCTATCCATTTGTCGGGTTGCCATGTTTTTGTTGCTCCCTAGTTTCTGTCACGTTTAAGTTTATTATTAAAAGTCAAAATTTTTTTGCAGTACCTGCAAATGTAACCCCCACACACACACACACACATACACACACCCCAGACCGCACATTAAACGCACTCATTGCTTTTTGCTGCTTTGGACGAAACGTTTTCTGTTTTTCAGGCATCACTGAGTAAAAAATCAAGATTACTAGAGCTTTCATCTACTAGAAAATACTCTGTACTAGATTACTTTGGTCACATGCAGCTTCCAACCCTGAATTCAATAATACTCTGCAGAGACAAACTGAACATTTTCGGTTTAAATTCAGAGAGATTTTAAATTTGAACAGAGGATCAACTGGATGTGAACTTCTACCACAAACCACTGAAAAATATCTCTGAACTATGGTTTCGGTTCATGGTTTAAACGCTGCACATGTGATCCTTTGTTCAGTTAACTGACAGAAAAGCGGGGCAGCACGTGGTGTAGTGGTTAGCACTGTCACCTCACAGAACAGAGGTTAGGCGTTTCAAGCCTCTGCAGAGCCTTTGCATCTTCTGCACACATCTGCTGAGATCCTGATTCAAGTTTGAAAACTACAGGGAGGGTCTCCTCTGAGAAACCAAGAAGCAGGGAATTCAGGATTAAAGCCTCAAAGAAAAGTCAGCAGAAAACGACTTTTCAGTCGCATCAGTGAAACAGAATCGTCATGACGATGAAACATCTGCAGCTCGGTGTTTCCTGCAGATCAGAGTTTCTGAAACAAGCAGAGGAACTGTCAAAACTCAGTCAGAGGAAAGGACGACAGAGGACGCCGCTGGCCTCCAACAGGGACGCTGCTCGCCGTGTCCACGTCCTCCGTGTGCAGCGGGTTCGGTTCCTGAAGCAAATCAGAATGTCTTCATGATGCTGATGTAGGTCCGACCCGCCAGCTCACTTTGAGACGTGCACAACAGAGAAAGCATCACAGTTTGAATCTTTAGAAGAAAAAAACGTTGTTCAGAAATGTGAGATGTGCCGTTGGAGGAGGGTTGATGTGAAACTGTGAGCAGCCATCGTCCCTTTGAAGCTTTTCACCTTATTTCAGCTTCAGATGCCAAATGAAGCTTTTTCTTTGTAAAGTCGCACAAACGGCATCAACAGTTGGATCAAATGTTTGTTTCCAGGCTGACCTGCGGATGACGAACACGTTTTTGCCATCAAAACAGAAAAAAGTCTGTAGAAATAAAACCCTCAACAGTACAGATTTCTGCTTTAGTGACTTTATGCTTTTCTCTTTTCAGACTGCTATGACTTGCTAAAGTTTCTGAGATGATTGTTTCTGAAATTTTCTTTTGTTTTTCTAAAACGTAATCCTGCTTTTTGAATATTGTTTTGCCTTTTTAACTGTCACTGTGACCTTTGAAATGTTTTTACGTCGAGTGATTTGTTGATATGATTTCCAATTCAGGGCCACCGTACTCTCCCCTTTTTGTTGCCGAGAGCTCTTTGTTTACACTCTCCTGCTAGCTTACAGCCCCTCACACCCCCAACCTAACATTAGCGGTGATCAATAACCGATCCATCCGTCCAGTTCTAATCCAGATTCCAGCTCTGACCAGGAAAACAAAGACGTTCATGGATCTGTTTGTCTGCAGGAGGATGATCAGAAAGGGGCGGAGCTGGGAGATTGAGGCCCCGCCCAGCGTATTTTCTACGTCACAAATACAATCGTTTTTTCATCTGCTCCTGATTCTCAACGAGTTGAACAGAGAAATACTCAGAAATAAAGTTTTGAGCTGAAGTTTCCTCATCTATGTCCTTTATCATCAGAAAAATGCCACAAGAACACGTTAGAAACACCCGAAACCCCATTTTCATTTGAGTGGGTCTTTAACAATGAGATCAAAACTAAAAGCCCCCCCATGATTCACCCATGAGACGATTTAAAAGTCAAATGAAAATCAATCTTCTTCTTTTTTTCCGCGTCTGTCATCAGCACGCGGCCAAACGCTCCTCAGATATCGTCTTTCAGCCGAGGGCATTAATTCCCGATAATGAGGCTGCTCCGTGGACGTTGGGGGGTAACAGGTCAGCCGCAGGCACGCCGGGGCAGCCCCCCATCCGCCTGTCACGTACCCCCACTCTCACACATTCTGCCTGCACGCACGTCCGTGACCACACTTGTAATACGAACTCTGCCGCTGAGCAGAGCAGGCCTGTGATTACAGCAGAACGGCGGGAACGCCATAATCACAAAGACTCAAATAGAAACGTGAATCCACAGATGATTCCAGATTGTTTCATTCCATCTGTTTACCGGAAGGCCCATTGTCCCTCCACAGGCCTTCAAGTGGTGACACGTAGTTTTGCTTTTACTCCACATCAAAGCTCAGGCAGCTTTTGTTCTGGAGCTCCAGCAAAAAACCTGAAAACGTGAGTTTGGTGTTTGCTCTCCACCGACGCCTCAGTGAGCTTCTGTCACGGCGGAAACCGTTAAACGGGCAGAAACTCTCACACCTCTGTGGGATGAAAATGAGCTTCACCACACGTCTTCCTCTCATCAGCTTCTGGACGCACAGCTTCAGAGTTTAGTCTGACATCAGCCTCTCTGAAAGCCGCCGTTGCTGCGGCGCTGCTGCCTGGGACAGTCCACTCCGTTCCTGAAGTGAATGCTCGTCCTTGTTCCAGATTTAGTTCCTGCCCGTCACCATGGCCTGCTATTTGGTCTGCCATGTCTCAGGGCTGTGGGCTTATTTAATGAGCACTTTGATCCCACTCAGGTCTGGGGCTGCTGTTTACACGACCCTGAAGAAGAAAGAATGCATCCCTTTCTCTGCGGCGTCCAGCGCGGTGGCTGCACCACGACCCCGAAGACCTCGTCTTCATCCTCTTGCTCCGGGTGACCACAGCGAGGTCGTGGCCGGACGCTCCGGCCAGAGCAGGAAGGGTTTTCGCTTTAAGTTCAGAAACAGATGACAGTCGTGGAAACAAAGACGGACAAATCGGTCTTGATTCCTTTGATTCCAGCTCAGAGCAGCAGCTGCTGCTCCTCTTAAAGCCGTTGTGCAGTAAAACACGTGTTCCAGATTAAGATTTCCTTTATCAGCCTCGTAAATTTCATAACTGAACCAAAAGAGACTCTTGGCTCTGCTCGCCACATCCGTCATCTCCAGCCTGGACACGGAGCAGCTGAGCTGTCAGAGCATCTGCATCCTAACAAGCTTCCATGTTGGTGTCCCAAAGATCTCCAGCTGAACGAGTCTGAAAGCAAGATTTTCATTTAACTAAACCTCTGATGAGACAAAAAGTTTGTTTGAATGCAGATAAACGTTCCTTCAAATGGGCCGAGCAGCTCAATCTCTGCCCTCCAGGCAAAGCTCAGATCCACCGATGTTCCTTCATTTCTAGGTTTTTGTTCTAGGAGCTTAAATCTGCTGAGCGACCCAGACTTTTGGGTCTCCGTTTGTTCATTTCACGAATAAAAAGGAACCAAACGGAGGATCTGTTTGCAGAAACTGACTGAAAACACACAATTGAATATGAAAACCTTTGAAGAGACTGGGGACCTGTTCAGGGCAAACCCGCCTGAGCCCAAATGCAGTTTGTATAGGCTCCAGCAACCCCGTGACCCTGAAAGAGAATAAGCCAGTTCTGTGAATGGATGGATGGATGGATGGATGGATGGATGGATGGATGATGAATGGATGGATGAATGATGAATGGATGGATGGATGGATGGATGGATGGATGGATGGATGGATGGATGGATGATGGATGAATGGATGGATGGATGGATGGATGAATGGATGGATGGATGGATGGATGGATGGATGGATGGATGAATGGATGGATGGATGGATGGATGGATGGATGGATGATGGATGGATGGATGGATGGATGGATGGATGGATGGATGGATGATGGATGGATGGATGGATGGATGGATGGATGGATGGATGATGAATGGATGGATAGATGAATGGATGGATGATGGATGGATGGATGGATGGATGGATGATGGATGGATGGATGATGAATGGATGGATGGATGATGAATGGATGGATGGATGGATGGATGGATGGATGATGGATGGATGATGAATGGATGGATGGATGGATGGATGATGAATGGATGGATGGATGGATGATGGATGGATGGATGGATGGATGGATGGATGGATGGATGGATGGATGGATGGATGGATGGATGGATGGATGGATGGATGGATAAATAGAAACATTTCATTAGAAACACTCAGACACAAGTAATGGCATCGGCATTAAAATAAGTTTGATCTTTAATATTCTTTAAGCTCTGTTGTGAAGTATTTTTGCTTCAAATGGAAACCTGAGGCCTCCGTAAGGTAACCCCCCCCCCCAGCTTTTTTTACAGGAGCTGCTCAACAGCCAACAACACGGTTCTGTTTGGTGAATGTCAGAAGTCAGTCAGTAGAAATCAGACAGTTCTGTCAGAATTCATCAACGTTTCTCAGTTTTGCAGCATGTTTATGTTGTTCCTGCCAACAAATGTTCTGTATGTGTCATAAAGAGCACTCTGACTGTAATGTTAAATATTACAAGTAAAAGTTCAGTCTAGACAAACCCTTTTTTCATTTGGTAAACTCTGGTTTTGCCTCTGATTTGTGAATTTAACTAAATGTCATGGAGCATTTAGTTTCATGTTTCTGTCCTGGACGGGTGATTCTTGTCTTTACTGCGATGTGGCTGTAGAAACAGAGAGTCTGGTCTGATGGTTCCTCTGTCTTCTTGTCACGTTCTTTGATCAGCCTGAGGGCATCAGCAGGAAAGTCCACATTCCTCTGAATGAATTAGCAGACAAAGAGCCAGGTACAGAACGTTTTGGTGTCATTCTTCAGCTGGGATGAGATTCATGAGAAAAAGAAGAGCCCCTGATCCAAACAGCTTTGCAGCAGCCAAACAAACACTGTAAATGACAGAGGCCATACATCAGTGCACGGCTCTGGGTCAATAACACCTGCAGCTCCATCCCAGGCAGAGCATCACAATGGTTTGTTTCAACCTGGATGAGATGTTGTCTTTGTTCTGTGTGCAGACTAAGCTCTAAATCCTGTTCAGAAACTGTGGCAGGATATGCAAAGCTGCTGGAAAGGCCTGACTGACGGCTGTTTGCTTTATTACACAGAGAAAACACCAGACGTTTCATCTCCTTTGATTCCTGAACTCTGTGACATGACGGGAGAAGCAGTGCAAACGCCAGGAGCAAGAACCTGCAGAGGTGTTGGTCCACTGCAGCACCTCCTCTGCTCCTCTGCTCCTCACAGGAGTGCAGTAGAACCAGGACGCAGAAGACCCTCAAAGCCTTGAGACAGTGGTGGATTTTTCACTGAGAGTGGCGGTGAAGATGGAGGATCTGAGGCTTTATGGAGGTGTAAACGGCTGCAGCCTGACGCCCGGGCCTGTCCGTCGTCCACGTGCTGCCATGATGCCCATGTGTTTCTGAGTCACGCAGACACGGAGCTGCAGTGACTCACCGCATGCCTGCTGGTTGGCGCTGCTGTTCCCATGCCCTAAATGTGGAATCTGTTTAACTTCCACTTGTTTACATAGTTTGAATGCATCTGTCGTTTGCTTTTCTTCAAGTCAGCGTTGTACCTGTCACTCAGGATTACTCGCTGCGTGTGACAAATGCCTCTTCTCAGTTTCCAAACATCCCAGATTGCTTTGCCTTTGACCATGGGTGCATGCTCTGGAACAAGTGTGGGTGTCTGTGACTTGGTACCTGGCCAAGGGTTGGAGAGCGGGTTAACCTCAGCGCCGATAAGGAGACGTTATGGGCGTCTTATCTGCTCCAAGGCTCCTCGAGTCACTCGAGCAACGTTTTATGGAAGCAGAAAAATGGTCATAAACATGAAATGAGTGACTGATAGCTGCACTCAGCTGAAGGGTGGCCTCTAATCAGCCTCCTTTATGAGCGCAGGGACATGTTTACGCTGTTTCTGAGCAGAGACTTCTCCACAAGTTTAAGGACATTTGTAGAAAGTCTAACGCTGCACCTTTGGCCCCCCCCCTCCATGCATCCATCTTGTTTCTGCAGCCGCGACCCGTACCCCACCCCCCGCCCGCCCCCACAGGTCGCCAGTCTGGCACCCGTGTCCTGTTTGCTAATTGCACATAATTAGGGTGTGAATAATGTACTAATTTCCATCTGTAACTGCCTGGTTGTGATAAGATTTTGTGCATTCAGCCGTTATCTACTCTGTTCAACAAGTGATATAGTATTTTTCAAAAGCTGTCATTTTAGAAAAACAAGAGCAAACATTCTTATCACCGTGATGTTTCGGACGGGAACGCTGCCTCCGACTAAACTCTTCTTTTGTGTTTTTCCAAGTCAGTTTCATGGGAGTTTTTATGCCAAAAGTAAACATTTAAAAATTCCAGAGACCAGGTTCATGTAAAGACGCCAGACAGGATGTTGCTGCTCTACGTTTCAGTCAGTTTTCTGTCAGTTCAACCGTTTTCTGTTTCCACAGCGTTCCCAGTGATCCTTTAAAGACGATGATGCTGTTTTCAGCCAAAAACAGGTGTCTTTTTTTAGGACATAGTCTCTGCAGAGCGGCAGGGGTTCATCAGGGTTGTCCCGTGATTTGTGGGCGGGACAACCCCCCCCCCCACACACACACTTCCCTTCATCCATCCTGCTATGCCTCCCGTTAGCTTACAGCCCCTCACACCTCCAAGCTAACATTAGCGGTGCAGCAACATCAGATCCGCCCGGTTCTGATCCCGATTCCAGCTCAGACCAGGAAAACTGAGGCGTTCATGGATCTGTTGGTCTGCAGGTGGAGGATCAGAAAGGGGCGGAGCAGTTTGTGACCCACCCAGAATATTTTCTACGTCACAAATATGATTTTTTCCCAATGATTTGAATAAAGAAATACTCCGAAATGTAATTTTGATCTTCATTTTCTTAGTAAATGTGCTCCATCATCAGAAGAATGCCTTGAGAACATGTTGAAAACACCATTTTTATCTGAGTGGGTCTCTAATGAAACACATCAAGGTCTCAGTTTTCGTCGTTTTTTTTTCCATTAAATCCTGAGGATCAGCCTCATCCTTGGTATTCCAGGAATGAGCCGCTGAGGAACTCCAGCTTCTCCTGTTTCACCTGCTCCTGAGAGGTCGAACCAGCGGCTCTTTTCCAGACATCTAGATGTTAAGCTCTTTAAATGACTGACATATTTAGCGAGATCCTGGGGACAAAGGCAGCAAAAACTAGAGAGCTGAGTGAGATGCAGCGGCTCTCTTTGACCTTCTGGTCAACCAGAAAAGTAGGAAGAGTTAATCCTGCTTGACACGGGCCTCTCTCTGCAGCTTCTGAATGGTAAACAGGAGTGAGGGGCTGCGTCTGCCCCCACCTGGGGTAAACGTGGCGCCCCCGTCCCGACCCCACAGGTGTCGACAGGCACTAATGTCAGAGCAGACGGAGCCTTTTGAAAAAACAGGGATTTCTATCAACGATTTGGACCTGCTGTGAAGCTGGACGTTGGTTGGGGGGGGGGGGGGGTCGTGATGGAGTCAGAAGGTATTCGGGTCACCTGTGTGAGCAGCGTTCTCCCTACGATCAAAGAGGCTCTGCATTCACAGAACGGGAGCCCAGCCCAGCTGTTATCAGCCGAGGAGCCGGAACCAGCCGGCAGGTCGCCGTGGCGCCACGCAGAGTTATGATATTTGATTGTTGGAAATTAATCTCTCTTCTAAAGAGGCTATGTCCTCTTTGAACCTCCGGTTTGTCTTTTCAAAATAAAGCTCTGATTGATTTGTTTAACTGGACCTGCTGTAGGTGAAGGTGAACTCACCTGAAGAGGAGGAGCTTCTCAGAAAGAGGCTTCCTTTGAAAGAACGCGATGAACTCTAGATGCCGTCTTTAGTTTGACCAGAGGTTGAGGGGATAAACCTGAAAACAGTCCCCCCACCTTAATAACCCTTCTTTCTTCTGCTGTGTGCTTTTTGGACAAACCCTGAAACTTCTCTTTGCTCTGGGATCTGATAGAGTGCTATCGTTCAGAGGAACAGCAAAGTTCAAAGGATGTCAGACGTGTTTGCAGAGCGCTGGGTGTCGACATTAGCTTTGCTGCAATTAGTCCTTTTCCATTTGACACTTATCCTCATTTGGTTTGATAAGAGGAGCTGATTCATGGACGTAGGGGGCTTGGTGAGCGCCAGCCGCTGTGTTGAAGTCAGTCTGAGAAACAGCAGCAGATCAACTCTGGGCTTGTTCCTAAGGCCGGTTGCACACACTGTAGGTGTGTTTTTTGTTGAACAGGATTATAAAAGTATTACTACATTCCATCGGTGTGTTTACTTGTCTGCTCTTGTCTCATCTCTTACCACACCCTGAGTGTTTTTATAGGAACCGCTTTGGGTCTGCCGACTGAACCCTCGGAAGAAGTCGTGCTGATGGACTCGCTCACACTCCTGTCAGCTAAAAGGCAAACAGCAGAATCTTCTGGGTCCACTTAAGTGAAGTCTGGTGTGAGCTGCTGTTTAGCTCCTCCCCTGCCTGTTCAACCCCCCCAAAAATGTGCAAGTTGGCTTATTCTAAATCTACTGTAGTTGTGAGTCTTTTTGTCTCAGTTTGAGACCCCCCCCCCCCCCCCCCCCAGTCTCATTCAGCAAGGACATGTACCCCCCCACCCACAGAAGCAGAGAACGTGGCTGAGCTGATGGTGGAGATCCTAAATGCTGCTGGAGTTTCACCGCCGGGTCCCTTCACATCTTCACGTCTTCACTCCCCCTTTCTAATCCCCCCCCCCATGTTAACTCTCAGCGCCCGCTGCAAAAACTTCTTCAGCTTGACCTGAAAGCGCAGAACGAGACGGTGACGCCAAAGCCGACGGTTCGGCTTTTAAGACTGAAGAACACGGAGAACATGGATCAGAAATGTCCCACCAGGACAGAAGAGTCTTTTTATTATCATTGCTGTGAATGCAATAGTAAAAGTTGAGTGGAGGATCTTTTCTCTGAAAACAGACTTTCTTTTGAAGAGAACATCATAAAAAAATTATGGACTCTCACAGTCAAACCTGAATAAATAAAGGAGCGCGGCTTAAATGTAGTCTGTCTTTTACAAAGAACATTTTGTTCGGCGCCCATCTGTTGCGTTGTAACATCCGTGAGGAGCATCAGGTCATGCAGGTAACGCCACTTCCAGCTTTGATTTTCTCACAGAAGGGAAGCCAAAAGGAAATTCCTCACTGTCCACAAACTCTTCTTTCTGTTCATGAAACTCCTCCCTTAACTGGTCTGTGAAGGAGACTGCAGAGGTTTGAGGAACTTCTCTGACTAAACTTATGAAACCCGGGACTTTTCAGAGGACTCCATCAGATGGACAAACGTTTTCTCAGACTCAGAGGAAGACAGACTTTTGTTCAGCACCAGCTTCACCTGCAGGTCTGAGAAGCACCGGCATCGCGTCCGTCACGTCCCTGCAGGTTCTGACCTCAGAGGCATCCAGAACACCCCAAACGTTCTGTTCATGCGTCATAACTTGGACTTTAGGAAGTGGGAGTGGCTTATATGGTATGACCAGCAATGACCTCTGACCTGAACCCCATAGAGCAGGTCTGGGACCAGCTGAAGCAGAGACTGGATGATCGGAGCCCCAAGTGACCAGGCAGAACCGCATGTAGAACGCCTCAGAACAACATCATGAGGTTAGCGAGGAGCAGAAGACGCCGAGGTCGAACTGTCACGCAGCAGATGGAGGAAAAACCGGCTGTTGACTGGGGGATCTTTATTATTGTCTTTTATTTTTGGGTCATAAATATCAAAGTAATGAAAATGACGATATCTTCTCATTCATAATATTGAAGGGAACTTTAACATGTGCCATTACAATTCATTCCAAACAGGAGAAGCCCTCACACAAATACCAATACTCCTAAGTGATTGTGAGCAGTGAACTTCTGATCCGTTTTGGGTTTACCGTTGTTTCCTTCTGACTTTTTCTGTGAGTCTTTCTCTTCAAAGACGACCTTCTGAAACCCTTTAGAGCGTGGAAGTGCAGCAGAAACCCCAAATGAGGCTTGATGAGCCCACTGACTAGAAGAAGACAGGTTAATTACAGTCATTTAACAGGCTTAGAGGCCTGTGAGCTCCTGTCTGTGAGCCGAGAGGCTGTTATATAATCCGTTCACAGACTGCCGAGCGCTCTCAGCCAGAAAACCTGCAGCTGCAGCAGACGTGTGTTTTCACCCAACACAGCACAGAGTCACCCCTACGGTAGTTTATATATACCCCCCCCCCCCCCCCAACAGATTTGACCGCTTTTCGTTCAGATGGTTCTGTGCACCCCCCTCCCCTGCCTCTAAGGTTGCAGACAGGTATGATGGCCCGAGGCCTCCAGAGAAACCCTCAGCCCAGACGTCTGCGCAGCCCTGCGCCTCGTGGGGGGGTCCCGCAGTGACGGGCGCTTCAGGCCTGGTCTTTGGGAACGGGACGCTGCACTGTGAGCATCTGGGTAGCTGTGTGGGCAGCGGCGTCCCATCAGCCCCTGTGAGGTCTTGTTGACCTGTTAAAGGAGGCCACCGCTCCATCAGGGCACCAACTCAACCCAACATGACTGAAGATTATGGGAGAAAGGCTGCTGTTTGGATAAACACAGCCCACAAAACGAGAGGCAGCAACATGTCAGAAAGTCCCACATTATCCTCCAATTACATCACAAACGGATGCTTAAAGTGTTTCAGAAGAAGAGGCTGAACTGTCTGTTGGCATCTCCATCTTCACTGCTCTGTTCAAAAGTCACATTTACCTATAAAAGTTTATTTCCTTTAAATTTGTGTTTTGTTGTTTTACTCTTTCCGCTGTGAAATGTTTTACCAACTCCAATTCCATCCTCCTGTTTTTTAGAATCTTTATGTTTTAATGCAGAGAAATGAAACTGTTGATAAAGATCAGAAACAACAAAACCTCTCAAACACGACGGGGCGCCTCTTCTCCGCTCCTCTCAACTGAAACGAAAAGCATTTTTTTGTGGATCAGCCTGATAAAGGTTACTGTTGTCTCTGCAAACATTTTCAGGTTAAGGTGGACTGGATGCAGTCAGATCCGAGAAGCAAAGAAGCGTCTGCTAAAACCTTTTTAGAAGCAGCTGCATTTTAGTCTTTAAACCAGATAAACACAAAGCGGATGCAGTTGGACCCTGAAGCGGCATCAAACATAAGCATTTTTCTGTTTCCAGGCAGGATTACGACGGAAACGTTTTTGCAGTTTTCAGATGTTTCTGTTTTCAGCTGCTGGTTGATTGATGATCTTTGCACAGATAAATATTCTTCAACCACCTGAAAACAAGAATTGTACACATTCTGATGGTTTGCATTAAAAAAACGTTTTAATAAAAGCATCCAGACTTATAAATAATAAGATAAACCTCTGAACTGAATCAGATTCTGACTTTTCCGGAAAACCTGAGCTCCAAACAAGAACTTCTGCTCTTCTAACCTGGAGAAATCTTCCCTCTCAGTCTTTGGAATGACTCCATCAGTTGTGCTTGGTTGATCTCCCATGTCCTGTTCTCTGAGGTGCTGCTGCAATGAAGTCAGAAAATGAGAGGAATCTCATGTCCAGTATAATAAATAAAAAATGTCCGACGTCACCGTGAAGGCGTCCATGTCTGGAGCCTCTGCAGGATGCTGTGATTAAACCTCTCCATCAGCGTCTGTGTCTGTTCTATGTTTGTGATTAAACCTCTCTATCAGCGTCTGTTCTATGTTTTGAATTCCTTTCTTGCTCTCATTTCAAAGCCGCCGTTTCAACAGCTAATCAAAGAGCGAGCTGCTATCAGATCAGGAGCGTTTTAGCATCTGTCAGCGGACGCACAGGCCGGCCAAGTCCTGAATCCGTCAGCACGTGACGCACTGCCGCAGCCGCAGCCGCAGCCGCAGCCGCAGCCGCAGCAGACAGCTCAGTGATGCTGATCATGAAGACCGAACACATAAAAGTCAGAGCTCAGACTGAGAGGTATAAATGCCAACTCATCGCATGGATTCTGTTGAATGGGGCTCAAAAATGGGTTTAGAGGATAAAAACGTGCAGCGGCTTTTCAGAAACATGAAACCAAACACGGAGGCTCACACAGATAAACCTGAGCTCTCCTCAGCAGCAGGTTCACAGGCGGGAACCAAAGCGGCGTCATGTTTCCATGGACCTCCACGGAGGATGACGGCGGCCTCCACTGTGCTCCTCCTTTGTGCTGCATGGGAATGAGGACGGCAGGTAGCCGGCCTTTGTTGGCGTGCAGGACGGTGTGTGATCAGTGACACACGCATCTCAGTCCATGTGCAGGGGGGGGCACTTCAAAGCCTTTATTCTGAGGCAGAAGAGGGCAAATTAGAGGGGGGGGTGCGAGCTTCCGAGGGACAGGAAGTGCATCTCCAGGACCTTTGATCTCCCAACTGTGCCCAATCGAACATGCAAGGGGAAATGACATCACATGGCTATGACCACGCCCCTTTGGAGAGGAGAAAATGGATCTCAGATCTTGTGGTCTCCACCAGAACCAGAACAGCTGCAGATCTCATGCTGCAAACTCGGTGCTGAGCACAAGAAGAGGAAACGTGGACCGCTCCGCTCCAGCAGCGCGGCTTAACTCATCACCTCTGTCTCTGTGACAACCTGCAATTGCAGACTTTTAAAGCAGCCCTGCAGATGTGTCACAGGTTAACGCCGCCGCTGGTCACTGCAGACGAGGCGTTCCCGCCGACTGTGTCACATTTCAAAGACAATACTTCAGTATTAATACAAATACTTCCAGTGGAAACTCATTCATCTTTACCATAACGTACACGGACATCATGCAAAGAGAGGTTTAGTCTGCTTTAGAAGAGCTTGAACTGAGGAGTTTGAATGTTTTCTGAGTTGAAGGTCGACATCCACGGTGGCTGGAGCGATCAGGAGCCTCCGTTTTCAGGCTGAAAACACCAACGGGGGTGAAGACTCCATCATCTGATAGTATCTGCTGATCAACACACACCCATCAGCTCAAAACAAAGTGTCAGGGATGCAGCAGAAAGCCCCCGAGGTCTCCTCGTCTCCAAACTCTCCAAGAATGACAAAAGACCCAACCTTAGTGGGACTGCAAGAAAAACAAGAAGAGTTTCTCCTGGAGAAGTTTGGGTCTGATAAGCTGAAATAGACTTTCAGTTTTACCCTTAGAAACCTCTGTTTGTGATCCCAAAGGAAAAGTGTTGCTTTTTTATGGTACTTCACGGAGGATTCTGTGCTGCACATCCTGTAAAGTCCAGATGTGAACAATAGATGTTTTCATTCAGTGATGAAGCCACTAAATGTCCCAAACATGTCAGAAGAGCAGGACTCATTGCAGACCAGAAAGGATTTCAGTTGGCAAACGTGTCTGGGTGGAGCTTGGGGGGCAGGTTTTTCCAGATACCTCACCCTCAAATTTGCAGCAGATTTGCAGAGATTCAGAGAGTTTTGTTCAACTCAGCGCAGAGAATAAGTCACTAAATCATTTTAAACCCAAATCCTCCTCACCTTTGTTCTAGAGAAGACATTTGCAGTTTCACTGAAGCCTTTGTTAGTCTGACAGATGCTCCTTTCAGATGGAAATGAAAGCTAAAGCTGCTTTTGGTGAATCACAGTCAAAACTAGTTTGACCAAAACTGCATCAAAGACAATAAGAATTCAGTTTGACTGATGCAACGACGGCAGGGCCGTTAAATTTCAGCCACTTAACATGCAAAAGCTCAGTTAAGCAATTTAAGCAACATTTATTCCTCTGGATGTTTTAGAACTGCTTAAAGTTAATCAAAGTTTAGTTTGAATCTGCATAAGTAAGGATTGTTGGTTTTTTTTGTTTCATTTTCCTTTTTTAATCAAAACACTGAAACACTGTTTGTGTTCAGGTTCAAATTAGACGTTAAGAGTTCATCATTTCTTTTATTCTATTAAGGAGATGAATCCATAAAACAACTTTAGTGCTTATAAATGAATCAACAATAGAACTGTCCTCATTTTTACAGAAAAAAAACAACCTGAGCTTTCTCCTGGGTTTGCTATAAACATTACAGACGACTGAATAACCTGCATGTAATCAGTTCCTGTTCAGGATAAGGCAGATAAGATAAAACTCCCAAGAAAGCCCTCATATTCTTCCAGTTATATAAACTGTTGGCCCTGCTCCAGTGTTTGCTGTAGATTAGATTAACATTTGGCACTACACCAAATCTTTTCTGCTGCAAAAGTTTCATTTTATTGAACCTGAGATCAAGCCTGAATTTTTGCAAACCGCTTGTTGGAACACCAGAGCAAAGGCGTGGAGCGCCTGAAGGCGCCGTGCTCCTCGCATCAACCTCAGGGGCCAAATCTGTGCCAATGAGCAAACACTGGAACAACCTGAACACATGTTGGAAGGAGTGGAGAGGCTGGCAGAGCCGAACGTGAGGAAATGTGATCACAGGACATCAGATACAACACGTGAGAGCACAGGTACGCCTCTGAACATCACCGTGATGCTCAGAATCTAAACGTAGAAGACATTCTGCTGTCTGATCAACGTGTTAACAAAACCAAAAGAACAACGGTCCGGTCATGAAGCTTCACTTGAATTCCTAAGACTCGTCATAGTAGACACAACTTATAACCGTTAATAATCAGTCCTTCAGCAAATGCTTTGAACATCCCAACAAGGAAACACTTTTGTTCTTCATGACGGTGAAGTTTCCTTTGAAAATGAGAATTTGAAGTCACTTCACCCCCTGATGGACGGCGTGACGTTACGATTCTGTCAATGTTCAGGTCTTCCTCTTTACAGGCATGAAACATGTGCCCCGTAATGACAGCAACCCTCATAACATCATCTAAGAGTGGATTATTATGGTCTGTGACATGTATCAATTTAGAAGAACATCCACACCAACAAGGTGAACAAAGTTTCTTTCAAGGTGTTTTATGGTTAAAATTTACAATTGTTTATTTTGTAGTGCAGCTGGTATCAAAGAAACTGTTGGATGGATGGATGGATGGATGGATGGATGTATGATGGATGGATGGACGGACGGACGGACGGACGGATGATGGATGGATGGATGGATGGATGGATGGATGATGGATGGATGGATGGATGATGGATGATGGATGGATGGATGGATGATGGATGGATGGATGGATGATGGATGGATGGATGGATGGATGGATGATGGATGGATGGACGGACGGACGGACGGACGGATGATGGATGGATGGATGGATGGATGGATGATGGATGGATGGATGGATGATGGATGGATGGATGGATGGATGATGGATGGATGATGGATGGATGGATGGATGGATGGATGGATGGACGGACGGACGGACGGACGGACGGATGATGGATGGATGGATGGATGGATGGATGGATGGATGGACGGACGGACGGACGGACGGACGGATGGATGACGGACGGACGGATGATGGATGGATGGATG
>NC_136253.1:35532500-35537500 GCF_053564925.1 Oryzias latipes
TGGAGACCCAACCTGCACGTTACAGCAATTGGGCCAAACGGACACAGAGGATCTTCAGAGCAGAGCCAGACGTCTGAAAAGTCCATCCCTTCATTTCTCCACCTGGTTCTTGTTTCCCAGCTGAAGTCGTCCGTCTGCAGGATTTTATTCCTCCAACCTGTCCAGAACAAAGAGAGGTCAACTTCCTCTGCGCGCTCCAAACCAGCACTGTTGGCATTCAATCCATCAACATGCAAATCTTGTAAATTGCAGGGAAGGGTGGGTATGAATGCTATAATTTCGATGGGATATGTGTGCTTAAATTAGAGCGCGGCGCGGTTAGAGGGGGCAAATGTAGCTGGGGACGTTTGCTGGCGATTGGCTGAGTGTTGTGCTAACAGACAGGGCTTTTCCACTGGTTGTGGCAGGAGGTTCTGATGTGGCCGACCATGCGGCCGTGATGACGGGGTTGCATGTGTTCCTTGACCCTGACCATAATGGACAACTTTTACCGCCGGAAGAAAATTACGGCCCCTCAGGAATGTTGCTGTTATTATTTTTCCTTCTCCTTATAAAACAGAATGCTTGAGTGCAGCCCTCCGCTCAGGGAAATGAGGTTTCTGCTGCTATTGTCCATGTAGGAGGGGACTGATCATTAGGAGCGGCAGGAGATGACTTTATGGGGATGCAAAGCTGAATTAGATGAAGCAGCATCCCCACGTTTGATTAATTTCTTCCTCTGTGACCCACCCAAGACCAATTCTACGTGGCCTAGATGCATCTGAGTGTCACGTTGAGAGCGTGCACGTTGCATGGAAGCGTCCCTTTCATGCAGAGGGGAACACATGTTTGGAGACTTTCCCACACAGCCGTCTAACAATAAAACTCAAACACTTTCACAAACCTCCAGTTGGACCCAAGCAACTCCTCCAAGTTTTAAAACCTCCTGAAAATACGTCTCCAGGAAGAATCCGGCAAACCAACCTGTGCACGGTGGTAAAACCGAGACGGACTCACCAAAGTCCACTTTATATGAATTTAAATTGCTTGATATATTTGGCTCAAGCCATTCGGTTAAGTTTAATGGGGTCTGCAGAGAACCGAATGGAAGTACCACATGGGTCACACTAAAGCTGCGGCTGGTTTGGCTGCAGCCGACGCAGCATCTGCTCAACAGCTACAGGCTTGAAACAAATGAACTCTGGCTCGCCATCCTCTGCTTGAACCCCAGAAGAACACAAACAGGTGGCGGCGACGACGACGCGCTCCATCCTAAGAGCAGCAAAACTCATTTGGTTGAACTTTGAGACCCAAACCGATCTTTTTGCTTGATTTGAAGTGTGGAGATAAAGATCAGATAGATGAGAGCAGCTTGAGTTTGGGGGCGGGTCTTCTGAAGGCGGGAGACGAGTTAGCATCAGTGATTGCATCTGCTGCAGAGGATCAAAGAAGAGGAGTTTCAGCCCCCAGGGAAGCTGCCTCTTCCTGCTGCTCGCCTCACCTGCCCCGTCAGGTGTGTTCCTGAGAGGAGGGGGGAGAAGAGCGAGTGAAAAATAAGGGAATTGTGAGAGATTCCATGTTAGAGGAAAAGGAAGAAATCCGTTTGGGTAGCAGGAATGATCTTCTGTAAAAACATTACATTTACTCAAACCTGAAGTCTAAAAAACACCATTAAATAAAACGTGTTTGTTCCTTTTTGCTAAACTGTCAGTTAGGATCAAATTGAAGTGAAAAGAAAAACTGGAAATCCCTGTGAGCCCACAGTTTGGATGATAGATGTCTGTTCCTAAAAACTCTCATTGTTCTAAAATTATTATTGCATTTACACAAAAACGTCCAGAGTTTGATGCCGTTTCCTTCTGAGGATAATGAAGCAAAAACAGAAAAATCTTTAAAAAACAAATGTCTTTAAAAAGAATGAACAGCACTGGTCATCCTAAAATATTTTAAGGAAACAAAAGTAGAAATAAAAAACTGCAATCCAAAAAAAGGGCCTCGTTTGGAAAGTCCACCGAGTAAATTCAGCAACTTTTTTTATGCAAGAACGGCTGAAATGCAGTGAGAGTTTTCACAACATCCATGTTTCCGTGTTCCGATGATGCCAGACGTTCTGCAGGTGTTTTTTCTGTCCAGTATTTTTGGGAAAACTCCTGATGGGAGTTTTCTCCACACGGCTCCTCTGGAGCCCAAACAAACCCAAGAAGGAACTCTGATGAAGGAAAGTCCAACGGAGCTTCTGTTTCATCATTTGTCCTTTTGAGTCGGATTTCACAACCTCCATGCCAGTTCCAGCACTGAGGAAATGTCAATCGTGTAACAATAAGTAATTCATGACAAGGAAGTGTGTCTTATTGAGACAGGCACACACTGAACAGAAATAACACACAAAGTTCCCCTTAACGGACCGGGAACATTATATTGCAAATGTTTCCTGTTCAAACACTTGGAGTCTCACATTAGATTTTCTGTTCACGGGGGCAACTGAACCCCCCCCCCCTCAGGTGAAATCAGTGCAGCAACCTTTCCAGACACGTGTGGAGGCGGAGCTTAGAGGCCAGGAGTCTGTTAACTTGTATTTAAAGAAAAACTTTGGTGCAAACGTTGGTTCAGGAAAACATCTGTCTGTCCCCTCTGCTCGCTGCTGGAGCTTTGGGGGGGGGGGGTCTTCTGCAACACAATCTCTGACAGGTAGACGCGGCGCCGTCGTTGGGCTGACTCAGCACTTTCCAAAGTTTTACCAGAACCTTTATGGTAGATTCATGCTGACCACAATGACAGCACAAACCAAAAAAATCCCTGGCAACCAGGTCAAAGGTGAATCCCAATCCTAATATGAGATTACCCGCCCGTCATTGATGGGTAAATTAGCATCTAACCAGCATTTTAACCATAAGCTGCTTTAGTTCCAGTTAGTGACCCAACTTTAGACCTTTCATTTCATTATAACTGTTGGGATAATCTGAACTGGATCTTTTGTCATGAATTCCTAAACTGAATTGAAGTGGATTCTTAGTTTGGGTTCGCGGTCAAAGTTCCTGCCAGTGAAGTCCGATCTGATCTGAAAGCTGGAGCTGCTGAACAGAAAGTGGCCTTCAGGTTAACGTGTTCTGTAGCTGTGGAAGGATCTCCAGTCTGCAGGACGATGAAATCCTGTCGCCTCACCAGAGAACGGCAGAGAGCTGATGATGGTCAAACCTTCACGGTTTAACATTTCCATCCAATTCAGCTTTCAGTTTCATCTGCAGACGCTCCTGTTTGAGATAAATGATGGTAAATCCACGGCTGCAGCCATTGTGTCAGGATGAACATCTCCATGGCTTATGGCTCATCTGCCATAAGCAGCTGTGGTGACCGCTCAGGGGAGATGCTGAAAGGTGAACAGCAAGCACAGATGAGGAGGAACAACAGTGTTTCTGCCACTGTATGGTGAAGAAGTGTGGAAAAGCTGCAGGAACTCCTTTGTTTCAGCCTTTTTCACCTCATGAGAGGCCGTGTTGGTTTGCAGTGTCCCATCCCTCAGGTTTCAGTCAGGAAACTACATTTGAGAAACCTGAAGTAAAAACACGAAGTTTGTGGAAAAACAAGTGAATCCGAGCAAAGCTCTGTTTTTCGTTGGGAAACTGCAGCTCTACGGCTGCAAAACGGCTGAATGATTGCAGAGACTGTAATCTCTTTATTGCTCTGAGGTGGCGGAGGGCTGTGTCTCAGCGTCTGCACATCTGAACGTGGGAGGCAGCAGACCAAGGCCACACCTTCTCAGAGGCAGCGTTGCCTGCCATGTTTGCTGAACAGAGTCCAACTTAATCCCATTAATGGTGCCTCAGATTAGGAATAAACGGCGTTCTGGACTTGGAGGGATTCACGATTGGAGATGTCAGCGTTTAGATGCTGCAGGTTGTTTGACTTCCTCTACGTCGCATGCGGGCGCACACTGAGACCTAACCACGCGTGCGGCGGCTCAGGCCTGAATCCCACATGATGGGGTGGATGGGGGATGTGGGGGTTTTGGGGAGGGTGATTTTTTAAAACTCTGTGGAGAGACCCCATCATTGCACTTCTGAAATAGATACCCATCAAACATACTATTTCTGCTGCGAGCGTCTTCATGTGGTTGACACACTATTTTTGCAGAAGCATGGAGTTTCATACCATAGACCCCCACTGCACCCCCACTGCAAATTACACCAGGAGACTCATCTGCAGATAGGATGAGTCACAGAAGCCTATCCTAACCAGCAGTTGTGCCGAAGCCCTCTCCCCGTCCCAGAGGCTTATTTTGGCTCAGCTGTGAATGGTTATAGCAGCAGCACCACATGGCTGAGAGAGCCAGTGGTCTTGGTGGAAAAGGAGATGGAAATTACAGAGGGAGAGAGCTGGCCTCTCATTGGTGATTGGGTAAATACACAACTTCTCCCCGAGACCAAGAAAACGTCAGGGGTTTACTTCATGAGGGAGCTGGTCACATGCTTCACCTGTCTTTACAGCTGGACCTTGTTTGTTTGGAGGATTTCATCCCCATGGTTGCCGTGTAATTCTGCTCGTTCTCAGCGGCACTTTGCACAGAAATCACTATGAGTGACCGGCAGATGATAACAGAGCACATCTACACTTGGACTTTGTGTATTTTGCTTGAGTGTTTTGTCTTGTGCCACCCAATACTTTTTGAACCCAAGCTAGGAGATTTCTCCTGTTTTCTTTCAAAAGCCCCACCTGTTTCATTTGCAAACGCTAAAGATTTGTCTCTGCGTTCAACGCTTTGATTGGTGGAATCAATGAATGAAGTTTGTGTGAAACTCTCAAGTCTTTGGTGGTTTTTTATGGACTTTTGTCTGATTAAAGTCTGTTTTCAAACACCCCAAACGCTATTTTATGAGAACAATTTACGGGATAAAGTAAATATTGTTACAGACATGAATATGGTTTTGTGTTCAGGCATAAAAATCCCCTTAAGGAGTCCCAGTCAGACCTTCTTCTAATCGATTTTCAAAGCTTTCCCAGGAAAAATCAACAAACCTGTGTGG
>NC_136253.1:35545000-35720000 GCF_053564925.1 Oryzias latipes
GGGCAACTGACAGCGACTCTGGAGTTTGTGTGTGTGTGTGTGTGTGGGGGGGTCTGTGTTCATTACAGCTGCTGAGACTCAGACCACATCCAGAAGTTCACATTAACACAGCAGAAGATGATGGGAGGTCTGTTTTTTTCTCCAAACATAAAGAAGGGAGAGAAGATCCTCCGAACCTTGGAGCTCAGGTGCAGCAGCCAGGTGTCCGGGCCCTCCCACCGATGACAGACAAAGCCGGCGGCCTCCATTGTGCTCCAAGAAAAGACTTCTCCGTCTGCACGCCGCCTGCAGCCACACTCTCGCCGGTGGTTTCATTCAGTGGCAGAAAAGAATGAAAGGCTTCCTTCTCTGGAATAAAACATGAATTATGCTGCTGCTATTTCTGTGGATTTGTGTTCCTTTGCTGGAACATCCTTCTTATAGAAGCCGGACACGTCTGTGTTTGTTCAGCAGGGGTTTGTTTACTTCTGAACTTTCCCGCCGCTGTGGCAGACGGCCGTGAAGACACAGCGTTATCTGGGCCTTATTGGGCTTAACGGAAGTCACGTGACTCCAGCGAGGAACATCAGAGTTTGGAGATCCCAAACTCAAGAGGGGATGTTTGGAAAGTCATGCCTCTTGTCTTGGCTTTAGGTTGGGACAGGAATAAAAAGAGGGGGCACATTTACCGACTGACAAAACAAACGCAGCTCCGCTGTTTGGGCCTTTTTCCCTCCTTTGCTGCCAAGATGGTTTCCAGAGTTCTTTCCCAGGAATAAAAAGCAGCATGGAGGATGAAAAATGAAGTCAGACCTGCATTTACTGTCAGGGAACTGTGGGACCTTCTGTATGTTAGCAGCGTCTCTGATTACACAGCAGCCTCAGAAAGACGTGTGGGACTCAATCATGAAGCAGCTGGAGCTGTGGTTAATAAAAGCAGCGAAGGTGGACGGGATGAAATATGCGCGTATGACAGCAGAACCTCAGGGAACGGGGGCAGTTAAAAAGAAAGGAATGTGGAGCTGTCTGTGTGCTCCTGACAAAACCGTGGAGCAGAAGGATCTGTCACCTCCGTGCAAACTCTATTTTTCATTTGCATGCTGACTTATAGACACCTGACATCCAGAGCCGGGATCGAAAAATGAGTCAAAAAGTGTTTAACAGGAGCAGCAAAAGACAAAAACGACCAAAGTTTCTATAAATGTCTTCCCTCTAATTTGCTGCTGACCCCTTTAATGCATCTCAGAGCCACTTGGGGGGTCTCACCCACAGTTTGGGAACCATTAGTCTACTGCTCTGTAATAATAAGGTCTGTCTGCAGTGAAATGAATGGGGTTGCACACACACTTGCTGCTCCTCCAGACTCTGGGCTCCACTATTGTTGATGAGTCACTTTTCAGGGCAAAGCGTTCGGAGCAAATCTGGAAGGAAGTAAGTTCAAGAGTGGAGCCAAACGTTCACCCCAAAGTGCCCTTTGACCCGACAGAAAGCATGAGGAGGACGGAGACGGCTGCACGCTGTCACGCAGCGCTGCAGCCGTCTCCCAGCTGCGTGTGGGCGCTCAGACTGCAGCAGCATCTCAAGGCCGCAGCAGTCCTGCTCTCAGCTTTATGCTCTTTAAACCAATATTGTTCTAAAGTCTACGCAGGACCACGGAAACTGGCCTCTCCTCTCCTGGAGGCCTGCAGGAGCAGCATGGACCACACACCGAGCTGCTGGAGGTTTTCAACCGTCTCAGGTTTTTGTGGGAGGAAGCGGCGCTCTGGGCATGCCTCCCGCTGAAGTAAAGCACCTTTTCTCATGGCGATGTCTCACACTGACTCACTCAAGAAGCGTATTTCTCAACCCCGGCTGATTGTCTACACTGAAGATAAGAGGACGCTCTGCATTCCTCAGCGAGGAACGACCCGGCCTTGACGTCAGACGGGATCAGAGTCCCGATGTGACAGCAGAGGGTTTCCCTCGGTTGCTAGGAGCGAGGGTTCCTTGTGTGGACAAACAGAGGGCTCCTCATGGCACACCTGTGTTTGACAATGCCACGCTGTCACATCTCCACCTGTTGAGTAACCTGGGTTATTTTCCATTGCAGGAAGATCCTGAAAGGTGTTTGCTATAAAAATACTTCTCAATTGTGCAACGTCGGCATGACAACACACTAATCCTGGAGGGGAAAGGTGAATTGTCTTTTATTATTCACCTTTTGCTGCAGTTCTGCTGCATGATGGAGGGAATAAAAAGGCTAAAATTACATCACTTGACACAGTTTACAAGGAGATGCCGTAAAGTCAAAACAGGACTGCTGCAGACGCCGAGGCCTGAGGAAGCATCTCCCACTACAGAGGAAAGACGCTGCTGAGTTTGTTCTGAACCTGTTATGCACCAACAACAGAAATGTCTCCATCATCTTTATTCATAGACCTGTGGTTATAGAAGTCGTCTGCTTTTCCTCATAAATTAGTCTTCATCTCTCTCAGAAGTGCCATTTCTGCTCCACTGGAGAAAATCAAAGTTTCTTCAGAGTTTTGTTTTAGTAACAATTAAGCAGCTGGAATTGTGATGATTTAGAGGTTATAGTACAGAAAGGAGCTGCAGGTCAAACATCTGATGCCGCAGGTCAGCTCTCCAAACTCCTCAGAGGTCCAGTTTACCTCATGAATGTGCCCTTCTCATCCTGTGCCAGATATTCCTACGTCCTGCCAAGTATTACAGCAGCCGTGTGTCAGTGAGGAAAAGCACACACGGACCAGAGCGAGATGCCTCCAGCCTTACGTCAGCAGCAGCTGGAACCGTGCCAGACCCCAACACGCCCTGCAGGTCTCTAGAACCTTCTCCCACGGCCTTCTGCTCCTCCAGGGGAAGTTCCAGAGCCGGACACAGACGAGGGGAACTTCATCTGTCGTCCAGTTCCCTGCAAGGTGGGGTTTGTGCGCCCAGGCAGTTGTCAGTACAGGAGAACTGGACTGAGTGACTCCTCCCCCCTGATGTTCCAAACAAGCAAATAATCAGTTTGTGTTAAACTTTGTTAGCTTCCTTTTGTCTCTCCTGTTTTAACCCTTTTTTTATTTCCCTTTGATGCAAACATTGACTGTATGTGAGAACTGGACTGACTGACTCCTCCCCCCTGATGTTCCAAACAGGAAGTAGCTCCTAAAAGCCAAACTCCCACAGACGTCTATAGAGAAATGAACAGCAGTTATTCAGTCATTGTATTGGTCAGAAGAACCGTTCTGGATCTGATACCTTTTTATTTTTAATCTTAATTTTTTTAGGACATTTTTTTCTGTAGTTCAAGTTACTGAAGTTAAATGGCGTATACTTATATGCGCTCTACAGTCACACACACATTCACACACTGATGGCGGCTCCGCTGCTGAACACTGGCACCAACCTCCCACCAGAGGCAAGGTGGGGTTCAGTGTCCCGCCCAAGAAAACTTTGACACATGGTTGTGCAAGGCGGGAATTGAACCTGCAATCTTACGATCACGGGTCGACCGCTTTACCGCTGCACCACGGCTGCCCAAGTTATAGACTGATCAGTAGGTGGAGCCTGCTGGCCCCCCATGCCTGACATTCAAAACGTCTGTCAGATTTGGTGTAGCCCGCTTTCAAGGGGTGTGGCCTTCCACAGGCTTCTGATGGTTGCCATAGAAACTCAGAGCAACTCGGAACCATCACTGCTTACTGACGACGTCTGCCTCCATGGCGGCGGACGTATCGTGAAAAAGTGGCGACTTGACTTCATTTGGTTGGAGCTGGAATAAACCATTTTGTGTGGAAACTCGGTTCTGTGATGCAGACGGTGGTCCAGGCAGAACATCAGACCTGAAGTCTGCATCGTAGAGTAAAAAGTTCAGTTAAATGCAGACGTTAATCCGGGTAAACGTCACCCCAAAGTCTATAGATTCCTTTAACCAGACAGAGTCATTGGCTGTAAGGTTCCAGGTTCCACTGAGGTTCACCTTCAGCAATGAGATGAGCAGGACGTCCCTTCATCTGAAGAACACCTTCATTCTGAGGAAACTCGACACAAATCCAGACCGGGATCTGATCGAGATCAATCAGATCATTGGACGTTTGTGTGACACACTCCCCTGCCCCCCCTGACTGGGTCCTTGGGAGGACAAACCTCAGCAGTGACCTGATGAACGGTTCCTGCTCTGTCCCGCCGTCCACCAGGACCCCGTCAGACCCCGCCGACCGCGGCGGGACTCATTTCCCTCTTTGGGTGAGAGAGTGACGACCGAGCACAGCTCCTTCTGGTGACACGACGACCACGCAGACAACGCCAGTGTTTTCACTGATTTAATGATTGGAAAGTTTGGGATTACAATGGGAGAAGGGCAATGCGGGGGCCGGGGGGGTTCCTTTGATCATCCGGGAATCAAACAGAATAAAATGCAGGAAAAACGACGACAAAAATCATACAAAAGAGTTTCTGCTCATTTACAGTTTTGTAAGCAATAACACTGAGCTTTGTACAGGTCCAACGGTGGCAGAACCAGAACACTGAGGAGCTGTGAGCACAGCGAAGGGTAACATGGACCTCCCAAACGACCTGCTGTGAGATTGTGTAACGACTGCTTCCTGTAACCTAAACATCACTCCTGCTCTCCTCCAGACCGGGAGGAGCTGAAGCCTCCTCCTCCTCCTCCTCCTCCTCCTCTTCCTCCTCTTCCTCCTCCTCCTGTTAGCACGAATCCAGAATGAAGAACAAACAGAACTAAACGACAAAAGTTGATACAGTCTTCTGCTGTTAGGGGCCGCCACCAGCCACGACGGCGCATTAGCTGTTAGCTCCGCCCCGTCATGATTTCCACCTGCCGAGGAGCCGCCTACTGCGTCCGGAGCTGGTAATCTGTGGAGGAAATGAACAAACCTAATCAGAGGGACGAAGAAAAGAGCAAAACGAAGAGAAATCAGCCAGCATGAATGGAAGTGACAGGAAATGAGGGGAGGATGTTTGGTCATTAGCGGTGGCATTAGCAGAACACCAACATGTGCAACCTCCTCACCAGAAAGTTCACTTTCTCACATGGGGCAGGACGTTGCCTCACCCTCTGCTGTGCATCCCCATCACCCCCCCCCCCCTCCCCCCAGGCCCGGCCTTACCCAACTGTTACCCAACACCTGTACATATGGACTCAACCAGCGGCGAACTCTTGACCTACCGCCATTCTGGGTGATGTAGCGCACCCACGGCAGAGCCTGGTATCCACTCTTCTCAATGATCTTCAGGTAACGCACCTGTCGGGGGAAGGGGGGGGGGACATCTTTGATATAACTGGTGCTTCAAACATAACAGGCTGACATTTTGAGACTGTTTCCTTCCTTTGGTTAACAAAAATGGGTCCTTGTCATTTATTCACTGCTTCCTTTTAGCCAGGACTCCTTTCAAAAAGAGCTTCTTAATCTCAATGGGACATTTCCTGAGTAAATAAAGGTTAAATAAAAACATTTAATAATTCAGGGATTGCTTGAAATGCGGTGAATAAAGTCTAATGAACACAACGCACATCCCTGCCGCGCTTCACCTGCAGTCTGTTGTAATCCACTGATTAGAAGCGAGCTTGTGATTGGACGCCCATCATCTGTATCAAAGAACTGGACTGAGTGACGTCATCCACAGAAAATGGTTCATTCCAACTCCGACCAAATCAAATCACTTCAGACAATTTTTTCGTGAAACGGACGCCGCCATGTTGGAGCCAGACGTTGTCAGAGAGCAGTGATTGGTCTGAGTTGGTCTGAACCATCTTTTCTATGGCAACCACTCTCACCAATCAGGAGTGAGCTTGTAGAAGGCCACACCCCTCCCGCTTGAAAGCGGGCTAAACAAAATCTGTAACGTTTTGAACGTTGGACCTGGAGCCAGCAGGCTCCACCTACTTTTACTGAGGCATCTGATTGGTCTGTTTATAACTTGAATGACTTGAACTACAGAAAAAAAAACAGGATTATCCAGAAGATGTTAAAAGAGGTATCAGATCCAGAAAGGTTCTTCTGACCAATAGAATGACTGACAAAGACGTCTACAGGATTTTAACGTCTTGGAGCCACTTCCTGTTTGGAACGCCAGGGGGGAGGAGTCACTCAGTCCAGTTCTCAGATACAGTTAAAGTTTGCATCACATGTACACAAAAAGGTTAAAACAGTAGAGACAACAGGAAGCCAACAAACCGATTATTTCCTTCCTGAATAATTTGCTACCTTTATACCAACATCATCTTCACTTCTGTGGTTCTGACCGGATTCTGTCAGTTCTAGACCCGTTTTTTAGATGCATCTGTTATTCTCTACATCCGTAGTGTTTTAAACCCACATGATTGAAGAAAATGTTGGTGAGAAGTCGGTTTTCAGAGAGTAAGTCGGTAGGAAAACAACCAAACGGTGGTGGCGTGGTGGGGAGGGTTATGAGTCACTCTGAGAAAAAGGAAGAAACCAAAGAGCCGCTTTCAAGGGACGCGCTTTCACATAACCGCGTTCTTCAAGGTCACGGCGGAAAAACGAAGCGCATCAGCACAATCAGTCACTTTCACAACATTCCAGCTGCTTACCGTCAGCCGCGGCTCAGTGTCGAGAACCGCCTCTAAAAATACCCGTCCTGCTCTACACTTTCAACATGTTCTTCAGGCAGGTGGGGGGCTCCACGAAATGTTACTGAGAACGCCGTTTTGTCTGTGAGAACTCGCACTGATCCCACAGAGAAACATTTTCCCACTAAAGTCAGACTGGCAGCGTGAGAAGCGGCGGGCGGCCTGCGAGGAGGCAGCAGCCTGCACGGGTCAGGGTTCTGCCGAGGCCTGAGCGCCGACCGCCTTGTCATTACCCCCCCATTGCCCGGTGAGGTCAGAGCGCCGTGGTCGCCACAGACGTGACGACAGACAAGCAGACGCGGGATCGCCGATGTCTGCAGGCGCAGCACTTCTCCAACCCTGCAGCAAAAAACACGCAGTCTGCGCGGCTGCGGCTACGCAGTCAGCAAAACGGCATCAAAGGCCGCCAAATATCATTATGGGCTGTAAGATGAGAAGGGAAGCGGAGGATGTTTGTAGTATCTCCATGGCTAAGTACAGACTGCATGTGTGGTCTGGATCCTCAGGCTCCTGGGAGACCCCGTCTGTTACCTGCAGAGGCGGGGTTTGGATCCAGCTGGGGGGGTGGGGGGGCTCGTGCCACATTCTACTTAACTTTACAAGGTGGACTTCCGTGCATCACGCACGCTTCACACATGCGCTGCCCTGCACTTAGTGGTGGAGTTAGGAGGAACTTTCTCATGCTTTGATATTTACATGTGTCTAATTAAGCTTCACAGGCTCTTCTCGTGCGTAGAGCGCGGCGCTGCTGGTCGCTGTAGTCCGACACCCAGCCGCTGGGGCCCGTAAAAAGGGAGGGGGGGTTTGATGGGAACGGCGGTCTGGATCTGAGATGCAGAAATGTGTCCAGAAAAAGAAGGGGACTAAATTATCCAACTGTTAATTGACTTTGGAACACGGCAGGAGTGTCGTCCATCTGAGTGAACTCCGGGTTGAGGCGTTTCTGGGCTGCATTATGTCCTTCAACTTCATAAGGTTTTATTGCCTCACTGGGAAAATGTGACCTATTTTAATGAGTCTGGCAAAAAACAGCATTAAAAGTTCAGCTTTAAGCTTTACGAAGGCGTGGGGGGGGGGGCGTCAGGACAACGCCACACTTCCTTTATGATGAAGCATCACTTTATCCAGAGAAAACTTTATGATGTTTTTATGATTACAGAAATGAAATGTTCTGCTTTCAAGGCTGAAATGTCCTTTCAGAACCCAGACTGGACTCTTCTGTCCCAGATGAAAACTGGACTGACTAGTCCGTTTATTCCCATCCCCACTAAAAGACAGATTGTGAGGATTTATGAACAGTTTGTGTTCTTCCAGACCTGCGCATGATAGACTTTGACCCTGAGTAGCATGTATACAGATCAGATAGGATTGTGCATGCACGGGGTCAGAGGTCAAGGCCTCATGGAACGCCAAACATGGCGGCCGCTGAGCCAAAACGTAGCCGTTCTGATACAAATTCACAGGCTAAATGACGGGACCCCCTGTGGGTCAGTTAAGGGCTTATGGGAGCAGATGTGATCCGGTACTCTGATCCCGACCTCAGAGAACAGAACCGGAGGTTTGGATGTGACGGATCTAGGACTGAACTGCAGAATTCATGCTGATGAGTCGGGATTTAACTCAGTGATGTTTGTCTTTTTCAGCATTAGGCCTACATAGGATCTGTTACTTTATTAGATTACAGATTTATAGTACTAGTAGAACACGGCTACAATACGCCACATGGACTATCTTTGATTTATATATTAAATACAAACAATATTCTTCTAGTTTTTACCAGCTATAGGAAACTTCTCTGCATTGATGGAAACAATTGCCGGATCCTCTCAGATGTAGAAGACGGTCGGGTTAGTGAGGCTGACGGCCCCCCACCATGATGACGGACGTATGGCTCTGATACGGAGTAGAGTACTGTCGTATACAGCCTCAGAATTCACCCAGACTGATACAAACATGTACAAATGTTTGCAGTCCTTCCTCATTGGTTGTACAAGTCGGCGGCCGTTGTGGCGTCTAAAAACAGCCGTCTGTGTGAACAGCTCTCTTCTGTCCGGCAGGAAAGAGCGTCAGATGTTTCTGAGACCCAATGATCTTCAGCCTCGTGGAGATGTGGGAAAACCGGAATGTGTGTTACGCTGCCAAAAACACAATCACTACACCACTGTAATTATGCACACTTATGTATGTGTGTGTGTGTGTGTGTGTGTGTATGTGTGTGTGAGTGAGTGAGTGAGTGAGTGAGTGAGTGAGTGAGTGAGTGAGTGAGTGAGTGAGTGAGTGAGTGAGTGAGTGAGTGAGTGAGTGAGTGAGTGAGTGAGTGAGTGAGTGAGTCTGGGGGGGAACTTTTCTGTCTCTGGAGAACAAACTGATATCAGAAGTGAGAGAGCAGGAGGGGCGTACGAACAGGTGAGACTTTATAGCAGCATGGGGGGGGGTTAGCCCCTCTCTAGGTGATCAGCCCCCACTACTGTCCCCACTGGTTAAAAACAGCCCCTCTTTAAAAAGAGGACAGATGTGGACCACAAAGCTTTATCTGGATTGGGGGGGGTCTCCCGGTTGATGTTCAGACTCTGCAGCACAGGTAATGAGTGTGGGCGGGGCTCCAGCAGGACCTACCTGGATCCCTGAGGTGGTGAAGTACGGGATCTCAAACTTGACACTGATGGGCGGCTTCCCCTCCTTGTCTTCTGCCTCCACGCTCGGCAGACCGAAGTGCGCTCGCATCAAGTACTCCTTCCCCCCCTGAGACACAAACGGCGGTCAGATCACAGCTGAAGCTCAGCTTCCTCATCCTCACTTTGTGCTCACAGGGAAGGACTTGATGGACCAGACGATCTCGCTGTTCTCTGGGACCCACTTCACGCTGCCCACCGTGGTCTTGAACTTGGGGGAGTCGGCGTCCGTCGGCACTGGAATGTGGATCTCCACGTTGTTGGCTGTGGAGCGCCTCTTGAACTGACTCTTCGCCTACGGAACGAGAAAAACGAGTTTAGCTGAATCCTGGGCTTTAAGGAGGTCTTTGTTGTCATGGAGACTCTGCCTGACAGCAGGTGACGGACAGGCGTCAGAGCCACCTGCCTTGATCATGTACTCGATCCGGCTGTGCGAGTGCTTCTCGATGACGGACTCGATCCAGATCAGAGGCTTCACCTGCAACACAAAACACACCGAGTCAGCGCTCAGGCCAGCCGCTCCACCTCAGGTCCGCTCAAATGCTGTGAGTCGCTGACGCCACGTAGTGGGGAAATGAAAACCCCTCCAACAGTTCATCAAAACGAAACATTTAACAAAGATGATTCTGTTCAACTGAACACAAAGAAAATGAGTCCAGCATAAGATCCAACACAGACAATGAGGACGCCACACGTCATGAAGGAGTTACGCCCACAAAGGTCATCATCCGGGACAGGCAGCGTTTATGGAATGGTCCAAAAATCTCAAGATTCTGATTTGGTGTCACAACAGAAATGAGATCTATACGGAAATGTCGATCGTGTACAGATCTGGGTCGGTTCCTACAGAGAAAACGTTTCCATTACAGTGTGAGATGCTGTCATTAGCAGGAACGGGATGATGGAGAAACCTCTGCATGTAAGCCTTTCTACCAATAGAAAGCTTTGGTACTATGTAATCGTGGATTGTGGCGCCCTCTAGTGGAACCTTGGCTCTATGATGTAGCTGATGTTCTTCAAACGGGTTCTGTGGAATAGCAGAACCCAGACGGACCCCCACTCCCCCATCCTTAAACGCAGCACTCGGACGTTTGCTCAAATGTTCGCCTGTAGATTCTTTTCCATCATTTGATTGATCTTAGCTCAAACCGCTTCATGTCTTCTCTGATCTACAAAAGTTGGTTTGGTAAAAATAAATAAAAAATGTCAATAAAATATGAATCCCCACCATTTTAAACTGCAGCTGTTATTAGAAAACTCAAATGATGATAGAAAAACAAAAATAACAAAATCATGCCATATTCCCCTCTAGCAGGATTTTTCTATGTCCATTTGTTTTTTACAACATTCTTCAGATGTTCTATGAGGAACGACTGAACACTGAAAGAATCAGCAAAGGGCAGAAACACTGACTGCTGTGAACACGGTAGTCATGGTAACACACCCACTTTTCATGTGGGATTTCCAAAATGTAGATAGGAATGTCGTTCTGGGATGATGGACATGAGGGTTTGGACAGAGACGGACCGTCACCGATAAATGTTCAGGTTAGGATTTTCATTCAGAGAGAAACATCTTAAAGTAGGTGTGAACTTTAAGCTCTTTGTCTAACTGCAGAATTTTCCCATGATCCTCTCTGTCATGCAGGAGCACAGACGACCACAGTCTGAACCAGAACCGGAGGAAAGCAGACGACTCACGTGCGTGTTGAGGCGGTACGACATGAGCTCGAACTCGCCGTCGGGGGGAATGAAGGAGATGGTGCGGTCGTTCTCAAAGCGGGACAAACGGACGCACTGGTGAAACTTCACGTCCTCCAGCTCCACTGATTTACTCTTTCCTCCTGTTGGAGACAAAAGTCAGCATCTAAACGTCCCGCTGATCTCCCAGAATCTGCCCTCAAACGAGGGGAATCGGAACCAAAGACGAGCCGACATGACCACACACGTCAACCCCTCGGATCCCAGGGGGAACTCACGTCCGGTGTTCTCAAACAGAACCTTGTCGTTGAGCCCCAGCCGTAACTCGGGCATCCCAGACAGGAAAACGCGCATCTTTATGGAGCCGACGATCTCACTGCGCAGGACGTTCCCGTTGGCACTGACCTGGAAGACAAGCAGACAGCCATGAAAGGAGCTCGGCTGACGGCGTCCGACACACGGCGGGAGGTTAGAGCGAGCCGCCGCTGGTCATTGGAACCAGAAGCTCCTACCAGGAGGTTGACTGACTCAATGACGTCCAGGAAGACCTCATTCTTCCTGTACTTGATGCCTTCTGACCTCCAGGAGACGGCGTTGGTGACGGTGGCGGGGGGCCGCGGGGCACCGGTGTCCAGCTTGTGCCCCTCCTGGGTGATGTACCTGCGAGACGACACGGGAGAAGCTGAGAGGAAGCAGCGTTTTAGTGAAAACCCTCTGAAACACCAAAACCACCAAACCCTGACGATCACGTGTAACAGCAGCTCATTCCAGGGAATTCTGGGAAATAAGTTTGCTGGAATGCACTTTGCTTTCTGAACTAGAAAACCGTTGTGTCTGAATTCCTTCCCTACTCACTATCTAGAGCGTTCTCCATGTTCTAGTTCTGTCTGAATCCACAGTTCCAAAATCCAGAGCTCTAGAAATTTCCCAGAAGTCTCTGTGAAAAACCAGTGTGCATCCATGCTCACTACATCAGTGAATACAGACCACAATGCATTGTGTCGGAACAATTTTTGCCAAAAAAATGTATCTAAATGTATTTTTTAACAAACCATCAACGTTTTTATCTTTAGCAGACAGTGGATCATAAATAATCGTCCCAAAAAGCTCATATCACTGTTACGCCGACGACACACAGTTATATGTAAAAATGGATTCCACTCCCACCCTAACTTCCTCTGCCCTCCAGGCATGTCTGGAGGAGATAGAGGCGTGGATGGATGAAAACTCTCTCCAATTCAACAGCAACAAGACTGAAGCCATATTAATCTGTACCCCTCACCAGATCAAAACATCCTCCACCCAAAGCATTCTGGTTTCTTCATCTGTGATAGATCTAACATTTGATCATCATGTACGTCACCTCTCCAAAGTCTCTTTTTTCCATCTGAAAAACATTTCAAAGCTCCGCCCCTCACTCACCCAGTCTGATGCAGAAAAACTGATCCATGCTTTTATCTCCTCCAGACTAGATTACTGCAATGCTCTCCTTGTTGGGATTCCTGGCAGGAGCCTGGAAAAGCTCCAGCACATCCAAAACTGCACTGCTAAGGTCCTGACAAGGATTTGACCACATCACTCCTGTCCTTCAGTCACTTCACTGGTTACCCATCCGTTCCAGAATTCAATACAAACTCTGTCTCCTCACCTACCAATGCGTCCATGGAACTGCCCCTGCCTACCTCAGTGAGCTCCTTTCCCCGCACGCCACTTCACGACTCCTCCTCTCAAATTTCACACATTACCTTCATCAGCCAAGGACCAGGCTAACCGCTATGGGAGACAGAGCCTTTCAGGCTGCTGCCCCTCCATTCTGGAACAATCTTCCACAATCCCTCAGAGCCCCACAAAGCCTTGGCACATTTAAAAAAGGCCTAAAAACTTTCCTTTTTAATAATGCTTTTTAGTACTTTTATTGTTGTTGTTTTTTTGTCTTACTTTGTTCTTATCTTAAACCATTGTAATTCCTGCCTTCATTGAAGCGCTTTGAGAATTTTACCTAAAATATAAAGCGCGTTCTAAATAAAATTTATAATTATTATATCAATCAGATTTTAACTTCCTGAAATTGATGACGTCATATCCGCCATAAAAAAACTTTTTTAAATAGTTAGCGTGGTGTCCTATAGCTTTATAGCTGCTATAGCTCTGGTGTCCTCAGAGGAGGAGGTACTCACTCCTGCAGGATCTTGCTGTCAGTGGTCTGAGGGTAACCGAAGTCCATCAGCTCGTCCATCAGCTCGTAGATGATAACAAAGTTATCTCTGATGCTCTCCTCCTCCAACTCTTTGAAATACTCAGAGAAGACCTGAACACATCAATGACAGATGTCAATCATGTATCTGCAGTGACAACTCCGAGGTTTGCCTTGAACTTTTCTTCACCTGGACAATTTTGTACAGGAAAGAGAAAACCAGAGAGACGCTGGCGTTCTTCTTGGACGTGGCGACCACTGTTGAGGCTCAGTTAAGGTTTTCTGCTGGGGATGGAGAGGAGAACCGACCATGCTGGCAGTGAGAAAGAGGATACGGTAGAGGTTGTTGTGTTTGATCCACATGAAGCGCACTCCTCCGTGAGCGAGGATCGGCGACAGAGTGCCCTCCTCCTCTTTGTCCATCAGAAGGGTCATGAAGTGCTCGATCTCCGACATGTCCACATCACCGCGGTAATTCCGACACACCAGGACCTGAAGGAGAAGACGTACGGACGCAGCTGTCAGCGCTAAGGACGGATGTACAGCAGGTGTGGAGAACGGTGATGCAAACACTCAAGACTAAAGGTAACAGACGGGAACCACAACTAGTGATGGGCCGATATCATTTTTACCCATAACCAATATTTGCCGATACTTGCGTGTCTATAGTAACAAAAAGTTTAGATTTCCTTTTTGTTTCTTTGTTAGAAATGCACAACTATTCTTTAACTGGACAATCACATCGGACTTAAGCAGCTTTCTAACAGACTTTTCTTTTAGGACGCATCACATTCAGATGGTGGAACAACCCTCAGCCTTAGGGCACAGAAATGACCATCTGGAAAAAAAATCTTCATTTAAAAGTGAGAAAGCATAAAGATTTTACGCCTATACTAGCATCAATCAATCAATCAATCAATCAGGCTGTAACAGAGAACAGGATTTCACACTGAGCGGAAGAGTTTGAATTCACTATCAGGTTAGACGGTAAACAGCTAAAAGACTGAAAACAGCTGTTCAGTGATTGAGCATGCGCAGACCACGGAGCCGTTTGATCCATAAATGTCTCGCGGTCTCTCAGCTGTAAACCGATTTTATTGGTGGTAAATGAGCGGTAACACACGCGTTACTAAAGCGTTACTTGTGTAGCGCGTTACTCCCTCGTGCAGAAGCATTAGGGAGGCAGACCGTCGCGGTGAGACGTGGAACCGCTGCGGGTCACCTGATGATGATGATGATGGTTGTTTAGTCAGATTAAAATTCATATCCTTGTCGGACATTAAATCATTAATGGCAGTACGTGGCTGTCACGTGACTCCACGACAATTGGGAAAATATCGACTTAAAGTCAAATTAAACCACAAAAACATCATTTCAACGCTTCGTTTCAGACTGAGCGACATAATCCGTCAACGGAAACCGTACAGCTAGCCCGGTTAGCTTAGCACAGACAGAGGCGCTTAATCTCACTTTTCCTTTCAGGTCCAGGACGTAGACGGCGCTCGCAGACATCTTTAACGGTAACACCGAGCTTCGCACAGCTCGCTATAACAATTTACGGATTATATTTAACAATCATGCGATCAGGAAAACATCAAACCACAGACTTTTTTCATTCATAATACTGAAAGGGCTCGACCCTTCCGTTTCACATGCAAAGAGCGCCACCTGTGGACGGGGAGGAATAACGACAGGAGAAAGTTATTAATCCATTTAAATCCACCAACAAAACGTTTAAATTCTGTTAACACGAAACGACTCAACGTAAATTGGTTTTGTCATGTCCACTAAAAATTGTTGTCTTTATGTATTCCTGAAATCAGGTTATGCTAGTTACCACGGTAAGTTTGAGGCTAAGGAAGCGGATAACTTCAGCTTTCGGTTCCAAAAATGGAGGTATGTTTCAGGGTAAGATAAGATAAGATATTCCTTTATTAGTCCCACCATGGGGAAATTTCCTTGTTGCGGCAGTAGTACAGGTACAATATACACACATACATTAAAAAAAAAGGCAAGTTGCCATAGCAACTGATGCTCTGAACATAACCTGGTCAGGAGCAGGTTTAGTTGAAGGTTAGTTTGTTTTCAGAGAGGTGAAGCAGCATGGCGTGTCCATTTGAAGATGATTTAGTGGATGAAGAAGCTCAGATAATACTTTTTCATCCATGAGAGGGTGATAAGACCACATTTGGATGTTGGAAAGATAAACCTTTTACTTTGATCTAACTTCATTATTTGCTTCAGTTAAGATAAATCATTTTTTTAGTTAAGTCAGCTTAAAAATAACACATAGTTTTCAGATAGTTATTTTACTTTCATTCAAATTAATTCAATTAAGTAGGTATAACTTTGGTGCTGCTGTTAGGTTGGCACCGCAAGGGATTGTGGGATACCATTCCCTTTGCCTGTCTGGACGGATTTGGGTTTAAGTGTGGGTTTGTGACCAAATGTGTTTAGTTGTTCAGCTGTTTTACTGTGTTCTGTCTAGTTATTTGTCCTACTGTGCTTAAGTCTCTGCACCATGAGTGAGAGGGAGGGAGAGGATCGTTAGTTTATTTAGCATCACAATTGCCTCACAGTGTAATGTTATAGTCGGAGACATGGTACATGACTTATTACTGCAAATCCATATTGTTTCAATCATATTGTTGTTACAAAAATGAGAATATCTGCAGGCTCAAATTTAGACATGAGAGTTCAAGAAGTACAATAAATTAAGATGGAAAAACATTTAATTGAATTGGAGTAAAATGACATTTTGTTAGATAAATATGTAAATTTGAGTTGTATTAAAATATTGAGTTGGATAGACGTAAGAAATTACGTTGAATAAATTCAACTCAATTACTTGTTACCAGCTGGAGTAATTAATTTAAGTTGGATAATTTATATAAACATGCATCACAATGAAAATAGAAATGAGATCAGAAACTCGTGCGTTTACTTTGTCTGTTCTTTTTCTCCAAGCAGAAACTCTTTCTTTTGCCGATGATGCAGCCGTGTTATTTTTTTGATGGACGTATAATCTTCATTAGCCGACATTAAAATCTCAGACTCCGTCTCACTGAAGTATAGCGCTCTCTTTTTTTCTCCACGCGTTTCCATGGTGACTCCAGAAATCGTTGATCCATTGAGAATGTCTTTATGTACCTGCTGTGCACGTGCATTAACCCAGGGTTACCAAGTCTAGCGTAATTACGCTAACTCATATCCGGTCTTTTGGAACCGACATACCCAAAGTAAGCAAGTTCAGGCAGATTTTGAGCCAGAGTTCAGGCTTAAAGTCAGGCTAGTTTAAACATGCTTCCTGAAATGGCCCCCAGCCTCGTTCAAGGACATGGAAAGTATATATATATATCAGAATCAGAATCAGAGATACTTTATTGATCCCACATGTGGGAAATGTGTTTGTCACCATAGCAACTGACAGCAGAGGGGAAAAAAGACTTAGAATTAAGTAAAAAAAAAACAACAAGAAAATGTAGCATAAATACAGACATCAAGGTATAATTTAAAAAAAGCTATTTACAGAACAGTGCAAGTAGAAAGATGTGCAAAAGAAATGTGCAAAATAGAAAACAACTAAATAAATAGGTAATAAAAGATGTGCAAAGGTTATCTTTTGCATTGTGTGTTGTTGTACAGGGTTATTGCATTGGGTATGAATGACTTTTGGTACCGGGCAGTTTTGGAGCGGAGCTGTCTGAGCCTCCTGGAGAAGGAGCTCCGCTGTTTGTTCATAAGAGGGTGGAGAGGATGCTCTGGGTTGTCCATGATTGAAAGGAGTCTGTTCAGGGACCTCCTCTCCATCACTGCTTCAAATGTGTTGAAGCCTGTTTGCAGCCAATGACAGAACCCACCTTCCTGATCAGCTTGTTCAGTCTGTTGGTGTCACTGACTGCAATGCTGCTTCCCCAGCAGACCACGGAGGAGAACAGGGTGCTGGCTACCACAGACTGGTAGAAGATCCCCAGCATCTTGCTGCACACATTAAAGGACCTCAGCTTCCTAAGGAAGTAGAGTCCGCTGCAGGCCCTCTTGTACACAGCGGTGCTGTGGCTCCTCCAGCTCAGTCTGCTGTCAATAGTCACACCCAGATATTTATACTCCTCGACCGCTTCTACATCCTTGCCCAGGATGCAGAGGGGTTGTAAGACAGTCCTTTTCCTCCGGAAGTCGATCACCATCTCCCTGGTCTTGTCCACATTGAGCAGCAGGTGATTCTCTCCAGCCCACTCCACAAATCCGTCCACCAGCCTCCTGTACTACTGTGTATATATATATATATATATATATATGTATGTATGTACACAAAAAATTAATGCAGAAACAAATAAATGCCTTACTATGACAAAAAACATGTGAAATAACAATACAAATTTAAATGTATCTTGACGTGTAATTATTAGATATGTGAAAGTCATAATCTTTTAATAATTTTAGATGTGCCTAACATCAAAATGTCTTTTCGCCATGTTACTGCAATAGCGCCCCCTGCTGGATTAACGTACATTCATTAATTCTGTCAGTGCGAACCACACTTGTTGTGTAATAAATAAAACTACCACCAGATGGCACTGTTACATCGGTGAAAATATGTGTTAACGTCTACGTTAGGAAAAATTGTGTAATTTAATAAATTAGGAAAAGGCACAAAAAACAACAACTTTATTTTATTTTAAGTGATCTTATCAAAAAAACATTCATATTATTTTAAATGATCTTATCAGAAAAACCTTCAGAAGATGTTTTTCCCCCCGCAGAAGCTGTTAAAACTGTTTGCCTCAGGGAGAGGATCTGAAAATGCTTCACACGCATCGCACATGTCTGACGCATGATCAGCACATGCAGGTATTTCTGCAGTGAACAGGTTGGCCCTGTGTCGTTCATGCGTGTGAAGCGAATCCTCAGGGTGGTGCAAACGTTGAAGACGGATCTGAGCTAGTCTGCATTCTTAAAGCTTGCACTCATATTAAGTCTGCGCAGTTCTTCCCTTCACATAGCTTAGTGATTTATCCTCAGCAAGACTGAACTCCCAAGGCGATCCTGTGGCGTTTGAGGCAGTTTTTACCATACAAGGAGAAGAGGAGTCCGGCTTGGTTTCCTGTGGGAGGGTTCTGATTTCACTCTCTTTTTCTGATTCACACTGTTTCTATTTCTCTGCCCTCCAGCTTCCATGTCCCAAACACTTCACCCGAGCCGGTTTCACAAACCAAATCACTGTTTTGACTCGTCTGTAACCTCAACTGTAATCCTCACAGCCATTCTTTTGACAGACGCAGGAATGCATCCTTATCTTTGAACAGCATTTAGTTCATTTTGGTTAACAGCAGGATTTCAGAGCCTTCAAAGAGCCGCCGCCCTGTGAACGTCTGCCAAAAACAGGTTCCTTTTTTTGTGACAGGGATTCCCATAAACATCCACAGTTTCAGCTGGTCTGGATGAAAAACAAAGTTACCGACGTTCCTGAAGATCATAAAAAGCAACAACAAAGACAAACTCTCAAACGCTCCTGTTCTCAGCCTTTGTGTCTCATTTTTTAAACGTTACCCGTCCTGTACGGACGCAAAACGGAGTGAGGATGGTTCCAAGAACCGCAGGGACTGTGGGACACATTCAAACAGGGAAATCCATCTTCAGACGGGACCTGATGGCGTCAGGGCGGCTTGACCTGGGATCTGTGTTTTTAGCTTGGGCAGCTGGTAAGGATGAACTGAAGACGAGACAAGTCCATCCCCGAATCCACCTTCTGCTCTTAGTCACATCGGTTCTTCCATCCCAGGTTCTGGTTTCACGAGAACCACAGCTCGAGCGGCGGAATCACACATGCCGACGCCGTCGTTTCCTTTAGATGTTTGTGCGACTTTAGAAATGTTTTTCCTGGAAATTGGTGGCGTTTGCTCCTTGAAGGTGTGTCAGCCCAGCAGCAGAACCTGAGATGGACCTGAGGGTTTCTGCAGCTCCCCCAGGATCAGTGTAGACCACATGGAGGCCAAACCGTCTTTGGTGGGATCATTTCCATGCAGCCCTTTTGTCCTTGCTGACGTTAGCATCAATTTGAACAATCCTCAGTTCCAGCCTGTGTCCACAGAGAGGAAAACAGCAGATGAGTTCTGGAGGGTCTCCCGCTTTCATCTGTAAATCCATCAAAACAGAAAACTCAAAGAGGCGACGGCGTCCTGAAACCACAGAGATCCTAGGAGACGAGTTTTACTGGGAAAAGGGGGGGCCCTAAGGCCTTGAGGAGGTGAACGGGTGGAAAACTCCAGTTTAGACGACGCTCCCACTCTGCATCCTCCTGCCCTCTCCTGTGCTTCCCCCTCGTCCTCACCCCGCCCCCCAGTCCCCCCCCCCCCCCCCCCCCCTCAGCCTAGTGAGGGCTCCTGCAAGCCAGAAGAACCTGCAGACGCGAAGAGCCGACCGGCACCATGGAGGCCCTCAAGAAGAAGATGCAGATGCTGAAACTGGACAAGGAGAGCGCCTGCGACCGGGCCCAGCAGGCGGAGACCGACAAGAAGACGGCGGAAGATGAATGCAAGCAGGTGAGATGGAGCCGCTGAGGCCGACCGGGGGGGGTCTTCAACCGGCAGGGCAACGTGCTCGGGGGGGAGGCACCAGAAGAATAAGAGAGACGGATTCTAGAGGAAAAATATATGCAAACACTAAAGTGACAAAAAAGGCAAAAGATGTAAATAAAGCAGCTCAGCAGCAGATTTTATAGATTGTTTTGATGAAATGAACCTTCAGGCATTTGAGGAAACTGAACGTTTGGTGAGACAGACGGCAGAGTTGTTCTGGATCGATTCTGTCAGAACAACTGAGACCCAGAGAAAGCAGAGGATTCAGAGAAAAACATCTCCTGCTTGTTTTATTTGCCAAACATGAGTTCAAACTCAAATGGAAATGAATTCATAATGATTTGGAGCAGAGAGGAAGATGCTCATCAAAGTGGTGGACAGAACAAGCAGGATCTACGGGGGATGAAGCTGAGCTGAGAGGCTCCAACACGCCCTCCCCAGCAGTCGGTGCCTTTTCCAGGCACGGTGGTGGGTCCTCCTCGTCTGGACTCTGTTCGGCGCTGCGTCGCTCCAGCCGGACTTAATGACGGCAAACTTCTCCCTGCTAATGAAGCTGAATCCAGAGATGTGATGAGGGTTTGGGGATGCCTGCAGCACCAGAGGGGGGGGGGGCGTCCCTGGGGTTGGATTGTAGGAATGCTACAGATGAACCAAACAGAATCCTGACGCCGCGGTCAGACTGTGACGGTTGTCTTCACGCCGCACACATCAGCAGGTTGTGAGCAGTCAGCATGAAATCCTAGAAGATCATTCAAAGCTCCTCCGTTTGTTGGGAGAGTGGGGGTGCACGCAGCAGAGGGGGGGGGTTTCTTGGGGAGCAGAACAGCCGAGTGCAGCCGGGCCGACACAAGGTCCAAACGATGTCAGCATCTCTGAGACAGAAGATCAGAAACAGACTCCTGCAGCCATGAGAAAAACCCCAAATATTCTCCCTGAGCGAGGAACCCGGTTCTGATGACCCACCTGGCTCTTTGGTTCCACCAGAGAACATTCCTGCCTTTACAGAACGAGTCCTGCCCATGTCTCAACTACAGCAACGGGTTTCAAATCCTCACCTTTCATGTTTCTGTTGGCCTCACAGCTGGAAGAGGAACTTCTCGCTCTGCAGCGGAAGCTGAAGGGAACAGAAGACGAGTTGGACCAGAACTCTGAGGCGCTGAAGGACGCTCAGGACAAACTGGACCGGTCCGAGAAGAAGGCCGCAGATGTGAGTTCAGTGCAGCTTTCCTCCTGTTCGCTGATGCATGATCCGAGCACGAAGGTGAAATGAGGGTGACACCGTCAGATGGTTGAGTGACCTTCACAGGTCAAAGCGCTCTTAGTACCGCCTTTTCAGCCCGTTTTTCATTCAAAACAGAGAAAACAGAGGATGTGTTTTCATTTCCAGACAGCCATGTCTGAAGAACTCCTTCAGCTGAGGGACAGACTGCCCCAAAAAAGGCTAAAACTGTCTTTTCTGAAGCTTTGGATCCTTTCTGGGTTCAGTCTGCGGCTCACAGGAGCCAGAAGAGCCACGTCTGACGCTGCCTCAGAGTCTGACTGTGTGCAAACAACCGGAAACCGTTCAGTCAACACACGTTTACTGCCGTGACTGACTGCTGAGGAAAAGAGCCTTTCCTGCATCTCATCTGGATCTGACCAAATCCGCTCATGAACCACGGAGGGTCTGCTGCCTCCAGAGCCGTTTCTGCCGCTCACACGGCTTCCCCTCAAGCAGAGACAAAACCCGGGAGCCTGCAGCCGCGCAGGAATGCCAGGAATGCAGCTTAGGCAAACACTGAAGCCCCCAGCGCGGGGTTCCATGAGATCAGCGCGCTGGCCTTTTTAGGAGAGGACGGCCTCACGGCACACATCCCACAGGCAGCACCACGCCACTCTGAGACGGCCATGCAGAGCGCCGGCAACAAGAGGGACGTCACACAGTATCGGTCTGAAGGAGCGTTCATCTTCATCACCAACAAACTCCAACAGTTAGATCTGGATTATGCTCAAAGTGGAACAATAGAAATTCATTTCTAATTCTATTTGACAGTCATTTCATGGACTAAATTGGGCGGCTGTGGTGCAGCGGCAGGGCGGTCAACCCATGATCGTAACATTGCAGGTTCAATTCCTGCCTTGCACGCCCATGAGTCGAAGTGTCCTTGGGCCAGACACTGAACCCCACCTTGCCTCTGGTGGGAGGTTGGTGCCAGTGTTCGGCAGCGGAGCCGCCATCAGTGTGTGAATGTGTGTGTGAACGTAAAGCGCTTTGTAGGTAGAAAAGCGCCATACAAGTATATTAATATACACCATTTACACCACTTGAATGTATAAATGCAAATATATACATTTATGATTAGGAGCAAATAGAATGTTAGGACGATAGCATCATCTATTTTTATTTTATAAATTGATATCTTAAATAGATTCGGTATGCAGTTTCTATGTATTTTTATTGTTGTTTTCTTTGTTTTTTATTGCTGCAAATGTTTTAAAATAAATCAAGTTAATCGGTGGATTTAATGCATCAAATCACAACATTTCTCTAAACATTTTACTGGGATATTTGGAAGAAACTTCTGGAAAAATGTTGCTGCTGTTTTGTTGTAACGATGTTGCTGACTCAGCTTTTTCTATAAACAAAGAACAAAAATAAAGACGGTCTTTCAACATAACTTTATTGTTCTGAAAGGAAGAAACAGACGAGGGGAAAGTTTCACAAAATAACTTTTAAAAATACACAAGTCTGAGAAGTTTAAAACAGAAATCAAATGTCTGCCTCAATTTTACAGATGATACACATGTATGACATGACGTTATACACATGTATGACATGATGTTATACACATGTATGACATGATGTTATACACATGTATGACATGACGTTATTCATGTGTATGACATGACGTTATACACATGTATGACATGACGTTATACACATGTATGACATGACGTTATTCATGTGTATGACATGATGTTATACACATGTATGACATGACGTTATTCATGTGTATGACATGACGTTATACACATGTATGACATGACGTTATACACATGTATGACATGACGTTATACACATGTATGACATGACGTTATTCATGTGTATGACATGACGTTATATACATGTATGACATGACGTTATTCATGTGTATGACATGACATTATACACATGTATGACATGACGTTATACACATGTGTGACATGACATTATACACATGTATGACATGACGTTAAAAACATGTATGACATGACGTTATACACATGTATGACATGACGTTATACACATGTATGACATGACGTTATACACATGTATGACATGACGTTATTCATGTGTATGACATGACGTTATACACATGTATGACATGACGTTATACACATGTATGACATGACGTTATTCAAGGGTATGACATGACGTTATACACATGTATGACATGACGTTATACACATGTATGACATGACGTTATACACATGTATGACATGATGTTATACACGTGTATGACATGACGTTATTCATGTGTATGACATGACGTTATACACAGGTATGACATGACGTTATACACATGTATGACATGACGTTATACACATGTATGACATGACGTTATACACATGTATGACATGACGTTATTCATGTGTATGACATGACGTTATATACATGTATGACATGACGTTATTCATGTGTATGACATGACGTTATACACATGTATGACATGACGTTATACACATGTATGACATGATGTTATACACGTGTATGACATGACGTTATTCATGTGTATGACATGACGTTATACACATGTATGACATGACGTTATACACATGTATGACATGACGTTATACACATGTATGACATGATTTTATACACATGTATGACATGACGTTATTCATGTGTATGACATGACCTTATACACATGTATGACATGACGTTATACACATGTATGACATGACGTTAAACACATGTATGACATGACGTTATACACATGTATGACATGACGTTATACACATGTATGACATGACGTTATACACATGTATGACATGACATTATACACATGTATGACATGACGTTATTCATGTGTATGACATGACGTTATACACATGTATGACATGACGTTAAACACATGTATGACATGACGTTATACACATGTATGACATGACGTTATACACATGTATGACATGACGTTAAACACATGTATGACATGACGTTATACACATGTATGACATGACGTTATACACATGTATGACATGACATTATACACATGTATGACATTACGTTATTCATGTGTATGACATGACGTTATACACATGTATGACATGACGTTAAACACATGTATGACATGACGTTATACACATGTATGACATGACGTTATACACATGTATGACATGACGTTAAACACATGTATGACATGACGTTATACACATGTATGACATGACGTTATACACATGTATGACATGACGTTATTCATGTGTATGACATGACGTTATACACATGTATGACATGACGTTATTCATGTGTATGACATGACGTTATACACATGTATGACATGACGTTATACACATGTATGACATGACGTTATACACATGTATGACATGACGTTATACACATGTATGACATGACGTTATACACATGTATGACATGACGTTATACACATGTATGACATGAAATTATACACATGTATGACATGACGTTATTCATGTGTATGACATGACGTTATACACATGTATGACATGACGTTAAACACATGTATGACATGACGTTATACACATATATGACATGATGTTATACACATGTATGACATGATGTTATACACATGTATGACATGACGTTATACACATGTATGACATGATGTTATACACATGTATGACATGACGTTATACACATGTATGACATGACATTATACACATGTATGACATGACGTTATTCATGTGTATGACATGACGTTATACACATGTATGACATGACGTTATACACATGTATGACATGACGTTATACACATATATGACATGACCTTATACACATGTATGACATGATGTTATACACATGTATGACATGGCATTATACACATGTATGACATGACGTTATACACATGTATGACATGACGTTATACACATGTATGACATGACATTATACACATATATGACATGACGTTATACACATGTATGACATGACGTTAAACACATGTATGACATGACGTTATACACATATATGACATGACGTTATACACATGTATGACATGATGTTATACACATGTATGACATGTCGTTAAACACATGTATGACATGACGTTATACACATGTATGACATGACGTTATACACATGTATGACATGACGTTATACACATGTATGACATGACCTTATACACATGTATGACATGACGTTATACACATGTATGACATGACGTTATACACATGTATGACATGACGTTATACACATGTATGACATGATGTTATACACATGTATGACATGACGTTATACACATGTATGACATGACGTTATACACATGTATGACATGACCTTATACACATGTATGACATGACGTTATACACATGTATGACATGACGTTATACACATGTATGACATGATGTTATACACATGTATGACATGACGTTATACACATGTATGACATGATGTTATACACATGTATGACATGACGTTATACACATGTATGACATGACGTTATACACATGTATGACATGATGTTATACACATGTATGACATGACGTTATTCATGTGTATGACATGACGTTATACACATGTATGACATGACATTATACACATATATGACATGATGTTATACACATGTATGACATGATGTTATACACATGTATGACATGACGTTATACACATGTATGACATGACGTTATACACATGTATGACATGACGTTATACACATGTATGACATGACGTTATACACATGTATGACATGACGTTATACACATGTATGACATGATGTTATACACATGTATGACATGACGTTATACACATGTATGACATGACGTTATACACATGTATGACATGACCTTATACACATGTATGACATGACGTTATACACATGTATGACATGACGTTATACACATGTATGACATGATGTTATACACATGTATGACATGACGTTATACACATGTATGACATGATGTTATACACATGTATGACATGACGTTATACACATGTATGACATGACGTTATACACATGTATGACATGACGTTATACACATGTATGACATGACGTTAAACACATGTATGACATGACGTTATACACATATATGACATGACGTTATACACATGTATGACATGATGTTATACACATGTATGACATGTCGTTAAACACATGTATGACATGACGTTATACACATGTATGACATGACGTTATACACATGTATGACATGACGTTATACACATGTATGACATGACGTTATACACATGTATGACATGACATTATACACATGTATGACATGACGTTATTCATGTGTATGACATGACGTTATACACATGTATGACATGACGTTATACACATATATGACATGATGTTATACACATGTATGACATGATGTTATACACATGTATGACATGATGTTATTCATGTGTATGACATGACGTTATACACATGTATGACATGATGTTATACACATGTATGACATGATGTTATACACATGTATGACATGATGTTATTCATGTGTATGACATGACGTGTAAGATGTGATACACATGTATGATGTGTATCACATGTGTTACTGCAAGTCTCAGAAACAGATATTAGTTTGTTTTTTAACTTTGTTTTTTCTGGTTAAATCAAAAGAAACCATGAAGACGGATGGTTGCCAGGTTGTGAGTCCAGGTGAGGCCTGAAAGTTCAGAGGGGGCAGACAGGTGACGTCAGTGAGGAGGACTCGTGCGTGAGTGTGTGCGTGCGTGCGTGAGTGTGCGGATCAGAGAGAATAGAACAGCTGGGGCAGAAATGAATGAATCGTGTAACTGCATTTCTGTCTGCACATGAACTCACATGTGCAGCCGGGTCAGAACCCCCGAACCGGTTCAACCCCTCCTTCAGAAACTACACGTTTATTTTTATTTTCGTCCCGCTGACGGTCTCCCGCCGGTAACCAGCCGGTCTCCCTCCATCAAAGTGGGACACGGCCGAACCGAACCGGGTCAGAGAGACGACAGGCGGCGTCCGTCCGCCCCGATGATGACAGCTCAGACTCGTCGGGATTGGATGACCTCCCCGTAAATTTCCTGAGTCCTCCCAGCCCTTTTTTTTCCTTCATTCCGCCCCGCACGTCCCTGATTTCCTGCCGAAGGGAGACGGACTGGGAAGAAGTTTCCTGGGAATCTGCGGCACAGCTCGGCTCGGCACAGCACGGCTCCCGGCCATTGTTCGTGTTTGCTCTGAGGAGAACAAAGATCCGGGAATCATGGAGATGGTGAAGAAGAAGATCCAGAGCCTGCAGCTGCAAGTGGATGAGGCGGAAGACCGGGCGCTGGCGGTGCAGCGGGAGCTGGACTTCGAGAAGGAACTTCGGGAGAAAGTGAGAAACTTTTACGGTGACCGTTCGAGCGCCTGGTTCACGACCGGACCTTTCCTGTTCATCACCTTAATGTGACGTCATCTAGCTGTTTTTTTTCCTTTACTTTTTGCTGGATTTTTTTGTTTTATTGAACTGTAACTGAGATTGATTGTTACGTTAGTGGAGTCTGTGTTTTCCCACACTTTTCAACCATCCGTGAAGTGTTTTTTGCAGAACTCTTTGTTCCACCGAGAAGCCTTTTCAATGCGGGTGTGTTCAGGCCCGTCGGGAAAACGAAGTAGCGGTTCCCTTTCTGTTTCTGTGGGGACAAAAGAAACGGCGCCGTTATCTGATTTCTGCCCCACCGGAAACAGCGGGGGGTTGGAGTGGGGGGTGGAAGGTTTTCAGGGTTGAGCGTGACTCCTGTCCGGTGTTAGCGTGTTTTCAAACCCGCTCCGACCGCAGAGTCCAGAAGTCAATAAAGGAGGAGAAAGTCCGAACAGGTTAACGGAGATCAGCAGGAAACTCGTTTCTGTGACGTTAAACCCGTTCCACGCGGAAATGCAGCTCAGATCTGAAGTTACGGCGGCGTCTCATCTGTAAATGAGAAACAGGGAGGAACCTTTACTACAGACAGCCACCAGGGGGCGCTCGATTGTAGGCGTTCTTGGCCCCTGTGTGTGGGATGGGTCAATCCCTGCCCCGGAGGACTGAGAAGAAGAAGAAATTCAAAAATCAGGACAGTTATGACTGTTTACTGGATGATGTAAAAGTCTGATAATTAATAACAATATCACTTTGAAAGTTTCTTAGTGTCTGTAAAGACATGTAAGTCGTGGAATTAAACTCCAACTTGAACTTAGAGAGTTTAAGTCCCCCTCCTTTCACCTGCTGGTCTTTTTTCAAAGCAGCCAGTGGTCTTTAATTATGAATTATGTCCTCTTTAGACATGATTAAAAAAGAAACAGAATTATGGTTACTAAAGAAAATGGCATCACTTTCTGGGGCAGTTTCTGCAGAGCAGCAGGAGTTCATTAGGAATTAACCTCTGAGTTGGGGGGGGGGCTGTCAACGTGCAGTAACTAGTGCCGTACTTTATGACACAGGTGTAGAGTATCCATCACCTCTCTACACACCTGAGCCGAGGCAAAGGGGGGGGGCTTGTGGCCCCGCCCAGTGTGTTCTCTACGTCACAAATACGATTGTTTTCAGCTGGAATTTTTTCATCTGCTCCTGATTTACAACCATTTGAATCAAGAAATGCTCAGAAACGCAATTTTGAGCTGAATTGTGTTTTTATGTCCATCATCAGAAACGATCGTGTTAGTGAACCCAACAGTCTTTTACTGTCAACTCGTTGATTCTGCTCCGCCGTTCCTCAAAAGAGCTGCAGATGTGTGCAGTGTGACTCAGTCGCCATGGAAACACGACTCAAAGAGAATCCCGTGATTCCAGCAGGTCTCCTTTGGCGGTCCTCTGGAGGAAATTAATGTTTCTAAAGTTTGTTTCCGTCACCTAACCTCTGTTTTTCAAGGCGGAGGGGGAGGTGGCGTCTCTGAACCGCCGCATCCAGCTGGTGGAGGAAGAGTTGGACCGCGCTCAGGAGAGACTGGCCACGGCCCTGCAGAAGCTGGAGGAGGCTGAGAAGGCTGCTGACGAGAGCGAAAGGTCAAACAACCGCACTACAATACCCACAGTGCATTGCTATCACATCCTAGATCAGGGGTGGCAAACTACGGCCCGGCGGCCATATGCGGCCCGTTAAATGATTTAATCTGGCCCGCCAAACTGGAATAAATTATATTGATATTTCCCCTGTAATTCTGGAGTCCACTCTGCCAATACAGTGACCTTTGACCTTTGGTTAGATGTAGAGAGTTATTCAGCAACCATGTGGTGCTGGAAGATGAGTTGTTTCTCCGATGTTTCTGATAATTCCAACCTCTCATGAACGCAGCATTTCACCAATTGTTCGTCCTCCCCCAGGGGCATCGATCCATCGGTCCAATTGGCTCCAAAATGAGAACAAAATCCAAAAAGTTCCGTTTTAAAATATATACAACAATTTTTAATCAGTTCAAGAATGCTTTCAGCAAGATTCCATGTTATTTCTTTCTCTGATGAGGCGGGCGACCAGAACGCTCCACAGATCTGCCCGTCTGTCGGATTTGAGAACCGTCTGTGGCCCACGAGTCCAAGCGTTTGCCCAGCCCTGTCCTAGATGCTCACATGTTAGCAGTTAGTTTCTGAGTGGTTACAGTCAAACCGAGGGGGGGGCAGTTGCAGGACTAAACAGCAAAAATAATCAAATGAAAAGAGATCTGAGCAAAGTGAGGGAAGTAATGTTTTCACATCACTACAAATGCAAAAGGTTTCAGTCAAAAGTTAGCAGATATTTGTTTAGCTTAAGGTAGAAAATACATTTAAAAAATCCAGGTTTTTTTGGAAAAAAACCAAAAACATTTATGCCTGGAGACTTACGTGACTCTGAGCTGCTTTTAGTATCGTTTCAAATTTCTGACATCAGTTTAAGATCCTCCCCATCAACATACATAACTAAAATATTGAACAGGAAGTCATTTCCACCAATTTTGTGACAAATAAAGAAACGTATGTTTGTCCTTTCCATTTTGATCTCACGCTGACGGCTCATCGTGTCCTCAGGGGCATGAAGGTGATCGAGAACAGAGCCATGAAAGACGAGGAGAAGATGGAGATCCAGGAAATGCAGCTCAAAGAGGCCAAACACATCGCTGAGGAGGCCGACCGTAAATACGAGGAGGTGCAGACGCGGCGCTCTCTTCCACCAGGTCCCAGCCTTTCAGTTCTGTTCTTAAGACGGTCCTTCCGCTTGGTGACAGGTGGCGCGTAAGCTGGTGATCCTGGAGACGGAGCTGGAGCGGGCCGAAGAACGGGCAGAAATATCAGAGCTGTACGTACAAAGACCGTGAGAAGCTGCATTCGGGCGCCGCTGGTTTGTGACTGCGTTTGTGTGTCTGTCAGGAAGTGCAGCGAACTGGAGGACGAGCTGAAGAACGTGACCAACAACCTGAAGTCTCTGGAGGCTCAGTCGGACAAAGTAAGTGTCTGTGGTCGGTCGGCATGGTCTGGGCTTCAGCGCTTGTCTAAACCACATCAGAAAGGTTCTTTCTGTTTCACTATAATGTCCCCATCAGTTCTACGAGCTCCTTTTCAGAATTCAGATCAACATCATGAAGCAAATTTTCTTTTTCTGTGCAGTACTCTGACAAAGAAGACAAATACGAGGAGGAGATCAAAGTCCTGAATGACAGACTGAAGGAGGTAATTTCGCGTCCGTCTGAGTGTTTTGTGATCTGAGCTGAACCGTGAACGGAGGTCTGATGTTTGTTGTTGTGCCAAGGCGGAAACCCGAGCGGAATTTGCAGAAAGAACCGTGGCGAAGCTGGAAAAGGCCGTAGATGACTTGGAAGGTGCGCCTCATTTCTGTCCTTCCACAGCAAACTCCAGCTGACCGTGTCTAACTCAAAAACCTCAGACTGGACTAACCGCTGTCACCAAAGCCTCCAACTCCTGCTCCACCCTTTCTTTTTCCTCCCTCCTTGGGCTCTCTCTGCCTTTCCCCTGCAGACGAGCTCTTCACCCAGAAGCTGAAATGCAAGGCCACCAGCGAGGAGCTGGAGCAAGCCCTCAATGACACGAGCATCCTGTGACCCCTGACCTGTGACCCCTGACCTGTCTTTGGATCTGTTCTCACACTGAACTGAAGATCGATGAATCCTTTTCCTCTTTTCCTCCTTTCTCTGCTTCAGCTTCACTTTGCTCTAAAGTCATCATCATTTCTGATCATTCTTGACATGTATTTGTTTTTCCCACCACTCTGCGTTGCAGAATGCCTATCACACGCAAAGGACGAGAACATGGAAATGCAACAAGTCCTGGACCAAACGCTGCAGGAACTCAACTGCTTGTGAAGCACCGAGAGAAGCGATTGACAGCAAAGAAAAACAAAAAAAAAACGGCTCTCTTTTTGTAAAAGACTTTTTTACTTCTTGATCATTTCTCCTTTACCTGGTAAACACAAATAGCCCCTTTTATACCCATTTGTTTCCTTTTGTTTCTCTTCTTTTTGATGAAAATGGTTTGGGGTCCGTGCCGTTTCCATTTCTGTGTTGGAAACGGTTGTAGACCAAACTGAGCACAAATAAAGCTGCTGATGATGTCGGCCTTAACTCTGCTGCTGCTAGTGGGGACGATGAGGAGCGAGGTGTGCTCTTCATCTTCTGTGCACCATGGGTGCAGCGTTGAGCCTCCATGAAAGAGCTCTGCATGCAGGAACCCGCGGCTTCCTCCAACACACACCACAGTTTCTCCAGATTCAGGCTTTGAGGGGACTTATTGATGAGTTAAGGCCTAAAACTGATCATGTTAGAGGTCCCAAAAGAAAAGGAACCCATACCAATGCTTAAAGATTAACCTACATTTCCTTTTGTTTTGATTAAAGATAAGCAGTCTGCCCATCAAAATGACCAAGTTAGAAGCTCCCATCATGCTAAAGACCTGCAGTGTTGAAGCATTCAGACAGTCTGCTCACATGACTGACATCTGGGTTTACTCTGCTGTCTACGTTCTTCATCATAGTCAGTCATTGTTTCAGACACGGATCCGCATCAAATATAGAAAAGTCAACAACATGGCAAGAATTAAAAACAAAAAAACCTCTTGGATTGAAGTAAAAAACGCCGGTAGCTGTCATCTGAACCCATCCTGCTTGTTCGGCTGTTTCAACCTGAATCATTGCATTTTTATACTGTATCATCAACATAACGCCTTCTATGGGACCACTGCATCTCCCAACATTAAAGTTATGCCTTTCCAAGTTACAGAGCTTCTATTTCAATAATTAAGTTTGTATATATCATAAATTGTATAAAATGCAATGGACAGACCATTTGGAATGATTGTATTCATGGTCCAAATATAATTAACAAATGATCCAGAAATATTGTTAGGCCTTTAGAGAAGACCTGACGGCCCACTACTGGATAAATGACTGTGTGGCCTTTTACAAGAGTAACTCACAGGTATTATTACTGTTGTCTGTAGAGGTAATCCTTTAATAGAAAAGGGATTAATGAACTAAAATAAATGTACTTTTTTAGGACATAACTACAGTTTGATGAAATAATTTATATTTGGACCTATTTATTTCTAAAAATGTGTGCATCAGGACTCCCTCTGCTTCATAGACAAAGTTTATTATATTTAGATAACAAATTTCAATTAAAGTGTTTTTCTCACATTATCTTGCAATGAAGAATATAAAAAAATATAGATTGAAAATAACTTATTTTATTTAGAAGTGACCAAATGAAAAGAGCAAGATAATGGTTTTCAGAGCTGCTAATTAGTCTTCTGAATATGAATTTCAATTTTTTACCGTATTTACTGGAAACGTGTTTCATTTTATGAGATGTAATGGTTTAAATGTATAGTAATGCATCGTTTGGGCACCGGCGCCTGTAGAAGCGGCTGGCGGCGCTGCAGGTGAATTCCGGGCCAGCAGGGGGCGCTGTCTCCGCGTTTAACACCTTCCGTCATTACCGGGCGGGATTTCCGCATCTATGTCAAGTATGGCGAAAACATACGACTATTTGTTTAAATTACTGCTAATCGGAGACTCTGGAGTTGGAAAGACCTGTATCCTGTTCAGGTTTTCAGAGGATGCGTTTAATTCTACGTTTATATCAACAATAGGTATGTTTTGTCCCCGGAATCATACATTATTTTCGGTTTGTATATTTTCACGGGCATCCTATCCGGTTGCGACTACTTGCTGGAATTTGAGTCAGACTATATTGAAGAGAGTGTTAAAAAATCTCAGTAAAAGTGCGTTCAAATTTTACATGTATAGTTACGTATTTTCCTTATAATGGTATTTGGAAGCCATGCGTTTATATCTTCTGAGATGTCAATGCGCTGAAAGCGATAAGATCGTTTTAGACTCATGCCGGGTGGAAACTCTGAGAGGTTAGCTAGTATTAGCCGGGGGACCCGTCTACTCTCTGGAAACTGACCGGAAAAGCCGCTTTGTGGCCCATTAAAAAGACACAAACCAGTCTGAAACTCTGGCCGTTTAGGGTTTTTCTATAAAGGTCTCGTGTCTTGTGCTAATGTATGAGTTTTTTTCCGTCAGTTAGTCAGCTTTTGTTTAACAGTTCCGGTCCTTCTGTCCCTGCAGGTATTGATTTCAAGATTAGGACGATAGAGCTCGACGGCAAAAAGATAAAGTTACAAATATGGTGAGAGCACTTTTGATTGTTTGACATCCTAAAACAAAGGAAGAGTTTGTGCCTGAATTGTTGAGATCTAAACAGATGCCACAGATTTTGACCCTCAGCTGATTTAGTGAAAGTGTTTGTGTGTAAACTCTGCTGGACATCATGGCTACATCCAGATGTTTTGGCTCCTTTTACTCTGAAGACAGTTATTTCTCTGGAATCAAACTGGATGCAGACGTTTGTGAATCTGTGCTTGTTCTCCATCAGGGACACGGCCGGTCAGGAGCGTTTCCGGACCATCACCACTGCTTACTACAGAGGAGCCATGGTGGGTTTCCCGCTGTCCTGCGCTTTCTTTGACCGCTGTGCTCAAACCTGCGGCTGCATCCAAGCGTTTGACCTCATGGCCTTCAGAAATGATGGCGATGCGCTCTAAACGTGACGGGCTTCCTCCATCAGCCCCAGAGTTTGAGCACAGCAGAATTGGATTTCCTTTTTATCTGTCATGTGAACTTTATCATGTTTTGTGTTTTCCCCCACAGGGCATCATGCTTGTCTACGACATCACAAACGAGAAGTCTTTTGATAACATTAAGAACTGGATAAGGAACATTGAAGAAGTTAGTACCAGCAGGTTACGTCTTTAGCACCTGGGAAGGTCAGCGTAGCGTTTTAACGTCCGTTTAACGTGTTCACCGCAGCACGCCTCATCCGACGTGGAGAAGATGGTTCTGGGCAACAAATGTGACATCAACGACAAGAGGCAGGTGACCAAAATGGGAGGAGAAAAGGTGAGGAGAATCAAGACTATGCAGATATGTTTTTAGTTATGGGATGTAATGGATGCTGAAGCTTTCAGGTGGCAGATAAAGGGTTAACTTTGTGTTTTCTCTCGTCTCATAGCTTGCATTGGAGTATGGGATCAAGTTTATGGAAACGAGTGCAAAATCCAACATTAATGTTGAAAACGTAAGCAGGCCCACCTCCCAAGAGGACCAGAAATCAAGTATTCAATGAAATCCAAAGAATTGACGTGTATTTTTGTATGTTTGTGTGGAACTGCAGGCGTTTTTGACGCTAGCCAGAGACATCAAAACAAAAATGGACTCTAAACTGGTAAGAAAATGAACTTTATTGTCAAATCTTCTCTTCTTCAGTCATTTTAGTGGGTTGAAAGCCATGAAAACAGAAGATTGTGTTGTTTTGTTGCAGGAGGGCAACGCGCCACAGGGAAGCAGTCACGGTGTGAAAATATCGGAGCCTCAGAAGAAGACCAGCTTCTTCCGCTGCAGTCTGCTCTGAGGAGCAGAGCTCTGGTTCTGGGCGTCTACAGACTCTTCCTTCCTCTTTCCTCCTCTTCCATGGCCTTTTCCTCAGACAGCACGGACCACTATGGTCAGGCGGGGAGGACACCTGGTCTCCAGAGCTTCCACGAGTCTTTCTTCCACTCAGGAGTTTGGATGTCTTCATGGATCAGAGCTGGTGAAACTGGGACCTTTGACTTCACGCAGAGTTAAGTTTGCACAACTGAGGATGAGGATCTGTAAATTATTGTAACTGTTTTCAATACAAATGAACATTTACTTACATTTCAAGAGTTTTTTCTTCCTCTTTCATACGAGCACTGTAGCCACATTTCATTTTCACTTCTCAGAGTCATATCAGCCGTCAGCGACCGTAGAAAAGCTTGGTGTTTGCTCGTCCCCGGCCCGCCGCTGGACTACCTTTCAGATCCAGAGAGCAGTTCTGCTACAGGACGGTGACCGTCCTGTAGCAGAACTCTAGCTAACGTCGTTTAACCTGTGCTCTTATTGTGCGGCTGTTCTGGAAAATCGCTGATGGCGGTTTTTCAAGCCTCGTCATGAAAACCGTTTCCCGTGTTTGTGGGAAAGTTCAGGTCCGAGGAGCGCCTCGCGTCTGCGCCGTCTGACGGGACGACGTCCGGCCTGACCTCCACGTCTGTGGTGTGACAGGCTCCTCCCTCCACGCAGCTTCCTGTGCACTTTAGCAGTAAAAGCCTTTGACGTGTGTGTAGTTTGGTCCTTTAATAGACGTTTGTCTGACTCTAAATGACCTGCTCTGTTCCACCATCAGTTCCTGTGATGACTCACATGTTCAAACATGTTTCCCTGTAATCACGTATGTTGATGCAGTATGTAAGCATGAAGGACATCTCTCAAAGTGACGGTTGACCGACGTTCAGCTTCATGTCTGTGAAATGTCATGTTTTCCCTCCTCTTTCAGAACAAAAAGTCACCTTTCATTTAAATTGTGTGTCTTAACTTTCACGTGTTGCTGGTTTGTGTTGTGTGATTGCTGAGGAGTGTGTATGTTAATGTTCCTCCAGATGAATGTCTGTCTGTTTTTGGGGTCATCCTGAGGGCGTCGTGTTCTCCGGTCAGAGTCGAGCCGCAGCTTTAGGACGCGGCACGTTTCCAACATCCATGCGTCCCCATTGTGAACATATCTCCACACGCGTGTCATTGCTTCATAGACTGAACATGATCATCTGCTTTGCTTCTGTGTAACACGAGGAGAGTTTGGGTCAGAGACTGTAAATATGTCCCAACACACCATGTTCTGTCTCAACCCGTCTAGAATGGATCTACGCTCTGTACAGACGTGTACTTTTGCTTTATTAAAAGAAGAAGATGAAAGCTGTGAGCGTTGTTTTCATTGAATGGACGTCGGCCCTCGTTTGCCCCCCAGGAGCTGCTCCGATGACCAGCGGCCCTCCCCTCGGCGCTGCATTGTGCGCTGCTGCTTCTTTATATTTGTGTAACCAAACCCCTTCAGATATGAAAGGAATCTGCTGCCGATCGTCATAATTAATGAGCCGGGTCCTGGTGGGACGGCCGATGGACCGCGGCTCCGTCCGGCGGCGGGTCAGGGTTTGGGACGACTACTTTCTACAGACCAGATGGTGAAAAACAGTTTTCAGACAAACGTTCTGGCTCCTCAGATCCGAATGTGGAAGGTGCTGTGGAGAGACCAGAACCGGATCAGAACAGGCTTTAATGGAGCAGCGTCGATCCACACGACGCCTGAGCTCACCTGAGGAAGTCTGGAGCCCTGACGATCATGTGCTGGAAGTCCTCCAACGAGAGGCGGCCGTCGTTGTCCAGGTCCGCCTCGTCCATCACCTTCTCGCACACCATCTTCACCTCGTCCTCGCCCAGCTCGCCGCGGGTCAGCTTGGTCAGCGTCTTCTCCAGGTCCGACTTGCAGAGGAAGTCGTCGTTGTTGAAGTCTTTGGGGAAGAATCAAACGTTTGTTTCATAGCTTTGGGGTCAGAAACGAGCCGCTAAAACATTCAGATATGTTCTGGACATACCTGATCCAGGTGATCAGCTGCCAGTGGGGCATTAATGCAGACCCCCGAGGCCTCGGGGGTCTGCATTAATGCCCCACTGGCAGCTGATCACCTGGACACACCTGATCCGGCTTTAGGGGCCGTACTTGGTGGTTTTCAGGTCTGAATCCGTTAAATTTGCCCCTAATGTTCAACTGAAAACCAAAAGAATCTGGAAGAGGTTTGAAGGGACGTCTCCAGACGAGCGTCAGAAAAGTCTTTACCGTAGATCTTGAAAGCGTAGTAGGCCTTCAGGTCCCGAGGCGCCATCTCGCTGAGAACGGAGAACATGTCCAGGAAGTCGTCCAGCGACATGTTTCCTTCTCCATCCTCAGAGAAAACCTCCGCAATCCTCTGACGAAACGGGTTGTCCTGGACCGAACCGACACCAGAGACGGTCTGGTTAACAAAGCGTTTCACAGGTCGAAGGACGGAAAGGCTCGGATGGAGGTTGGGTCTCTGGACTCTGAGCGGCCACACCTGTTCACCTGACTTTACCTGAGAGCTGCACAACTGACCTGCCCTCTGGAACCCACCGGCATTCTTCAAGTTTAAGGGAGTCATGTAACGGATAACCTTTCAAAGAATTCTGTCGATTAGCTGCTCGTGCATTATGGATGGGGATGGGGACGGGGGCGGGCGGGGGGTGGCAGAGCGGCGGCGGCGGCTCTACCTTCAGCTCGGGCATGCTGCCAATCAGCTCATATGGTAGCTTCACATCTGGCTCCTTGGTGTAGTCGAGAGGAACGAGCTGTGGGGCCAGATCCCGGTACCGGTAGAACAATCTAGAGAGAACATAGAAAGAATTTCAAAATAAATGTTTCCAGACTTGTATTTTGAAAGGACAGCCAGTGAAGCTGATTTGAAGACAAAAAACAGTCTCAATAGCAGGATGGTGTTTAAAAGTTACAGCATTCAAGACAAAACCAACAGAAATAAGATGCAGACATGTGAAGGCTCACCTGAGAATCTCTTTCCTGGTGAAATATGTGCAGTCCTGCTGAGAGACCAGGACAGGTTAGCAGACCCCACAGACCCTGCAGCCCTGAACGTCTTCATCAAACATTTATTTCTCATCATCTTCAACCTTCCTGCTGCTAAAGTTAGGTTGGAGTCATCAGCAGCACAGTTCAGATTTGTTTTTGTGGTGGTTTACCTTCCTAAGGTGTTCAGCGTTTGAGACGCCGGGACACGCCCACATGTACGCATATGTATACTGGCTTTAATCTGCTTCTATTGTTGTTTTTATTCTGATGATGCTAACGCACCATTGAATGTACTCTATTCTATTCTGTCGGGTCCTGTTGTCAAACAGTCTGGAATGAAACAGGAGCAGAATAATTCCTGATGAGTCAAATCTGATGTTCAGAGAACCTGCAGGATCCAGAATCCAGAACTTCTATGTCCTGAATGTCCTGAAGTTGTTTAATGACAACGCTGAGGAGGTCTTCAAAGACACGAGGAAGTCTTCAGGAGGTGTTCCACCCACCTGGTAGGCATCCAGCTGCTGTGCCGTGAAGATGCTCTGCTTACTTCCCATCCTGGAGCAGCAGGTCCATGGCTGCAGCCTGGAGGGCTTTTTATGGAGGGCAGTTCAGATATGAAATCCTGGCACAAAAGGAGGCCGGAGCCAAAGAGGAGATCGGGTGTCGGGTCGCAGCCGGGCCCTTTGGTTGCCACTATAATGGCAGCAGTTTATGGTTCTGTGTGCTGAATAGGAGCCCGTGTGGCAGTGAATGAGGGCTGTCGTCGAGCACCGTGCCAAGTGGTTTCAACCCTTTAGTGCCACGGCACGGCCAACGCCTCGCTCCCCGATCAGGTTACCATCCTCTCTGACGGCCTGCTGGGACGACTTTTTGCAGAGAAACGGTTTATTGCATCTGATCAATGCAAACGGCGAATGTTTGAGGGACGCGGAGACCTGACCTGAACCCCCCCACACACACACACAGAGGGAAACTCAATGAGCGTCCTAAGTGTGTTTGTCTGATGGGTGTGCTTGTGAATCAAGAACGCGGTTCTGCTGAAGTTCGGCTGACAAGAGGTCAAAAGTCACCGAGACGACGGTTCAGATTCACTTTCTATTCAACTTTATTGCAAAGAAAAACTTTTAGTCAAAGTAAATTTAAAAAATGTCTTTAAACTTTTTATTCAGACAGCTTCACCTGCCCCTCTGAAGGTAACTTTGACCTCCTCACCTGCACCAGGTGACTGACTGGCTCTGTCCTCTCAGAGCACAGCGGCGCCCTCTGCTGGGGGAACCTGGCAACAGCAGGCTCCCAACAATTATTCACCTGAATGAATAATACTTTTGTACATGGTATGAATCATAATTCAGTTTACTAATGCATTTTTTAAATTGTTTAAAGTTTATCATGTTTATCATTTGAGCGGATTTTTTAAAATAACAAAAAAAACATTCTGTCATTTGACCTTTATTCAAACTACAATCCCACTCAGCAGAAAACACAATATACACATTTACATTTGTGTAAATAACACATCTGTCATAAACATATATTAATATTTATGAATATTTACATATTTTACAATCTTTGCTCAGGTTTGCCTGTTAGTGCGGCCTCAGAGTGATGCTGGCTGTGTGCGTGTGCACGTGCGCGCTCATGGTCAGTGGCAGCCGCAGCTCCCAGCCACCATGTCGTTGTACTGCTTCAGCACCACGTTCTCGTCATCATCAAAGTACAGCAGGTTGATGGAGTGCAGTTTGTCCGGCACACAGCACGGCGTCTCGATGCCTCGGACCAGCTTCAGGGCGTTGATGATGGACTGGACGGTGGCGTGGTTGGTGGGCCTCATGTTCTGACCCAGAGGGAACGGGCAGGAGCCTTTGCAGTGGTAGGCGTTGTAGCCCCTCGGCGACACAATCCAGCCCGACCAGCCGATCTCCTCGAAGTCCACGTAGAGGGGCAAGCGCTGGCAGGGCTTGGGCACGCCGTGGTCCTCGCTGTAGTCCACCGAGCGGGCGGAGCGAGAAGACGGAGAGGACATGGGGAACTGGGGGAGGGTGGAGGTGGACTCCCCAGAGTCTGAGGGAGGAACCGAGACGTCAAACGTGTTAATCTCTACAGGAGGACGGTGTGAGCAGGCATCATGACCGTAAATCAGAACTTATTGGTTTTAGGTTCCGTTGGAATCACTGCACCCTTAACCCATGGGCCATCTTGTGGGGTCCAGATGACCCCACTCCCAACGTTAACGTGCCTTGGATAGCACAAGGGTTAAAACACTCGGGTTATTCCTTCACCCCAGTCTTTGGGTTAACCTTTATATTGTGTTCGGGTCAAAATTGGTCCATTTTCACACCATCAACACAATATAAGGTGTCGGGATATATTGTTGGGTTATAGTAGTTTCATTTTAACCAAGTTTATGGCTTTTCTGAGTTAAAATAAGCCAGGAAGAAATGTGATCCTTTTTGACCTCAGAGTTGGGGTAAAAACAGCCCACCTGGGGTTGTTTGGGGAGTTTTTAGTGAGAGGGAAAGCCCTGGATGAATGTGGAGCTGAAACTCACCTGAGCTCTCCAGGGTGGCGGACTGACGGCCATCATCAGTGAAGAGGACCAACATGGGCTGCTTGCTCGGGTGGTGGTGGCGTCCTGAAGCGAAGCGGATCAGCTTCAGGTCCACCTGACTTCCCCCCAGAGTCTGAACCACCACATGGAGCCTCAGGTTACTGCCCTCCTCTGTCATCCAGGACCGGACCTTCAGCAGAGCCGCTGTTAACACATGTTCACAGGCTCCAACGAGTAAAGATGAGGAGATGCTTACAGCTGGAGTGATGGTGAAGACCTCCCAGCCAGAGGAGTGAACTGGGAGGAGTCTGGCGGACAGCAGCTTCTTCTCCTGCGTGCTGTTGCTCCTGCTGCTCTCCATCAGCTGGTAGATGCTGACCTGAAGGACACAAACACGCAGCATGAGCAGAAACAGTGACGCAGCCCTGCAGCTCTGACCCGGCCTGAACTTAGCTGTCCGGACCTGGCAGAAGTGGTGCCGGTTGAACGTCTGCGTGGCCTGAGGTCTGAGCTTGAACAGATGAAGCTCCGCCGTGAGGATCTTCTCGGTTTTTGCGACACTCGACAGGTTGAAGCGGAACTCCACCTGCTCACTGCGCACTGCAAAGACAAAGGTGTCGTTAGAACCCGCAGGAGCACCGGGACGCAGCGTTTGGCTCTCCGAGCTTACGTCTGTCATAGAAGCTGCGCACAGTGTTCCCCTCCAGGAGGGAGGGGTCTCTGGTCACGCCGTCCACATCCGCCACAGTGTTGTACAGATCCAGCATGTACTGGGGCGGCTGCTTGTGTCCGTGGACGGCGGGGGGGTCCTCCATGCCAAAAACCTCCAAAAGTCTCTTGATGGCTGCAGAGCGAACTTCCTCTGACTCGGCATCGGCGGGAAAATCGTTGAAAGGATGCCGAGGAGAAGGGCGCGCGGCGGCGACGCACAGGAGCGCGCACAGGCTGATCAGGAAGGGCCGCATCTGTGCGCTTGGAGGAGCAGATTCCCGGACGGCTGGAGGACGCAGCTCAGAGTCGGAGAGTTTGACCAGTCCTGAAGGCTACAGACTTTATATGAGAGCCCCCCTCAGTCCCCTCCAGTGCCCCCATACCCTCAGTAAACAGCAGTAAAGATGCTATTTGGCCGCTAATGTAAATCAGCAATCAGCCAATGTAAAGGAACACTAATGGCGACGTTAACAAGTCCATTGTCTCCGCGTCTGGCAATAAAAGCTCAAATCCAGGAGAATCAACGTTTCTGCAGATGCTTTTCTGTGGAGCAGCTGTGGTGTAACGTGCTTCCAGCACCTTGAGAAATCCTTTAAACAAGGGAAATGTCGATTTGAAGACAGAAATTGAGCTGGGGTTGACTTCCCGGAGGCCGAAGCTCTTGGTGGGAGGTGGCTTACTCTCAAAGGAATCCATTAATCTACAATAATGGATTCATTGTTTAAGGTGGAAACCAATTACGCACTGATGCCAGCTGCACTTAGAGATATTTACATAACCGCTTCACGCCTCGCGGCTTTTCAAGTCATGGAGCTTTGGCACAAAGATGCGGATCTTTTTCTCGGTTCCGGCGCGTATTTACGCATCAGATGTGTCCAGGAGGCCTGAACTTAATTGAAATATAGCCTCCAGAAACTTTATTTCCTGTTTTCATTTCAAATTTCTTTTTACTTTTCTTTCTTTCTTTGTAAGGAACCTGCGTTTTCTCATCTCTGCGCACTGTTACGCATGCGCCAAAGACCTGCTACCTGAGGCAGTTTCCTCTCTTTAACATACTTTTTGGAGATCAAAGCTTTATTTCGCCGCGATACTTCGCGGGAAATCAAAACAAAAAACAAACAAACTCGGGATTAAACAGAAAACTGACATGAAATTGTTGCTTCACACATCTGCCCCAACACGAGGAGCTGAGCACCTGCGCGCGCGCTCTGCACGTGCTTCCCCTGCTTGTTTTCCCCTGTTCTTTTAAACATTCTCTCTAAGCTGAGCATGTGCAGATTAACCTTTGAGGGCTTGTTATCCATCAGACATTTTGGATAAAAACACAACGGTTTATACAAAAACAACAACCTAATTGTATTTCTGACGTCAAAAGAGTAAAGGTAAAGAATCACATTTACTTAATTATCTTCAGATATTCTACTTCAGAGTACTGGGGTGTGCCACAACATCGATATGGTGATATATCTCGATATTTAGTCCCATGATTGATTCTCGATGCGTCTTCATCAAGTATCAACCTTTTATTTATGAGATTGGCTGTCGCGGGCGGACGAAGAAGAATACACATTTAAACAAAAATGGCGGAGGGGAAAAACAAGGAAAATAGTGAGAGCAGAGGCAACAACAAACGGGATTACTGTTTAAATGTACAAGGGGCTCCGTCCCTGCAGCGAGGTGGAGAACGAGGGGTTTGGGTTTTTATTGAATGCATTAGAGCCACGCTTTGACATTCCCTCCCAGAAATAAGATGAAGAAATGATCCCTGCGCTGGACGCCCAGACCAGAGCTATGGTTGAGACGGAAACAGCAGAAAGAGGGGGGCTCATGTGTGACATGGAGTCCTACGTGACATTCACGGTGCATTTTATTAATAAAGGCTGGGAAATGTTGTATGTCCTACAAACCTGAGCAATGCAGGATCCCAATTCAATTCAATTTTATTATATAGCCCAAAATCACAACAATAGTCGTCTCAATGGGCTTTTCAATAAACATGAAATCATGAAGAGCATGAAGTCATATAATTCAATAGGTTAATAACTAAACTAAACGGAACGAAACAGACTAAACTACCGGTAAGCATCCCTGACCTTAGACCCCCCCCCCTCCTCCTGTCTTAACGCTAAAAAGCCTGTGGTTCTCCAGAAAAACATGAACATTTAAACATCACATGCAGATTTTCCCCCAAACGTTTTGTTCACAAAGATGTTTACTTTTAGATGCTCTTTAAGTTCTTCATAGATTTTATTCCTGGTCATTTATTTTGAGAACAGTTTAAGTCTTAAATAACTTAAAGGAAAGTTTCTAGCTACTTAATTTTTGTTTTCTGAGAGAATTATATTTTTGTTTCCACCACATTTGCACTAAATGGTGTCATTTATTTTTAACAAAGACACTAGAATTTGTTCACAGAATTAATATCTGATTTACAGCTATTATTTTAAATAATGCTTTAGCTATGGTTTTGTTTTTCAAAAGTTAATACCAATGTGCCTGGCAGCTACTTGACTTATTCATTTTTGATCCTGTTTACAGCAATTCTGTACTAAATAATGGCTGCTGTTCATGTTCACTATTGTTTAAACCGACTTTTGCAGATATTTCCAAATGAAAATTGTCATTGTTTGTCAAAGACAGAGTATTACTGATTACAGAAATGTTACACAAAAGTCTGTTATTATTACACAAAATAGGACACAAGTTGTTTATTATTATATTGTGTTTAAAAACGAAAAAAATAAATGGGGAAATATTTTCCAAAAAGTAGTTTTTAAGTTCTTCTTTCTTAAAGTTTGATAAATGGTGAGTTGTTAGAGACAACATATCGATTATCACAATATCGTCATATCGTGATATCGTGAGCAACGTATCCCAAATCGCATCGTATCGTGAGGTACCCTGTGATTCCCAGCCATACTAAGCAGTACTTTTTACTTCCATGTTGGTAGAATTTAAGTTGTTGTGTGTAGTCTAATAATAAAATAGTACTTTTTGAATTTTGTGTGTGTGATTTGAGGAAATGATGTGGATTATGTTTACACGTTCTCAGCTGCTGTGACGACCACTACGATCCAGCACAGATCATAAAACAAACAATAGTTTTCTTATGTTTATATACAAAAGTATGATTTCTACATATATTACAAATAATACAATAATATTTTAAGGTAGAACGTTGTTGACATGCTATGGGGGGGGGGTCTGTTTGCCAGTCTTTGGAGCAGTTGAGGGTGTCCAGCAGAGGGCGCTGTCCTAGGACTGGCAGAGGCAGGAGGTGATGGACAGGACGGTGCGCGGCTGCACGTGATGGTCGACTAAGCTGTGGATCTCGTAACCTTCAGGGACGCAGGAGGTGGACTGACGTTCCGACCACAGATAGCAGCTTTCAGGATCCGATGAGCCTCTGCAGCACAGAAATGAACCAAAGTCATTCGAAGAACAACCCGTCCCTCAGCAAACAACTAGTCTATTTCAGTTAACTATGGCTGTGTCTGAATTCCTTCCCTTCACTACATAGGGCGTTTACCATTTTCAAGTGTCTGAATCCACAATTCCAAAATCCAGAGCCCTAGAAATTTCCCAGAAGTCTCTGTGAAACACCAGTGTGCTTCCATGCTCACTAGATCAGTGAATATAGACCACAATGCATTTTTTTTACCAAAGCAAAATGTATTTAAATGTATTTTTTTAATAAACCATCAAAAACAGTGGACTCATAAATAATCGTCCCAAAACGCTCATATCAATGAGATTTTAACTTCCTGAAATCAATGATGTCATATCCGCCGTTTAAAAAAGTAGTGAGCGTGGCGTCTGAATTGCTTTTCACATCCAGGGTTCTAGATAGTACAGCACTGTATAGTTTTTTAGGGGTTAGGGCCTACAAGTATTCTTAGTCTTTACTAAAGGTGTTACTTTTTATATACTACCAAACCACGTAAACTTGGAATGTTCCAATTCTGTTCATGTACTCCCTATACACTCACATGGTCTCTGTAGTACTCAAGTAAACTTCATAAAAAGTGTAGTACTTTCAGCTACAGGCGTTTGTGTTGCTGCAGAGATCTTTTATTCTGAGTTTCACAGGTTTAGTGCAGTGAAGTCAGAGCACAGCGATCTCTGAAGCTCTGAGAGGAGCATTTGGTCAGGAACATCAGACGAGGACGAGGGTGAAGGTGTCAGAGCTCACAGGCTGTTGTCATGGGGGGGTGGGGGGGTTCGTACTTACCTGAGAAGGCATCGGTTTCCTGTGGAGCAGCCTCCCAAACATCTGCCCACGTCTATTTCCTGACAAGAATTAGCAGAACAGAGAGGAGGATCAGCCTCAGCTGCTAACAAATATTGACCCAGTTGAGTCTGAGAGCAGCTTCACGTGTTGGGGGCTTTGGTTCAGCGGCTGACACCATTTGTGTTTACCGCTGTTCCTCTCTGACTTGTGCTCCACAAACATGGAAGACGAGCAGCAGAAGGAACCGTTCGCAGCTCTGAATGGATGGAAACGGTGAAGTTACAACCCAAATCTGTCTTTGGTTCACAGCTAGACGTAGCTACAAGTAACTAAAGAAACAAAAACGATAAAAGAACAAAAACCATCAACAACAAATAGATCAAAGACAAAAAGCATATAGATGCACAAACAGTCTCCTGCATGCGCCCGTCCAAAGCCCGGTAAATGCAGAGACACTATGGGACAGATGAACTAATAATGGCTGTCTATACAGTTTAGGGGGGGGGGGGGGGGGGGGGGGGGACACCCCAAACTCTCAGCATACCCAGACTTGAACCCCCCAAATAGTCTCCCTGCACCCTCTAGTGGCGCTGGCTCAGTCCAGGCCTGCTTTGCTCCTTCAGTCTAATGAAAACTGACGGATTTGTGTCTGAAAGCAGAAAAACAAAAATCTGTTTTTTTTCCACTAAACGGCCTGAAGGTTCGGTTCAGGAGCGATCAGATCCGGCTTTTCACAGCCAGGATGTCATCAGGAGGAAGACGACGTGCTGTCTGATGAATAACCCCCCCATTGCAGTCTGACACCCGGCTGAAAAGCCCCTTCCTGTCTGCTGGATCACAAAGGGGTGTGAAGTGGGTGCCGTTCCTCTGGGGTCAGATCTTCTGATCCAGCAGGAATAATTCATGAAGCTCCGTTTGGAGGCGGATGAGGCGGAGCGGCTGTGTTTGGGAACGTTTTCACTCACTCTCAGCTTCTCCTCTTTGACTCCGTTCTCATGGTGGACTATTTCGTAATAATATTCCACATGGGGGACCCTGTAGCAGGTCTCCTTCAGCTCACAGTCCACCACAGTCTGGACCTGCTCCACCCTGTTGGGGGTTTCCACCAAAACCGAGTCAAACCTGGTGGGGAGGCAGGAGAAGCCCTCTGTGGATGGAGACGGAAACAGCCTGAGATGAAGCAGCCTTCATGAACACCTGCTGGCTCTCCTGATAACACACCTGGGGAGCCCTTGGAGCGAGAGCACCCCCCCACGTCCAGAACAGCCTCGTGGGGGGTCTCAGAGTAGTAGGTCTTGAGCGCGGGCACGCGCATGCACTGGCTGAGCCGGACCTCGCAGTGGCACTCCTGGATGACCTCCACCTCCCGCGGCCCCTCGAACAGGAGCACGCGCTCCACGCGCACGCCTGCCGGCGCGCACACCTGGCTCATCCCGCAGGAGGGCAGCTGGTTGTGCGGCGGCGTGCTCTCCGGGGGAGGGGGGCCACGCGCCCTCCTCTGCATTCAGACAGCAGAAAGAGTTTTAGTCCAAAAAGGTGTGGATGAAAGGCAGGAGACGCTGAAGTCACAGCGCCCCCTGCGGGGGGCTGCGGGGGGAGCAGTCAGAGGTTAACCCACCTTCTTGCTCCTCAGGAAGTCCAGGATGGACCAGGACTGCTCCTGCAGGCCTCGTGCTTGTGAAGATCCTCCCGCTGCTCCGCAGTGAGACCTGCACAGGCCGACATCCACGCTGACAGGACCCCCGGAGATGTCTGAGGGGGAGACGAGAGGTGAAGAACCTGGAGAACCCAGACCGGCTCCACCCGACAGCAGAACCAGCTGGGTGCAGAAAATGAAGCCCCCCTCCATGATGAGGATTCTCTACATGCTGTCTCCAAATCAAAATATCCATTTCAAGATCAAGATCCCAGAGATGTGGACTGAAGGTTCTGGACTGGAGCGGTCCGGTCCGTCTCACCTTGTCCGATGAACACAACATGGCTCTGCCTCCTGCAGCACGCTCGCTGCGTGAAGAGGTTTCTGTGGTCGCTGGGTCTGCTCAGCACGCCGCTCACTGACAAACACACAAAAAGAAGTTCACTTCAGACGAGCTTCAGTCGGTTTTTCTGAGCAACTTCACTTCATTTATGTGCAAAATAATTCCTTTTGTGTTAAGAAAGTGGCCTCATTTGGCATCACTGCAGGATGACCTGAAGCAGACGGATGGAGTCCACAGCAGGAAAGAACAGACTTACAGGTCAGGAGGAGGAGGAGATGTTGAGGTGCATCCATGACTTTTGGCTGAAGGCTTCTCCTGCTGCCTGCTCCGGACTACGCCTCTGCTGACTGATGCCCCAAAGCTTATATAGCACGCAGCTTTTGCCCCAAACGTCACCCAAAGCCAAGCTAATCACATTTCCATGCTGAAAGCCTCAGAGGCCGCCAGCACTTCAAAGGATGCGTCCCAGCGTCTCCCTTTCTGCTCCAGAAGAACCCCGGCCGGCGTCTCCAGAGGACCTGAGCTCCCACTAATGAGGAGCTTAAGTATCCTGGAGCCACGAGGACTCGCTCGTTCAAAGGCTTTCGTCATCTTTATCTCAGGGGGAAGGCGTTTAGCACCTCGGACTTAAAACAAAACCGACCCAAACACACAAACAGGATCAGCATGGGGGGGCCTCACCTTCACAGAGCTGCAGCACCTCCGTGTTTATTCAGCCTCACACCAAATGGCCGGGCCTCCTCCCTCAAATCCCACCTCCTCTTTCTCCTCGCAAAAGGAGGAGCAACAGAGCAACAAATGATCCAGAAACTTCAAAAACAAGTTTGTCTTCAGTCTTAAAGTTATTTTCAGTAAATATTTGCTTTATGATCTTAGTATTTATGGTGTAGCAGTCACGCCTGAATCAAGGCCTTTCCTTTGATGTGCTGATTTTATCTCCTCATTTCACTCAGATTAATGGATCAGAGACCCCCCCCCCCCCCCCCATCCTGCAGCACTTTCTGGTAGAGATCATTATCAGAAGATCCAACAAATGTCACAGAGATTTATGGAGATCCTGCAGAAATGTTGGTTTCCTTTCCACAGACATGAGGTTTCCTTCTGCCAGTGTTTGGTTGTGATTCCTGAGAGGCGTCTTTGTTTCTGTGACCGGACCGTCCTGAGACGTGTCACAGTGTCACCAGTCCAGTTCGCAGAAAAAGACAAGAAGTAGGAAAAAAGACGCCACATATCAGTTCTTTAATGACTTTTAGACCTGATTTTTACATCTAAAACAGAAGCAACAAATAATTATTTGTTTGGTCATAATTCTCAAATATTCACAGAAAACTTATTTCTGTTTTTAGGTCACCTTTTCTGAGGTCCACTGACTTTTTAAAATGTCATTAGTATTTTGTCCATACGTTTTCATTCATGAAACCTCATTCTTTCCCTTTTTCCTTGCTGCATGTCGCTGGACGCAGCCTTCCTCATCACATGAACGCCATCTTTACCTTTCCTCCTCCATCCGTCCTGGCTGAAGACTGTCCCGGGACTCCGCACATGCTCAGATGTTGGCTCTCAATCGGATTATATCGTGCCTCTCATAACACGAGAAGCTGATTATGACTGTCAGACGGACTCATGTCCAGTCTGGAGATGGTTGTTGAGCCTGACAGGAGCTCATCCTTGTGTTATTGCGGGCCGTCTGTGGCGAGGCTCGCCGTCTGGGTCAGCCAATCCTGGCGGGTCCCGGGACACCCGGTCACACCGGGGGCCAGCACGTAACCATATCTGGAACTGAAGCACATCTGCTAAAATATACCTTCCTATTAGCAGCACAGCCAACAACTTTGATTGAAATCTTCATCCTTGAAGCCAAAGTGCTGCTGATGTTTGTCAAAACCTTCATCGTGGATGTTTTTGAGGACGAGTTTGCATTTCCGGGCCCAGATGCAGGTATTTTCTTGTGACCTTCTTGACCTCTACAGTGGTTCTGCTGTCTGCGAAGGTAATCCCCTCAATGCTCCGTCGCAGGAGCTGCATTTGTGTCTAGAGGGGCTAAAGTCACGTCCAGAGACGTTCTGTCTGCATGGGAGGAGTCCAGCAGCCAGGGATTACAGGGCGTTGTGCAGAGGTTGTGGATTACATTCCAGGAGAGACAGAGCCGGTGAGAAGGAGCAGCTGCACGACGCCAACATCGACCGGACATTTCTTCACTGAAAACTTTGAACACTTTCTTTCTGATGCTCACAGATGGTTTGAGCTGAAATTATGTTCAGACGTTCTGAAGGATCTACTTTTACTGAGATTTCTGGTTCGCCTTTTTTTCCTGTGATTTTGTCGCATTTGTGAGAAAATTTACGTCTGGCGCGTCGGACGGGAAGGATGTACTGCAGCAACAGAAACATCAACGCAGAGAAGAGCAAGAGGAACATCACCAAGAAATCATGTGAGTGGAAATGCATCTCTGCAGGTTCTAGCTTCAGTCTGAACGTGTCTTCATCCTCAACCTTCTGCGTCTCAGGGGCTCGTCTCAAGACGTCCCCATGGCCTGAAAAGAGCGTCGCTTTGGAAAACCAAAACGAAAACAGAAAGATGGAGACAAAGCTGTCGGAGGATGAGGTGCAGGGCACAGTCTTTGGGAAGGCCTTGTACAATCTGACCCACTCGGACAGGGTGATGGACGACCTGATATTTGGACGGCGGGTGGGCTTTTACGAGCTGAGGGGGGAGATCGGCTCCGGCAACTTTTCCCAGGTTAGATTGGGAATTCATGACCTGACGAAAGGTGAGACTTTCCTTCCCGCTTTTTCCTTCTTTTTTAATCTTCTGGAGTCGCAGCTTCACGGATCGGGTGGAACACGCGGACGGTCCGTGTTCACGGGGTCAAAGGGTCACGGGGTCAAAGACGGACGGGTAGTGTTCGAATTCCCTCATTACTCTCTAACCGCCAATAGACTGCAGGACAATCCAGTGACACGGATTTTAATCTGTCCCATGATCACTACTTTTTTTTAATCGGCAAATCGATTTGCTGCAGTAAAAACCTGATAAATATGAACATTTTGCAAAGACTTTTTCACGAATCCACCGTGTTCTGACGAGGAAAACTTGGAGGATTCATGAAATATACATTTAAATACCTTTTTTCCAACAACGCTATGCATTGTAGTCTATAATCACCAATGAAGTGAGCATCGATGCACGCTGGTTTTCTACAGAGACTCCCCCAAAAACATAGCGAACGCCCTAAAAAGGGCACTAATGATTGAATTTGGACACAGCCCGTCTGTCAGTTAAAGCCTGTTGCTTTAATATGAGGTCGGCAGTTCTTGTGAGGAGAAAAGTCTTTCAAACTGCCCTGTAGCCACACAAACAACGCCTGTGTGTTATTGGAATATGGCAGTTCTGCAGTTAAGGAACGTCCACAGAAACATGTTTTGAAGCCGCTGGGCTCGCAGAAGGATGCTTTTATTTGTGTCTCCTGACGGTCAGAGTCACATGTCTGATGTCAAATCCAGGCTTGAGATGAATGCGCAGAGATGCTGACATAAACCCTTGTCAGTCTGGGTCGTTCCATATGTCAGAAGACGTGGTTAATCTCATCAACCAGCAACCCAGTAATCCATAACATTTCCCGCCATCTCAGCTTGTGTGTAGCGCCTGAGCCACGCCGGTAAGCCGCTCTGCTGCTGTAATTCAGAGGCTTACATCTGCATGGACAGGAAGTCGATGCCGACCATGTCTGATCAGAGGTAGAAGAAGAAATGACCTGACGGCTTGTCTGTGTCTGCACCCAATAGAGAGAGTGGCGGTGAAGGTCCTGGATAAGGAGCGCCTGGGCAAACCGCTGCACGCCTTCTGTGCGTCGGAAATCACCTGCATGGTGAGGCTTTCCCACCCCAACATAGTCCGCCTGTATGAGGTGGTGGAAACCTTCAAGAGGCTCTACCTGGTGATGGAGTACGCCAGCGGGGGGGAGCTGTTCACCCGCGTCAGCACCAAGGGACGCCTGTCAAACCTGGAGAGCAAGCTGGTGTTTTCTCAGGTCCTGTCTGCGGTGAAGCACATGGTGAGCCCACAGCACACATTACTTCACTGACCGATAACCGTGCACACGCATGTCTGTACATGGACGTCCCTCCACCCAAGCTGCTTCCACAGCAGGTTGTCGGTTTGTCCGCCTGCCGGACAGAGAAACCAAAGCCTGGAGGGGGCGGAGCTGCTCTGAGCTGCAGAAGCTCAGAAGATGCGGTTCTCATCTGTGAGTAAAGACACGAAGGCTCGGTTCTGCAGTTGAAGTTCTGGTCTGCAGCAGCAGCCTGAACACTCGGACTGTAGCTCAGATCTTTCTGTTGTCTGCTGCTCCAGTCCAGCTGTTGAGCTACGTTCACACTGGACAAGTAGGGAGGGGCTTCCTTTTCTTTTTCCACTGTTTACTCTCCGTCTCCTGCAGCTGTTGTGAAATGTCAAAGAGGTGTAGATCTGGACTTTTTCTGTCACAGATCTATTTCGATAAAAGAAAGACTTGGTGTCCCAGAATTCCACAAGCCGTTATTATTCATTTCTCCTCCATGATCACTTTTCAAAGGGTTAATGCTTCCATCAGTGGTAAAAGACGCCCTCCATGCGTCAAAATCCAAGTCCTGGATTAGTCAAAGTTGAACTGGTTGAACTTTCTTTGCTGCACGTTTTGTACGAAGAGCCCAAAATTGGACATAAAAACTGGCATATTGAGAGTTTTGAATGCGGAAGCCCAAAATGCATGTGAACACGACTTTTCATTGAATGTGTGAACGTAGCATGAAGCTGATCTTTGTGCAAAGACACTAAGGAACGGTTCTGCTGCTGACATTCTGGTCTGCAGTGAGCTCTGCAGCAGCAGCCTGAACACTCAGAATCCAGCTCAGATCTGTTTTATTCTGACTTCTCATAAAAGTTCCAGCTGTTTTCTAAACTCTCTTTCTTTTCTCTGCTTCCAGCATGATAACAACATCGTCCACAGGGACCTGAAGGCGGAGAACGTCTTCTACACCAGCACCTTCTGCATAAAAGTCGGGGACTTTGGTTTTAGCGCATCCTGCTACTCCACCGACGTCCTCCACACCTTCTGCGGCTCTCCGCCTTACGCCGCTCCGGAGCTCTTCAAAGACAGAGGTTACATCGGGCAGTATGCGGACATGTGGGCTCTGGGGGTTCTGCTGTACTTCATGGTGACGGCCGCCACGCCCTTCAAAGGTTCCAACACCAACAGGCTGAAGTGCTGCATCCTGCAGGGCTCCTACTCCATCCCAGAGTACGTTCCTCAGCCCTGCCAGGAGATCATTAAGGGCCTCCTGAGGCCGGTTCCCATCGACCGCTACACCACAGCACAGCTCATGAAAAGCGAATGGTTGAAAGGCATCGAGTATCCCCAGGCCTACCCTCCCCACAGGCCCACGCCCTCTGACCTGGTTGACCCCAACCGCATCCTCACCTCAGAGGAGTTGAGTGTGAAGGCAGTCCTGGAGGACATTGGAATCACGGATGCCCATCTTCTCAACAACCTGGATGTGAGGAGCCCCATCACGGGGACCTACAGGATTTTACTCCACCGCATCCAGAGGAGGAGCTCGGTGGAGGCTGCTGGCTACAGCCAGGCCTTCCTCAGGGGGTCCCAGACCAGATTCAGGCGGAGAGCGGGCTCGGACGGTCTGCTGATGAAGCGCCACTCTGTGGTCTGTGTCCTCATGTAGTTCCTGTTCAGGAAGCTTCTGTGAGCGCCGGAAACAAGCCCAACTTCAGTGGAAACGTCACGTGAAGGGCGTTTGCTGCTCTGGCGCTGAACGTGGAGGGAGTCTGTCTGCGTGGTCACCTGAGCTGAAGACGAAGAGATGAAGGTTTCACACACCGTGCGGATTCCTGTGGGTCCATGACGACGCTTGGCGTGACGCTCCAACACAACGTTGGCGTGTGAGCCGCTCACAAACCCACTGAGCGTGGCAGAAGTTTCCAGCTTTTATCTGTTCATCACAAGATGGAAAAATCTAGGTCACATGAATGTTTTGATTATCAATCAGTGAATTGTTAGCAGGAATGGAAAAAAGGGGGGGGGGGTTGTCCAAAAATGTGAAGTAAATAAAAAAATCAGACGTGTTAGAAATCTGAAGACATTTAAATGAAGGAGCGTAGTCAGTGAAACTGTAGAGCTGCGTCATCATGATGGAGAATGTAAATGTGTCACTTCTCAGCTCAACGTGTTTGATTAACAACATTTGATGTTCAGGGCGACAGACCATGCGCTGCCAGCTGTAAAAACATGTTATCCATCCAATAAAGCGTTTTTCTGAGCAGCTTTATGGCGGGAAATATTCTGATGTTCCAATTTCATGACTTCCTTAAAGGTTATTGATTGATATCAGCTGTGGAGACAATATATTCATTATTATAAGTCCTGCTGCCACACAAACACATGTGACTTCCTTCAGAGCCCCAAAAAAGCCCCTTTAGGTTTAACTTTGCCTCAAAGCTGCTGTTGCCCCCGGTTGAGCCCACTCCTCACCTGCAGAACGCCCATCCGCCCCAACCAGACGCAGTGGGAAAGGGACAGTATTCATGGATGTTAAGGTATTGATATTAAGCATTACTAAAGCTCAGTTCTGCCTTTGTAAAAAATAGATCCAAACGTTTCATTAGTGATGTTTGGATTGAAAACAACAGGAGAGTAATCGTTGGCACAAGAATCTATTTAAATGCATTTATCAGTCATTTTAGGTGTCAATCAATTTCCTTTGCAGGTGATGTCTTGGTTATTATCTTGTATTTGTCGAGCCATCTATCACTGTTGCCCTTGAGCAAGTTGGCCGCGTGTTGAAACACTTCACGGGTGGATAAAAGATTCTTTGCTTGGTTCACGTGTTCACATCTGCAGAGAGAGGATGGCAGATCTTCCAGAAGAAGGTGCCAAAACTTTTCCTTTAATCAACAAACAGAGGAGTCATCCATCTCTCCACTGAGACACTCTCCTCGCTCTGCCTCGCTGCAAAAAGAAGCGTTTGCACAGATTTGGTCTCCTGCACGCCCGAAAAGCCTTCCCTTCCCCGAGAAGAACATGCAAACGAATGAGCAGAGATGAAGGTTTCCTGAAAGTCTCTGATCAACATCCAAACCAATCTGTGGGAGCTGCAGAAACATTTCTGCATCAAAAGCAGTGAGTCAGCAAAACCACACAGCCCTCCTTTCGTTACTGCCGGGTCTCTTAAGGTGGAACTAATTACACACCAGCCACGCTTTATCATTGTGCTTTTATTTATTGTTTGGATTGATGTTCAAAAGCTAAAAACTTGTCCTTGAAACATTTATTAGTTTTCACAAAGTTAGAACAAACACCAAAAGAAACACAGATAATGTAAAAAGACACTTTATTGATCTTGTTACATTTTCATACCGTAATAACAAAAATATGGGATAAGCTGGACAAAAAAAGACAAATGAAGAGAAAACATCTTCATTTCTGTGGCACACATGTCAGAAGGAACAGCTGAAGAGGTCAGATCACCAAGAGTTCAACAAACAGATGATCATCAGAAAGCTCTGTCCTCATCGGATCCTGGTTGTGACACACGGAAGCAGCCATGTGGTTATGAGAGCTTCAAAAGTCCGGAACAAAGTTCTGCTGGACTCTGGACCCGCTTCTGACCTCTTTTATTACAGAGTGAAAGCAAAAGCGGCCTCCCCACCCGCCTTCCAGAAAGACGCCATAAAACAAGAACAAACGGCCTGTTGCTCAATCATCAGATAGTGAGGGTTGATGGATGAACAGCGGCGGCTGCAGTAAACCTTCACCCTCAGCCTTTTCTTGAAAGTGGGCGGAGCTGTAAAAACAAAGAACATCAGCCCACGTTTTTGTAGTTGTTTGTCCAGTCATCTGACCAAAGAACGCGTGGCGGTTACCTTCCTGGAGTCTCTGGGGATCTGTTTGGCGCTCTTGGCATCAAGGTTCTCCTTCAGCGTCACGGCCCACGTCTCATTGGGGTTGGCACAGATCATCCGACCCCTCTTCATGATGAAGCTATGCAACCAAACGTTCTACTTTAGCAACAATGTCCTGCTGTCTAATTTTCCAAAGTTTAATACGTCTTTGCATGAACGTATGGCTGCTGATTGTATTGTTTCTTGCATCATTCTTGCTTTGATTGCTTAAAACAAAACGTTTCAAATCAAATCAAATCAAATAAGGGAAGAGTTGGGAGTCTGAGGAAACGGACATGGTGGTGTTTGAGCACTCACACGAGGGCAGAGATGTTGCAGCCTCCATCTGCCTTCTGGATCTTGTAAGCTATGGCGTGTTTTTGAGTGCCGCGGCTCAGTTTTCTGACATACTTCAGACAGCAGTCATCGTAGGACACTGCAAGAGCAGGCGGTCAACCAAACCGCATCAACAAACTCAAAACAATCAAAGCCGTTAGTGACGGAGACGAGAACAGAGCATGAAGTCCCAAGCATCCAAACAACCATAAACCCCCCCACCAGCCCTGGTTTTATCGTTTTCTCTTTATTGCATTGAGATATGCCAGACGCTGCGCTGCTCTGCAGTTGTTTTCACGCCTTACCTTGTGTCGCTGCGAGACAGACACAGCAGAGGATGAGCAGAAGGGACAGGGCGTGGAACCTCATGGTTAAATCTGCAGGAAGACATGACGACTTTCAAAACATGAGAGTGGTTCCCCTCTCCTGCCCCCCACCTGCAGGTCCCACCTGAGACGCCGCAGTCGTGGTGATTCCACACAAAGGAAAACCTCACTGGAAGATTTTCTTTAAAGAACCAAAAAAAAAAAGCTCTTTCCAAGAACTTAGGAAAACAATTCCTGTCAGTAAAACATGTTTTCTCAAACTAAGATTATTTTGCTGTTGAAAACTTTCTTGATAAGATTTTTGTTGCATTTTTTCTCTGTAAGTTTTTGTAAATATTGCAATATATTCACTCTTTATTTTATCTGTACTTCATTATTTCTGTCTGTAATGCTGCAACACTGAAATGTCCTCTTTGTGGGACGAATAAAGAACGATCTTTTCTTAAGTCAGAAAAGCAAAAACTTTTTCTGGAAACATTCGGTTGTTGCAGATCCAATTAAAATCATTTCCGTGTTGTGGAACAGAAAAATCTCAGCTCCTAAACTCACGAACATGCAAACTAAGTTATGTTTTATCATTTTCAACCAAACCCAACCTTCCTTATAATGCTGTAAGCATGCATTCAAAAAAACCATTTCTATGGTTCCAAGCTGTGAGGGAGTGAGCAGCATACCTCCAGTTGGTGCTGCAGACGGCTGTGTCTCAGTCCATGTGTCTGCAGCTTTCAGGCAGCTCGCTCTTATATAGGGCAGCACCTCAGCAGGCTCATATTTCCATAAACGGGCTCACCTTTGCACCTGGGCTCATCTTTCCTTTCCGTTTCAACGTTTGGATTGAGCTCAGAACGGATCTACAGCGTCTGCAGCCGACTCCACGGAGATCTTGGTGTTCTGAAAGTTTCTCGCTGTGAACAGAATGAAAACAGCTGCATCTGCATGTTCACACACAAAAGCTGCAGCAGAGCTTGCAGATAAAGGAAAGCCTCTTTTCATTTTTTAATTGCGCAATCATCATTTGAAGAGACCATAAAGTCAGATCTTTGGGCTTTATGGAGCTTCGTTTAGAGGCTGTAACTGGAAATCATCCACACAGAAGCCGTGACTTTTCATTTGCTTTGCACCCTCAATCGTCATTTATGTCACCAGATAGAAAACTAAAAGCTGTGCAGATTGAGCTGCTGCTCCTTGGAAAAAATAACTAACAATCAAGCTTTTGTTCTAAATGATGACAAACGTTTCAGGAGCCGAGCCAAACTGCTTCAGGCATCGGCTCGACGGGAAAAAGGTGACAGAATTTGGATTTATTATTCAGAAATGACTTCTTCTGGAATGTTCTGAGGGAGGCCTATTGAAATGTGCTACTTTTAACACAGAAAAGTGTTTCTGAGGCTTCGGCTGCACAAACACTGTGAAGGGGTTTCTTCACCGGGTAGACGGGTCACCAAACAGAAAAGGAGGAGCTGCAGGTCATGGAAGGATGGTGTGTTTGTGCAGAAGATGGAAGACGGGATTGAAGGACTTGGAAGAAGAGCTTTGAAAGAAAAAAGAGGAGTGAGGAGAAGATGAGATCGTTCCATGTTTGCAGACATTTCAGAATGTCAACTAGACCCCAACTCCATCTGGATGAAGATCCTCTGCTGGACTATTTAAACATGTAGTTGTAGAGTTAGATAAGCCAATTCTCTCTATGAGTTCTGGTACATGGCCTGTCCGTCCTGGGGGAGGATCCCTCCTTCATGTGGATACCCCTGAGGTTTTTTCTGTTCTTTTAGGAGTTTTTCCATATCTAGAAGGAGGGTCTAAGATCAGGGACGCCAGTTTAGTTTAACAATCAGCTGTGGTATTTCAGAACTGATATTAGGTTTTGTACATTTTGTGAAGCCTGTTGAGACCACTGTGATGTGAAAGTGGGTCATATGCAGTACAGACCAAAAGTTTGGGAAGGCGTGTCCAAACTTTTGGTCTGTACAGTAAATAAAACTGAATTGAAATCAGTTGTAAAGATGAGGATGGATAGGGTCAGACAGCAGAGGGTGGAGGTGTGAGGATGACTCTGATGGTGAGGAAGATGAAGGGAGCAGAGCAGAGGACCAAAAGGTGGAGTCCTATGAGAGTTTTAGGGTGGAGGTGAAACTGACTTTGGGAGATTCTTTCAGATGACTGAACATTTGTGAGCAACATGGTTACATTCAGAGGACGAGAACCACAGATTAGTTTTGAAGATCTTTCTTGAGATGATCAGAGAAGGTCAGAAGGAGTTTATTGGGTCTTTGTAGATCTGGAGAACAGCTACAACGGGATCCAGGGACAAGCTGTGGTTTGGATGGGGAAGTCTGGAGAAGCAGAAGAGAACGTTAAAGTTGTTCAGCACATTAATGAGAGCTGGAAGACAGCGGTGAGATGTTGTGACAGTTGAAGGTGGAGGTGGGACCACACCAACAACCAGCTTTGAGCTCCTTCTTGTTTGCTGTGGCGATGGAAAGACCGACAGATAAGCCTAGACAGGAATCTCTGTGGATCATTAAGTTTGCAGATGACACCGTGATCTGTAGTGAGAGCAGTGGAGGAACATCCAGTGGCTCGGATGTAAAAACGGGAGGCTGAGCAGGAGGTAGCAGTGATGAAGAGGCTGAGGTTCTCTCAGGATGGATCATTGAATCCATCAGAGGATCATGGTAGATGTTCTGGAGATCCATGCAGGGAAGCAGGTGGAGATGTTTGGACACGATAAGAGGATGATGTTGGTAAAAAGATGTTGAGGTTGAAGCTACCAGGAAAGAGGAGGTTCATGGATGTAGAGGAGGATGTGTGAGGAGCATGCAGAGGAGGATGGAGGTGGACGGTGCCTCCTAAAGGGAGCAGCTAAAGACAAACCCCCAACACAGGCTGCATTTCCAGATTCAGGAGATGCAGTTCTTCCTGTTTGGTCCTGACATCAGCGTGATGTGTTGTTTTTAGAGGAGTTCCAGCTCCCTGGGATCTCACCTTCTTCGAGGACATTTGATAGTGCGGCTCACATTTGTGTTTTTGTTAACACAATCTGCCAGGTTGCAGTGAAGCAGCACGTTAAAGTTTTTTCGCTTTCAGTGCCGTCGCGGATCAGAGACAAACTGGTTGCAAATTCAAAACACTGTTCATGTTCTCTCAGAGGATTGTGGGAATGCATTACAAACGGCTGACAGACTGGGTTTGACATGATTTATTCACCTATTGCTTCAGCTTCATACAACTCTGGTCTTGTTTTGTTTGCGACTTTAACCACAGCCACAATAAATAGAAAATTTATTGGCAAGACAAACTGCATCTTCTTGTGACGAATAGAAATTAAAACTATCGGTGAAAATCCCCATTCTTGGCCTGCATTTCCAAAAAATCCCAAAGGATTAATCGCACTTTCATTTGTCAGAATAGTTGATGGTCCGCCGCCGCATGAAGATGCATTGTGTGGCCGTCAGCGCTCCTTTCAGACAGAATGAAGTGGAGTTTTATCGTTTAATGAGTGTTTGAAAGAAGGAGCCATTCATCAGACTGTTTTTGGAACAATAAGGAGTAAACTAAACAAGTAAAGAGCTGCAGACTGAATGAAGGCGCTACTTTTCATCACATTGGTGATTCATCACTGTGACCTGTACTCATGAACTGGACGGCCTTCTTTGGCCACACAGAGATGTATATATATATATATATACCAGGGACTCATTGGGGAGGCTGCATGGTGGTAGAGTGGTTATCACCCTCAGCGAGGAGGCCCTGGTTCAAATCCTGGCTGAGTCATTTCTGAGAGGAGTTTGCATTATCTTCTCTACCTGATGCTGTTCTGAAGAAGCTGAAAATGAAACCAGAACATGTTGTTATTTGGAATCTGTTTGAATTGTTTTAAAGGTTGTGTTGTAATCTGCCTCTTAGCCAGGACTCCCTTCAAAAACCGATCTGCAGATCTCAGATGCTTTCCTGGTTAAATAACGGGTAAATAAATTAGGATTTGCAGACTCCCATGCGGACACAGCAAACTTTGTTTCATCATAAAATAATGAGGAGATCCGTCCTTACAGCCCCACTCAGATGAAAATTGTGTTTTTGGTGTTTGAAAATGTTCTTGAAGCATGTTTATGGTGACGGAGGAAGAATATAGAGACTATGAATAATAAACTGCATTTCTGAGTTTTTCTTTATTCAAATCGTTGTGGATCTGGAGCAGACGAAAAAATGCAGTTTGAAAAATATCCTATTTGTCACGTAGAAAATACAGTGGGTGGAGCCACAGTCTCCCTGCCCCGCCCCTTTCTGATCCTCCACCTGCAGACCAACAGATCCATGAACGTCTTTGTTTTCCTGGTCCGAGCTGGAATCGACGGATGGATCTGATGTTGCTGCTGTTTTTGTTGCACCGCTGATGTTAGGATGGGGGTGTGGGGGGCTGTAAGCTAGCAGGAGAACATGTAAACAAAGAGATGATGGGAAGTCAGGGAAGGCTTACTCCGCTCCAACAGTCCTGCCCACAACTCAGAGGTGAATTTGAATAAACTCCTGCCGCTCTGCAGAAACTATGTCCTAGAGAACGACACAGTTTTTTTTTAATTTTTGCTAAAAACGTCAGAATCACAATTAAAAGGCCACTGGGAACAATTTTCTTTTGTTGCTTGGAAATGTCATCTAAAATATTCATGCTTCTTTGTCACAAACCCTTTTTATGACCTCCTAATCCATATTTTTACATCAATAAACACAAATCCCAGATGATTTCACCCTAATTCACCTGTTTTTAATCCCATGATTTGTCTTTGTTTTCTGCTGTCCTGCACATCCTCAGACACACAGATGGCTTTTTATTGTGTAACAGAATGAATTAGTGAGAGCACTTTAAAAAAAATGTTTTATCTCAGGAACATAATCTGTTCCTGAGCAGCTTCACCTGCATCAAGGTGAACTACCTTTCTAACACTACAGGCCTTAAGTCAAACCTGAAGTCACCCCACTAAGCCACTTATCCGGCATTGTGCAACAGATCCCTGAGGTCCAATATCCTCCAAAATTCAATTAATGCCCCTGATCCATTTGCTACATCCCCTTATTCCTGGGGGTTTGGGGGGCCAGGAGCTTATTTGAACAGATACTGAGCGAGGGCCCCTCCCCGGCCGGCTGTCCATTAATCACACAGCAACATGTCCACACAGCTGAACAAACACACGGCGAGGTTAGGAGAGGGTCCTGCCACACGGGGGTCTGGACGAAGCGTCTCCTGGAGGGATGATGGAAGACGGTTCTTCACGCGTGTTCCTGTAGGTTTTGAACTTTCTCCTTCATGTGGACTGTAGTTACCGGGGATGAGTCCGGTCTGGCAGCTGACCTCTCCATAGACCTCAGAACCAAACGGGAAGATTCTGTTGATTCCCAAGGAAAAGATGCTATCAAACACAGTGGGGGGGGGGGGGGGGGGGGTGTTGTTTGTTTCCACTGAAATCCCCCCATAAGTTTCATCTTCAGGTATCTGTTTCAATACTGTGAGAAACAGAAAGAGGAGCTCAGAGTTCACCGAGCTTCTGGGAATGTCATGCTGGAATGTCTGCTTTCCGAGTGGTGGAAGGTTAGAGAGCTAATGCTCCTGGCTCGCCCCCAAAATGACTGTGTACGTTATGTAACGAGGATGTCAAAGGCCGGTGGCTCCGCTAATGGAAGGCAGAAAAAGAGAAACTGTTACGGTCTGAAGTACAAGCCAAGCTTTGCTCTGCAGCACACATCACAAACACATGCAGCAGCTTGTCTGACTGCAGCCTGGGGAACTTCATGAATTCATCTGTCAGGACATTTCTGTTAACATGCTTTGGTGCAGACAAACACAAAAAACTCTGCATCAAGCCTTTTCTTCACCAGAAGTCGGCCATCAGACTGAAGTGCTTTTCTTCTGCTTTTTACTGTTTTGTCTTAATTTATGCAGGATTTTAGAGTGTTGTTAATGTCTGATGGAGGTGTTTTGACAGAAAGAAAGATGAGAGCGTGTGAGAAGTGGAGAAAAGAGGCTCAGACATGAGCCACACCACTGTTTCAATGGAAGTATCACAAAACAACAGAGGGCTTTGAGTAAAGGTACTATGTAAACATTTATGTAAAAACAATGAATTCACGTTTTATTCTCTACTTTTATGAATGGTTTTAGGTCAGCAGTGGGGTCACGTGGACTTAACCCTCCTGGATCTACCTAAAGTGAGGTTGTCCTCTAGTGGCATAAAACAGGTATGTCATGCAGATTTGAAATACATTTGGGTGAATCTGACATCAAAACTGGGAAACATTCGTGTAAATCTACTAAACTCCATATGCTGATGAACTGAACATCATTGTAGCTCGATGACAACTTTAGGAAATCACACTGTTATTTACACAATCAGGGAAAGAGACTCTTCTGAAAGGAGACGGTATATGAAATGTGTATCAAAGCATTTTATGGGCTTTTTAAAAATGTCTTTCATAGAGTCCTCCCCCCTCAGTGAACCACAGTCAGATCCAAACTGTTTCAGTAACTTCACTGCAGAAGTGCTGCCATGTTATTTCATTTTTCTTCTGTACAGTTTTGGATTTGCTTCTTTGTACTTTTTTTCTGTAAATGTTTTTCAGATTATTATATCTTGTAATAAATCTTATTTTCCGTCATATTTTTTGCACATGTATATGCTGTGTGAATGATGAAACACAAAGAAAAAGACAGGAAACAGCACGGAGTCCCAAATGCAGCATCGTGTTCCTCATGTGGTTCAAATGAACAACTACAAATAGGAACAGACACCAAAACACCTGAACCAGGAACTCCCTCCAAAAGTCTGGATAATTTAACTCAAATTGAAAAACCAGGTTCAGAAAACTTTATTAACAGAAATGTTCAAAACAAAGTGGATTGTTGTGTTTAGTCTCTGCTGGTATTTGTAGGTCATTGATGTTTTTTGTATTTGCTGCTCTAGGATAGATAGACATAATTTATTCCAGACTCATGGTCCAATCAATAAAAAGGAGTTCACAGACCCCTACATTAAAAAGGCACCTTGTCAAGAATACACAAGTTGAGGTACAGTATATGAAAAATTACAACAGTTGATAGTCTAACTGAGCTCGCAGACATTTCTTTTCCATTTTGGCCCTGCGGTTCTTTCTGGGACATGTCTTCCTCTCGCAGGGCCCCTGCGGTGTGGCCCTCGGTCAGAGGCCCCGGAGAGCCGGCTGCAGGCTGAGGCCCTGCTCCGCCGCGCGGCTCGTCTTATCTGCGCGGTGGGTTGTGGGTGTGTGAGCGTCGAAGTAAAATGGCGGACTTGGCAAACGAAGGTGAGTAGGTAGCAGAAACGGGGAAAAAACGCGCCTCCGCTGCGGATTTTCAGTTTGCACACAGGTGCTGCGCGAGTAGGGCGAGCGGCGAGGAGGCGCTCTGTCGCCCGCAAATGTTGATCGTCGGAGAAATGTCGCCCAGGAACGTTTTGAAAAGCGAAACGATAGCAAACATGCTAACAATGCTAACGCCTGGGCTGAGGCTAATTCCTGGATTGGCTGTTTGTCACTAGCCGGCTTACCCCCCCACTGCGAGCATTTGGCTATTAATAGCCACTTTCTATTGGCATTTGTGGACCCGCGTATCTAACCTGCCGGATGCTTTGTCCCAAACGATCCTCCACATTAAGTACGTGACCGTAAGCACAGGTTCTGACATCACCGGTCTGCCCGGTACAGAGCGCGCAGAAGGACGTCGTTGTGTCTGGCTGATCGGTCAATTTGCGGAATCGAGAAGCGCTTATTTAGGCGGGTAGAGTAAGAAAGCCCCCCCACCCCCATTATGCTATGAGTTGTTAACAGTTTGCGGAAGAATGGCCGTTAATTTCACGTAAATGCATTTGTGGTTTTCGTGAGTCTACGGTGTGTCTACAGTTTTAGCGGCTCTGGTGGCGGGAGTTGTAAAGGAGAGATGACTCAAGCAGGATGAAGCGAATTAGCAAGCTAACCATAGCATGTAAGCTACTACATATGCACAGCTTTGTAGCAGTGGCGGCGTCTATGTGCTGGAAAGGGTCAGATGGTTAAAAGTACTAGTTGTTAGCATCCGCCGGCAGCGTCTTCTTCACGAATGACGGAAAATAGACGCCGCCGCCGTTCGTTATCGTATTTTCCCCGATGAGCTGTAAATGTTTAGGAAGGGGATTTACAACACTTGTGTGACCCACATTGGCAGGCTTTGGGTTTAGAACAGTTTCCTCGTTAACGTCATGAACCGCGGGGCTGTCATGAATGTGCGGGATGCCCAGTCCCGCGCAGCCCGCTGGACAGCCAGGCGGCCTGTCACGCATGCTTTCCCGGACAAAGCTCGCGGCGGGGACGCTACACCTGCTCCGAGTATAATGGGCCTGGTTCGGACGGAAACCTTTGTCTGGTGTCGCTGAACGTGAGGAAAGTGTTCCGAAAATCCCCCAAAGTTTGCGTCTGTCATACACATTTACATTAAGATGGTTGTTTTTAATTGTTTTCCCATATTTCATCCCGAGCTTCATGATCTGGACCCCCATAGGGTTGAATGTTCTTACATTTAGTCAAACTGGGAGTTTATTTCTGTATTTGTCATGAAATGTTGGTGGTTATTTTTCCAAACATCTTCACAAACCCTCCTATTTGTTGTTCTCTTGGTCCAAACTTCTGAAATTCCTGACTGACTTTATATCTGCTTATTAATATTCTGCTCATCTTGTAATGAATGTTGAGTCAACAATTGGTTGATCTTAATGTTCACTGGCTGTCGCCTGGGAACCACTTTTTAATTTATTGTAGGTAATTTAAACGTTAGATTTCAGTCACAGCGGCTGGTTCAGGTCCTTGGTGCTTGGATGACCAGCCTACCTCTCTTCTTGACAGACAAGCCTGCCATTGCACCTCCTGTGTTTGTTTTCCAAAAAGATAAAGCTCAGAAGGTACGTTTCTTTATGTTGGATGTGTTGATGTCATATTTTATTCTTTGTGATTTTGTTTTGTTTGGAACAATGCACACCGATGGACGAGCACATACAGATGGACCACATGTGATAGAGTTAAAACTATCTGAACAAAATAAAACCCAAATGATCATGAAAGTTATTTAATCCATAAAGATTCAAGAACAAACACAAAATGTGGATTTCTCTTACTGGTTTGTTTGCTATTTATTTTTACCCATTTAAATATGTTGTTGCTCTCTTTGACAGCGATCTGCAGAAGGCTCGAGTGCAGAGGATGGAGAAGGTTAAGAAGATTTCTCAAATAAACGTCTGCATTTACTGTGTGTCTCTATAACTTGATTGCTGATCCTTTTCTGGCTACAACTTTCAGATTCAGATAAAGATGAGGGAAGTTATTGTCCTCCTGTGAAAAGGGAAAGAACCTCGTCATTCCCGCCCCCACATTCTGGTAAGGACATTTTGTAAATAAGCATGGCCTTTTCTTTTTCTGGTTTTCACATTATGCATGGATTTGTATGCTGACGGCGGTGTCTGCTGCTTTGCAGTTCCCAAGAACAATGTATTCATGCCCTCAAGTTTCTGCCAGTCGCCCACTGGGAATTCAGACTCTGAGCCAGGTGAGAAACGCAGGCCTTCAGAAGGTCCACTTTTCTCTTCTCTCCTGAATAAATACTCTTTAGCATAGCCCAGCCTAAGAAAACACTTATATATCCACGTAATGGTAACACTTTCTTGGTTCAAGTGTAATATGTAACAATATCTGCTTTGAGAGTCGTGGTTATCTGCAGTGTTTGTGTTGAGTTTGGTGAAAGGCTGGCATGTCTGCTCTCTTTACCTTAAAGCTGTCAATATTTCCTTAAGTAATGGATCTGATGTCATTACTGATGGATGATTGTAACGTAATGCTGATGCGGAGTTCCCTCGTTTGTCATTACAGATGCGTTCTAAAACGAATCAATTCAATTTTATTTCTATGGCCCAAAATCACAACAATGGGCTTTGTACCGGTAATTGGAAAGTAAACATAAAACCAAAAGGATCATGAATGCATAGATTTGTATAGGAAATTTCTAAACTGAACTAACTAAACGGACTAAAATAAACTAAACTAAGCATCCCTGACCTTAGACCCTCCTTCTCTGTAAAGAAAAACTTCTAAAAATAAACGGATTCTGGAAAAAAGGAGAAACCTCAGGGGTGTCCACATGAAGGAGGGATCCTCCTTCATGTGGAATTAGCTTATCTAACTCTACAACTACATGTTTAAATTGTCCAGCAATCAGTAATGAACAAAATCCACAAAGTAGGATTATTCTATATGTTTTAAGGCAGTAAAACTCCTCACTACACACTATAGACTTTTCTCAGACAGACATTCTCACACATTTCTCTCTTGTTTAAACTCAAAGTTCAAACCTTCACAGATGAATACGAACAGTTTTAAAGAATAAAAACACAGAAGTGATCATGATTGAAGATTTATTTTTATGCAGCAAACTGCACGGATTCTGAACAGAAAACACCTCACCGAGATTGATTGACATGGTCTACAGCCAATCGTGGCGCAGAAAAAATAAATAAATAAAATTACACAGAAAAAAAATCTGTTAGGCGAGAAAATGTAATGTAATTCTTTTTGACAACTCATTCATTTGTTGATATTAGGGGTGGGTATCGACGAGTCTGGCGATGCGTATCGCGATACATGTGAGACTTGTTCTCATCTGGAGCCCTCTAAAAATCACCACAACCTGCGTTTTTATATGGCAACAACGTGGCACAGAGGTTCGGTTCGGTACCCATCCCAGACGCTTAAGGACGGTCATCAATAATTAAATAAATGTCGTCTGGACAGCATTTTAAATCGATACAAAAATCGCAATATATCGCCAAATTGATTTTCCCTACATCCCCAGTTGATATGAACAGAGAATATTTAAAAGCCAACAGGCTTGATATTTAACCTAAGGATGAGTAATTTGTAGAACAAGACTGTAGTTTAGGAGGTTTTCCATGCATGAACAGAACAGACGTCTGCCTGCAGAAGAGTCTGTGCTTTTGGTAAAATCCAACATTATTCATGTCACATTTCACTGCTTTAAAAACAAAAGTACAGAGAAAAAACACACCAACAAGATCACGTGATTGAATGATTTACATCAACAGATCAGACACACTGATCAGCACCAATTCCTCCTGTAAATCGTTTTTTTTACAGCTCTGGGGAGCTTCTTTCTAAACGTTGTTGGATTTGTGTGTTTGCACCGTCAAACTGCCCGGTAGGATGAGGAACCGGAGTAAAATCGGGTCATTTGGGAGTTGGATGTAGGCCAAATTTTTAAAGCTGAATAAACAGCAGGATGGTATTTATTGGACGGCGGCAGATCAAATGTGACCACATAAAAGGGAAACGCAGCATTTACCACATTTCTGTGTTTTGCAAAGTACATTATGTTTGTTGCTCCCACAAAAGTGTTGAGTACAAACCACTTTGGGGTCGTTATCTGCCCGTGTCCTGCCAGCTGAATGTACACTCCACGTTAACCTGATGGAGCGTTATTGACCACCGACCTGTACCAGGCCTGACTGTTTTTCCTTTGCTGTGGCGCTCTCTGCTTCGCCACAGATTAGAGCAGGTCATGCAAGCTAATAAAGCCAGAGAGTTGGCAAGACAAAAGTAGAAATAGATCCGACGCCAGAGAGGCTGCCATGCCATTGCACAAGAACTGGATTGCTACACAACTCATCGGCCTCTCTTGAGGTTGCTGTGGTAACTGGACCTGTGGTTGGGGAAGAACATGTCTATTATATGTTACTGTGCTATTCTCCACTAGTTTTTCTCCTGATTTGTTTTCTTCTCTCATGCTGTCTCACCAGAAGAGAAACCTGTGGGATTCCGCTTAAAGCCACCGACTCTAATACACGGACAAGCCCCCAGTTCAGGTAACCTCATGCTCTACATGTGTTTACTAGCATAGAAAGTACTTTGACTTCCAACTTACAAACGTCACACAGATCCTGCAAAAAGGGGGAGGGGCTAGGTTATGTATTTATTGAACTTAGACATCCCAAACATCCCAATCTCTGTTATAGGCGTCCCAAGTCAGAAACCCAAGGAACAGCAACGCAGTGTCCTCCGCCCCGCCGTTCTCCAAGCTCCACCCTCCAAATCACATATAGAGTCAAGTGAGTACATTTTACACTTTGACTGCATTAAACAGTAAAATCCCTTCTAGCCTACACTCAGTGTTCAGGTGAAGCTCTGCACTGTATTTCTGAGGGGAGTTTGAGAATGTGCAGCATATAGAGCTTGTCCGTAGTAGATAAAGAAAATCTTATTCATAAATTAATGATAACCGCTGATAGTCAGGCCTTTTGTTCAAATAAAATATACAAGGAATTTAAAAATGAGTTTATCCTCACAACCTGTGACCTGTGACACTCGCGTGTTATGACAGTGCTTTAGAAGTCAGCTTAAGAGTGAAGACTCAAGAAAAAAACATCTTCTAATTATTAATGAATGGCTTTCAGGTTACTGAACATTTCATGTAGGCTCTATTAAAAAATGTCCTGTCGTTAACTTAATCATTCAAATATTTCCCCAAATCGTCACGTTTCATTAAGTTTTTATTCAAGTGTCGGTAAAGAATAGATTGGTGCCGTGTTAAATCAAATATTTTCTAAGTATTTGGCTATCTACTACATCTGTAAAGGTCATAAGTAAAATGTCTCTTAGTGGAAAAACCAGAAACTTTTCTAAAAAGTAGTGAAAGATGGTTAAGATGTTCTCAAAGTTGCAGAAAGTCATGCTAAAGGATTTCAGTCTCTGCAGAAACTTCATTCATTGATGGTCAGACTCTGTGAAAACGACGGTGGTCATTTTAACATTCCTTCTACGGTTTTAGATTCCAGTTGTGGAACCAATGGCGTGAAAAAGACATCAGATGGAGCGTCTGTGACTCCGTCGCTCTTCTTGAATAACAAAGATCATTCACCCCCATCGGCCAAGTCACTGGTGAGACATGACTGCTGTTCAGTTTAGTCTGGGTCTCTTCCTCTGGGACAGTCTCTGTTAAAATGTGCATAAATGCTGACTAACCCCCCCCACAAATCAGGTGCTCAATGGGGGGCGCTGTTGTCCAAAGCTCGCTCTGACCACACCCAGAAAAATCGTAAAAGAGAAAAGCAGCTACGATGCATCGGAAACAGATGACACCATAACCATGAACGAAGGACGTGTTTATGTTTTTACAAAATGTCTTTAATCATGAAACAAAAAGTAACTTTTACAGATTTGGAATGACAGTATTAGATTATCGGGGGAGTTACGTTCTAAAAGAACCAGCAGTAGGAGAAATCTGTGAAGAAGAGATGTTTTAAGGCTGTAAATCTACACACTTTTCTCTCATTTAAACTCTCAAACTACAGAGTAAAAAAAGGTCCAGGATTAGAGAATGAAAACAAAGATCTGATCCCGATGGAAAATGTCTGTAAATGTAACAAAGTGGACGCATTCTGCACTGGAGACACGACCATTGACAAGGTCTAAAGCCAATCAGGATGCAGAACACAGCGCCCTGTAAAAAAACAAACGTAAAGTTTCAGTGAAAATAAAACCGCTCCACGGGGAGACGGTTTAATTTGTTTTTTTCCCCTTCCTGCTTCTCCCTTTAGGGGGCGCCCTCTCTGCATCCTCCTCTCTCTAGCCTTTGCCCTCGTTTCCTCCTTCTTGCACCTCCTGGTTGGTCCACCTGGACCTGAATTCCAGCCTCCAGGGTGGCAGCTGAGCATGAATTCAGCCTGAAGAGCGTGATTTAAAAAGTAATATAGAGTCATCCATGGAAGGCTTTAGAGCTAAAACCTGCAGAGCCGTCTTCCTTAAGGGGGTTCACTCCTCAGCTGGTGGGACTCCTCCACTTTCACTGCAGTTTTTTGCAAATGCTGTTCAGTTCTGACTTCTTTCCTCACAATAACAAACCTGGAAATACTGGAACACTGGACTCGTGTTAACGAGCTAAAACCCCTTTTCTGTCATCTAATGTTCCTAAATGTGGAGTCGAACAGAATCTGTTTTCTGCTCCGATCTTTATTAGCTTTATATTGGGCTCATTTATATGAAAACATGCTGATTTCCTCCAGTGTCCTTGAGCCAAGTCAGGCCCTGTTGGACTGATGGGGCCATCAGAAGAAGACAGTCAGGAAACCTTGGCGTCTTTGTGGAAGTAGAGCATCTAAGATGTTAGCTTCATACAGCATGACCTTCATGTGATCATGAATTTCAGTTTCAGCGCTAAATCATTCATGCATAACTTAAGAATCAACCAGGAATCCTACAGACTGAGGAAATAAATGAAGACGAATGCGTGTTTGCAGCTGTCCAAGGAGGCAGATGTTTGTTTATCTGGACTTTTTCTTGTCATCCAAATGATTGGAGCATTCAGGACTAATGTTTGCTTTCTAAACCATCAGTAGTCTTAAAAAAAAGGATAATTTCTGAAAAATGTTGGTACATTTTCTGACTGTGATGAAGATCCTGAGAGGAGGATGAGTTTGTGGAACCAGTGCTTTGTGGTTCTGGGGTGACAGCAGGATGGAGTTAATGATGGTAGATTTGAGAAGAACTGCCATTGGGTCCATTCTGGCAGAACCACACCTGCACTTGAACTGGGTTCTGAAATGAAAACTGAGACTGTTTGGTTTTAAGAGACTCTGAACAGAAATGAATCCTGATGCTTTTTCTGTTTTTAGAAACCTGAAAATCAGGAAGATGGAGAGAGTGGCAGCAAAGATGAAGACGGGAGAGAAAACGAGAAATCTGTAGCTCTATCGTTTGTGTTTGGTCAGAATATCAAAGACAGAGCAAAGGTGGGCTGTTTGTCTTTCACCTGTAAACCTATGGGACACATTGATGTTGACATACATGCGTGTGGGTTGTTTATTTTAGATTTCCCTCTGAATATTGGCATGTATGACACACATGAATGTGTCCGTTTGTGTGAATAAATCCCTAATGTTTCTTCTTCATCCAACAGTTGGACAACAGCAGCACAGAAGAAAACTCAAAGGATAGTTTGCTACCGGACTGTCAGTCAGAGAGCACAAATTATTTCTTACAGTACATCTCCACCCCAAGGTGAGGAGGTCTAACTGTTTTTATGATTCTTTTATTTGAAACTCTAACCGGCGTGTTTTCATTCCCACTTCAGTTCAAAAAATGCCTCAAACAGTGGAGAGAGTGGAGCCAAGTTTGTGTTTGGGCAGAATATGTCTGAACGGGTTCTGGTGAGTGTTGCTCCGCAGAAAAACTGCGCTTTGCCTCAGAAGAAACCCGTGTGATGATGGCTGTTGTGTTTCCAGAGTCCTCCTAAAGGAGAGGCATCCAGTGAGGAAAGTAAAGATGTTTGTGCTGCTCCTGCTTCAGAGTCTCCCTCACAGGAAACAGCCACAGACAAAGGTAGGAAAAGCCTCCGCTGTCTGAAAAGATGCTGCATGTATGACTTCATCCCCGTCACGGGCCTGACGGTTCTGAGGTCATGTGACTGACCACCACCACACGAACACATGTCAATTACAGGATCCTTACCGATCACCAGAACTGTAGGGCCAGTGTTGACGTTCTTCCAACTACCGTTAACGCCATCGTTAGCATGAATCAGCTGATTCATGCTAACGATGGCAAAGCATCTTATCTTGATGTCGCTGGCGGCGACTCCAGTGTTTAGAGGATTCACAGGATTTTAGTTTTTCCTAAGTTGGTCGTCTTCCATCATCCTTGGATCTGTTTTCAAAGTGGTCTTTTCATCGGGAACATGCAGTTTTTAGCTAAAATCTAAAAACTCAGATCGATTTTCTAGGACATCGTTTCTGCAGGGCGGAGTTGTGGGCGGGAAAGTTGGTGCGGAGCAACCCTGTACCCCCCCCTTCCCTGTGTCTGTGGCTGAGAGCTCTTTGTTTACAGCCCCTCACACCCCCAGTCTCATTAGCGGTGCAACAAAAACAGTGGCAATACTGTAAAAAGTGGATGCATCAGAAAGGGGCGGAGCTGGGAGCTTGTGGCCCCGCCCAGCGTATTTTCTGCTTCACATGCATTTTTTTTTCATATGCGCCTGTTTCACAACGATTTACAGAAATACTGAGAAATGCAGTTTTAATCTTGTCTTTATTTCTACCATCAGAAAAATGCTACGAGAACACATACATTTTTCATTGGTGTGGATCTAGAAAGATGCTTTCATGTCCGTCTTTGATCTGAAGTTAAACTCTTGTTGACCTTCAGATGAGGCTGAACGCCCTCCTGTGTGTGTAGTCAACAGTGTGTCCGAGTCCCTGGAGGAGTCTGCAGCAGCTTACACCAAAGCCACAGCCAAGAAGTGCGTCTTAGAGAAAGTCGACGTGAAAACTGGAGAGGAGTCAGAAAGCAACGTCTTGCAGGTGAGAAGCGCTCTGGGGTGGAAGCCCGACTGGACTGCAGACCCTGATGCAGGTTTTGTTTGTTTGCCTTTGCTGCAGATGCAATGCAAGTTGTACGTTTTTGAGAAGAAAGCTCAGTCGTGGATAGAGAGAGGTCGAGGGCTGCTGAGACTCAACGACATGGCCTCCACAGAAGATGGAGCCCTACAGTCCCGCCTAGGTAAACCTCTGGCAGAAGTCAAGGGAGCTACTTCCAGAGGGGGTTCGGACTTTACCAACAAATTCTGACTCTTGTTAGTAAAAATATATAAATCCAAAAAATGCAAAGACAAAATAATGTAAAAAATGTCTAACATTAGCTCCACTGAAGTAGTAGTGTTCCAAACATTCATTCCCACCAAATAACTGTCATAACATATTTCAAAGCTGAGACCCTTTTTGAGACCTTCAGCGTAAAAGTTTTGAATGAAAACCATACTAGGGGGTGGGGGGTGGGGGTCATTCCTACACCCTCATGATGTAGGATTGCTGGTGTGGTGCTGGGCGAAGCATCGGTGAATCCAGAAACCTCTGAGGGCTCAGACCCATGTGTTGTTGTAAGGCCGGCTGTGACCAGCAGGGGGCGCTGCAGCGAGACCCATCCTGCCTCAGAGATCAAACGCTCCTTTACAGCCTGATGGTTGTGGGCCAAGAGCTCAGAGCTGGTTCTCATTACAGAAAGAATGAATGTTGTAGTAAGGAATGAAAACAATTTACAAGTAAAGCTTTTTACTTTAGTGATTTAAAACCTGATTATGTCCAGTTCAAACCATATTTTAGACTTCAAGGTGATTGTAAATATTCTTTTTGTTTAACTTTCCCTGACTTATGTCTAGCTCACAGATTACATAACAGAAAAATCCTCCCGACGGTTTTGTGTTTTCATTGAGAGTCAGAGCTCTTAAACATGGACTAACCTCTCCAGCATGTGGCGGGAGGATTTCAACACTCGTGTCTGTTTTTGCATGCGCCTCTGGCAGTGATGAGGACCCAGGGCAGCCTGCGGTTGATCCTCAACACCAAACTCTGGCCGCAGATGCAGGTGGACAAAGCCAGCGAGAAGAGCGTGCGAATCACTGCCATGGACACGGAGGACCAGGGCGTCAAGGTCTTCTTAATATCGGTGTGTGGATCTGCTTTTGGTGGTTCTGGAGGATTGGATTTGGAAAAATAGATCGAATCCGCTGATGTTTGATGCCGTTTGACATGAAGCTCCTCCACCTTCAACCGCTTGGTGGTCGGAGCTTCTGTCCATGACAAACACACATGTTTGACATCACACTGGCCTCAGATGCATGCAGGGCAGTGAGGCCATGTGATTCACGTGTAAGAGGCGGTGTCATGAGAACACGCATGTGCTGCTCCCCTATAGGGTAGCTCTAAAGACATCGGGCAGCTGGCTGCTGCGTTACATCATCGGATCTTGGCTCTGAAGAGCAAAGCGGAGCAGGAAACGGAGGCCCTGACGACGACCATCCCTGACGCAGAGGTACCACAGTCCAACGAAGACGACAGCGACGAAGAGGACAAAGCGTCTGCTGCAGCCTCTGCTCCTGCTGCAGGTCAGGGATCAGTCCTTCATCACCTTCACCTGTTTGGTTTGAGTTCAGGTTCTTTTGTCTTCCTGCTGCTTTTAGGCAAACAGTGAGTGTTGATCAGCTGACGGGGGCAGACCCCAAACATGTGCGAGCTCTCTGTTTACATGCAGCTGACTGCAGTTCATCTGCCGTGAGCTGGACTTTAAAGGAAACGACAAACTGCAGACAGATGTTCTGTAGAAAATACGGTTTAAAGAGGAAAATGAGACGAGTGTCGGTGAATTACGCAGATTTTCTTGAGTTTTTCCAGCTTTTAGTTGGACTGTTTACATCAACAGTATCGTGTTTGTTTCCATCAACAGTACAGAGTTTGTCTACAAAGTCACGGTTGTTCTCACCTTAGCAGGCCACTGTTATTGTCAGTAGGGTTGGACGATGTCCCTTAAATTGTCAGTTGACGATGTTTGCAGTAAACCATCGTGATGGACAATGATATAGTCGGGGGGGGGGGGGGGGGGTAATTTTTCTCTATTATATAATTATTATTCGTTATTTTATTTCATTACTTCATCATTTTTTTCCCCAACTAATGACTCATCTGCGATGATCCATTATGAACTGAGGGAAGTGACTTTAACAAAACAAAAATGGAAAAGAAGAAGTCCGCTCCTGCACTCGATTGGACCGAGCGACGGGTCTCTGAGCAGAACAGACGGACTTTGTGTTTGAGGGGAAGGGAGGATGCTTTGTTACGTGTGCGCTATTTGTGGGAGACTTCGGACTGCCATCCGTCCCGCAGCTCTAGGTGAACGAGCTACTGAACTCAGGAGAACCGGGTCTCCCGGTAAAAGTGTGTGTCCGGGCAGAGCTCGGACTTCCAGCACACACAGCGGCTTTGGGGCGGTGTGTGAGCTTCAAAGCAGAAATGTGGCTCAGTCCTTAGAAACCGTTCAAACAATCACGAGGATTTGTGTTTCCAGTCGTGTCCCGACTAAATAAAGGCTGATGTTATTCCCACATATTTATGTGCAGCCAAGATGGATTTATGTTCATCAAAGGCTAAATGTTGTTAATGCGTGTTAGCCTTCATCTAACCGTTCTTCCAGCTCCATTCTTCCACAGAAAAAGCACTGACCACACGGATTAGAATTAAAATGATGAGCGAACAGGCGCTCATTAATAAAAGCACGTTTAGAAGATCATCTCGTTTATTACGGAGCTGCCAGATATCTATGTATGTAGCCTCTCAGTGGAACTCATTTCCTCTTCCAATATTTCCAACACTACTGCGGATGTGCGAATGATTTCTTCTGACCAAAAGTGTGACCATGTGAACGTTTGTTATATTCTGAAAACATTTTTCTGGGCCCATCTACACGGTTGAATTCTAATCCGACCATTGATCCCATCAAGATATTTTGCTCATGTAACCGCGGCTTATGGCGTCTACTCGCAGTGTGGCGGGGGCGTGGCATTAGGATGGTATCTCTCCATCGTGACGTCAGTCAGCCATCATGATGGACGATGGTATCGTCCATCATGATGGCTGACTGACGTCACGATGGACGATGGAATCGGCACAACCCTCATTTTCAGTCACCAGACGTTTACTCAGCAGCAGTTCTCACCTGTGCGGATTCTGCCTCCACGATGGCCTTGAACGCATCGGCGTACCTGTCCATTTACAGGGGGTTGACACGCCCCCTTAAGCTCCGCCTCTTTCCGTTTGAGGAACAAACAGAACAAAGTCTTCCAATAAGTGTGAAAGTAATCTAAAAAACGTGACCTCTTCAGACCCGAGCTGCCGTTTGAGCTAACCCCCAGTCGGGCAGAAGGAACTACTGGGGTAATAGGACTGGGGTAATAAGTGGACGCCAGGTTTGAGGAGGTTCAGGAAGAAAACCGACAGCAGGAAGCTACGTAAATGTCAGCAGTGGTCGATGCAGGTGGACAGAACCGGTCTCTGCTCTGGTGTGGAGCCGGGTTCTGCAGACTCTGGTTTCTACAGCTTTAAAGTGGATCTGAGGACTTTCCATCTGCTCACACGAGTCCAGTCTTGGAGTTCATTCAGGACCTGGACAGCGTTCTGGTTCTGGTGCCGTGGATGTTGGTTTTCGTGAATGTAGAGCTTTTGGTTATCGTGTCGACTGAGCTCTGGAGAGTATCGGATCCATCCGGTGCGTCGTTTCAAACTTTGCATTGAGTCTCGTTGCTGCAGAAGACAGACAGATGCGTCACCATGGGACCCAGCAGTGCTGTGGTGGAGCGTGTGGCCGCTGCAGTCAACCCGCTGTCGCTCTGTCCCTGCAGGTAACTCAGAAGGAGGGGAGAGCCAGGCCGCAGGAAGCACATAGCGCCGCTCTTGGACCGCCTTTTCTTCAGGCATCTCCACGGACAACCCTTGATCAATGTAGGTCACCCAGACCAGTACTTTTGGATAGTCTAGCTCCAGGAAATACCCCCCATGCCGGAGTGTCTCACCCAACCCGTGCAGTCGTCTTCTCTGCATTCAACGTTAAATCTGGACTTGTTTGTTCCCCCCCCTCTCCTGTTTTGTGTTTTATTTTTGTTTTCGAGTATTTTTTTCTTATTCCGATAGCAAAAATAAAGACTTCAAAGCTTTGGTTTGGGACTTTTCTGCTCATCATATTGATGAGTGTAAGGGTGTTTTCCTCTGCGTTTGAATTAACGGCACATGTTAAGACTGCAGTTTCTACTATGGGACCTTTCTACTGGCTCTACAGCAGCGCCTCTGGCCCCCACGCGTCCCGTAGACCTTCACCTTATAGAGCAGCCATCCTTCAACCCCCCATCCCGACCAGTCCCTGCTTTAGGTTGGCAGATGTAATTTATTTGGGCGGTGACTTTGTGTTTTCATGGGGCGGTTCCCGTCTGTGCCGGGTAGCGGCGGCCGCCGGAGCGCTCCCGACTGCCACCGTGTTCCTCTGGACGCTCACAGGTTCATGTGGTCGAATCCTCTGAAATTGTAGCTTCTGATGAGATTAATCCATTCAATCGGCCATTTCTAACGGAGAAACCACCTTCTGCATGACACTTCATCATCCCAAGAGTTTTTGTTTTTGTGTTGAGACATTTTTATGTTGACATTTCTATAAACTTTTTATCCATGTACATTTGGAGAAGCTGTTGGAATGCAGACTGTGTGGGAGTGAAAACTGTAATACCCTCTGAATGTCATGTACATTTGAATATATTATTTAGTAGTGCACCATGTTTTCTCATCTCCAGCTGCCCCTTTACAAAATAAACCATTTTGGACAGAATTCTTTCCATTTTCACCTTTTGTTCCGCCTCCTCTGAAAGACGACGTCCTGAATGAGTTTCGGGTCGGGCCGCCGGCTCTGAACGTGCTCTGCCTGCACCGGCGTCCAAACCGGACCTGCTGCGGGTCCGCGGGACGCGGCTGAAGCCGAACCGCAGCTCCTTATGTGCTCACCGTAAAGATTCTCCCCCATAGACGCTCGCCTTTCATTTGCTAAATCTTCATCTCGTTTGATGAGTGGAAGCGTGTTTTTAAATGCTTCATCAGGTTAAGAAGGGATGTCTGCTGCTAACAGATTGACAGGGAACCATGTAAGGTGAAGAGCCGGCGGGCCGAGGCGGCGGCGGCGGGATTTATGCTTCTCAGAAGGTTGGGGGTGGAGAAACGCGAGCGTCAGCCGTGAAGCCTTTTAAGTCTGGATAAGTAGAGTCTCGAAAGCTGAAGAAAGTCTGGTCTTCCTCCCTAAAATGAGTACAAAGCAAAGCGGGTCAAATGTGGGTCAGATCCAGAGGGTCTGAGTTTACCGTGAAGGTTGATAAACCGCCCGAAAATAAGGATTTTAAACATGCAAAGATGAGATTCAGAGGATTTGATCCAGTCTTCAGGACTCGACCTCTAAACTCTGACAGCCGCCACTGAAACAGTTTTATGCTTACATCCCAAAAACAGAACCACCACAAAGTCCATCAGAAGCTGAAGTTAGACATCAGCCAGTCCTCGGTCTGAGTGGAGGAATCTGAACATGTGCCCCAAAATGCAAATGTCACCGAGGAAGACGTGACTTCACTGCAGCTGCAGAGCATCAGGAGGGGAAACCGTCGTCTGCCAACGCCGTGATGTCAGACTGGCGAGCAGCTGTTGGTCTCCATCCTGTCCGGCTGACGGACCGTTTAGCGGGACGCCACATTTGTGAGATGACCCGGCCGTCGTGTGTTTGTGACGCCTGAGGCTCCATCCTTTCATCTGGTCTGACATCAAAAAATCCTCCAAGTATTCAAGCAAGAAATGACGTTTTCTGTTTGACTATTTTGATTTAATCTGATGTCTGTTTGTGAGGCTTTAATGAGTAAACATCTGTCTGTCAGGTCTGGTTGGGAGGCTTTTTTTATTCTGTTCTAGTTTTTCACATGTTTTCAGTCTTCCAGCACTTTTGAAAGTTTGGCTCAAATATCTTGTTTTCTCCTCTTTTCCTCACTCCGCTTCATTTGAGCACATTTTTAAAAAACTGCTTTGAATCATAATTTAATCTCTGCCTGTGTTGCCAGATAGTGGTGGTTTTCCAGCCTTAACGTCATCTAAAGATCACCAAACCAGCCAAAAAACACCCAGAATATTAATCAGTAATTAATCACCTGTTATTTATTACTTCCTGATGTGATTAAAAGTCCAACTTTAACACATTTGAATGATTTGAATGATCCATGTTTGCAGTCAGAGAAAAACATGAAATAATGTTGAACTTTACCATCAATCACAGATGTTTTTCATAAAAAAAGGGAAAAAAGTAAAAAAAAAACACAAATATTTAAACTCTATAAGAGTTGTAGTTTAACTTGTTAGCCTATCATAGTGGGAACTGTTCTTGTATTTTTACTTTTCATTAGTTTATTTATTTTATGTAATAAAGAGGAGTTTGATTTTTAAAAACCTGTTCTTGTGAATAGAAAATTGTTCAAGTATTAAACATCAAGAAATATATCAAATGTCCCCTTAGATGAGTCCAAAAAGTACTTTTTTAAATCTAATTGTGTAGTAAACAAATATTTATATTAATATTACCATAAGTTCAGTTGTTTTTCTGTCGCAGCTTCAGATCTGCAGAGAAAAACACGACCTGTCATATAGAAAGACATGGAATAAAAATGTTTAGAATGTAAGATCATAATCTTTTCTTTATTAGCATACGCTGAGTAAACTGAAGGAACCATCAAAACGACTTCACTCAGGATTGCGTAATGTCTGGTGCAGCGGAGCTCGCGCTGAAAATAAACAGGAAATACGCAAAATAAAGTGATTTTGATGATAAGAATGATTAGAATCAAACATATAAATTCCATTTATGGAACTAAAAACTCCAGAACCGATCCCAACCCGCCCAAGGTATGTCCATCCACCGGAAGCACATTTAACCCCCAAAGCCAGAATGAAAATCGGCCTTTTGAGCGGGAAACTGCCCAGTCTGGCATCAGTGCTGCTTCTGCTCGCTAACTAATGAGTCTCTGGACGGTTGACTGGAATGTACCGTTGCTGCAGAAGGACGGTCTTCTGCCAGTTCAGTGATTTCAGTTAAAGAATGATGGACGTGCCTAATGGTAAGTCCGCCCCGGGTCCATGGATCCATGGATGGAGAGATTCTGGGTGAAAACCTTCCGTCAGTGAAGATGAAACATTTTCCAGCGCGACCAAGATCCCAAACACATCACCATGGCAACTAGGAAGCATTTCATGGTCCTGGACAGGTCTAGCCAGTGTTGGGACCTCAAGCCTTTAGAAAATCTGCAGAGGGAGTTGAAAGTCTGTGTTGCCTGGCAACAGCCCCAAAACGTCACTGCTCTAGAGATCTGCATGGAGGAATGGACCAAAACAGTGAAAACCTACTGAAGTCCAACAGAAAACCTTTGACCAACAATGGGTTTGTAACAAAGTGCTGAGTTGAACTTTTGTCATTGACCAAACACTTATTTTCCACCATAATTTACTCATAAATTCTTTAAAGATCACTGATTTCCTGGATTCTTTTCTTCATTCTGTCACTCAGAGTTTAGGAAAACCTCTGATGAAAATGACAGACTCAGCTTTTATGTGGGAGAATTTTCACAAAATACTTTTTAACCCACTGTGTGTTTGTGAATTAAAGGTTCAAGTCTTTCAAATGGGACTCCTTTTGCTTTTCTGAGCCAAGCTTGTATTATTTTCTTTTGCTAAGGTTTTACATTTTTCTTGGAGTCCGGCACAGCCTGACCTCATTAGTGTCCATGATTCCTGAACTCACAGATTTGAATTTATCAGCCCACTGGACCATCAGCTTTAATGCGTCTGAGACAAACCCAGGAGCAGAGGAGGCGACCGCCGTCTCTCTGCATTAAAGCTTCTGCTGTGGAAGCGGCGCCTGAAGCTCTGCCCATGTGGAGGCAGCGTGGGCTTCCTGAGGTGACCACAGGACCGCCATGCGGTTTCCATGGAAGCATCATTGGGGTTCTAACGCTGGGCTGCCTCTGGGTCCAAACAATAACCTAATATTTGTCTCAGCTTTGGGCTTTTGCCATTTTTTACACAAATCTTGGAATCTTTTTTTTTATATCTGACCTCTTTCTTTCTGCAATTGTTCACAAAGAGGAGAAACTTTCCTCTCTTCTGCCTCAGAAGAAGAAAACTCCTCTCAGCGTTTCTCTTGAATTCCTCATCTTTTCTGTGCTTCAGACACAAACTAAAAACAAAAAAGCTTTTTCCATCGCCTGATTTATTTCCACCTCACTGCTGTTTTAATACTCACTGGTTTTAATTCTGTGCTGAATACATGTGATTTTTGTACGGACTTCCTGCCCAAACTGCTTTCAGAGCTGAAGCCGAGAAAACAAAACGCTTCAGAGGAAACGTTGGCGTCAGAATAAATCCTCAGAAACCTGCTGTGAACGCAGAATTTTGTCCTTCTTTTCTCTTGATGACTTCAACTCAACGGCCTTCTCCCGTAAGGTTTTGTTCTTTGAACACGGTCACATCTGCTGATCAGCTGATGTCCCCCTTCACTCCACCTGACCCACCTGAGCCCCTCGGTAACCTTTGATGCATGCAGGACAAAAATGCCATTCTGCTGGGTTCCACATGGAGGCGCTATGACAATGAAAACCAAGATAACCAGACTAGGCAGCATCTTCTTTAACCATTCAGGCCACTGGTGATGTAAATGCTTAATGCTCGCGGCGTGAAGGTGATGTCTGTGAATCCAGATGTGCTTTTTCTGGCACTTTGAGTCGTGAGACTCTAACTGCAGCAGAAGCAGAACCAGAATCCTGAAGATGGATCCATAAAACAAAGATCACCTCCCACATCTGATCTGACATAATACTGTCAGCCTGTAAAAATGACACCAGGGAGTCTGCAGACCACAGTGGTGAAGAGGTTAGCACTTTTGCCTCACAGCGAGAAGGCCCTGGTTCAAATCCCAGCTCTGTGTTTGCATGCTTCTTCGTGCACGTGGGGGTTTTCCATCGTCACTCCGACTTCCTGCCTATGCAGGTTGATTAGCGGACTAAGTTGTCCTGACTGCCACAGGCTGGTGACCTGCCCAGGGTAAACCCCGCCTTCATCCAGCATGAACCAGGTTGGGCTCTGGCGTCCCTGTGACCCCAAAGGGATGCAGCGGGTTAAGACAATAGATCGATGGACCCTGCAGACGGGGACGGATGGACCCTGCAGACGGGGACGGATGAACCCACTTCATCTATGTTCTGCAGAACAGTCCGGATGCAAAAGTAAAAACCGTCTGAGATCCTGTTTCCAAAAACGATCAACTTGTTACATGCAAGCTAACTGTAAAAAAGATTTGTGGAGCAGTCTCCTCCCCCTTTTTCCACCATTCCATCAAATGATCAACCCCCTCCCAGAGCCCCCCCATTAGCACACCCACCATTACCAAAAAATCAACCCCACAGCATGCGGCACATTTTCCAATTAGCTTTCCCTTCATTTTCAGCTTTCTGGTTCATCTGTGGAGCCACAGTCTGGGGGAAGCATGGAGCTGATGGTCCAACAGCTCCAGCTACAACAAGTCAGCAGAAGCGAGAGCTCCACAAGGATTCAGACACAACATCAGTGAACACGCCGTCCCTTGTGCACAGAAACATGAAACAAGAAGAAATAGACCGAAACTCAAACCCCTGTCCCGCACGTCCCGCCTGTCCCGCCCCCAGTCTGGACCCATCAGGACCAGAGACATGTAGATGCTGGACAGGTCTCCTGTGATGTCACTCATCAAGGATGAGGCCTGGTGGGACGGCGAGATGACTGGAATTTGCTCCTGGGCGGGGCAAAATAATGTTTGTAGTTCAGTTGGATCCACTCACCTGCCAATCAACATAAAACGTACGACGAATATGCACCGATTTAAGCTCTGAGAAAAAAAAAGGAGTTTTATTAACCCCCACCCCACCCAACAGCTGTCATAAAAGAATGAAATGTAAAGCGTGTTGACATCAAACTGTACACGTATGTTGGTTTTTAGAGTAAAACTTGACTTTTTTAACGTAGAAATATAAAGGAAATTTCTCTCTCCTGAAACCAGCCTCTAGTGGCAAATGGAGGAATTACAGCAGTTCGTCCCGCTTTGATCCAACCCATCAGGAGCAGAACTGTCTCCTTCTTTGTCCCAGACATGTCTTACCGATGAGTGTGTCGCCTGAGATTGGCTGCAGAACGGCCCGGGGTGAACCCCGTCCTGAACTCCACTTTAAGCCCCGCCATGAACTCCACCTAAAGCCCCGCCCTGAACTCCACCTCAAGCCCCGCCATGAACTCCACCTAAAGCCCCGCCCTGAACTCCACCTCAAGCCCCGTCCAGAACTTCACCTTAAGCCCCGCCCTGAACTCCACCTCAAGCCCCGTCCAGAACTTCACCTTAAGCCCCGCCCTGAACTCCACCTTAAGCCCCGTCCAGAACTTCACCTTAAGCCCCGCCCTGAACTCCACCTTAAGCCCCGTCCAGAACTTCACCTTAAGCCCCGCCCTGAACTCCACCTTAAGCCCCGCCCTGAACTCCACCTAAAGCCCTGTCCTGAACTCCACCTTAATCCCCGCCATGAACTCCACCTTACCCCCTGCCCTGAACTCCACCTCAAGCCCCGTCCAGAACTTCACCTTAAGCCCCGCCCTGAACTTCACCTTAATCCCCGCCCTGAACTCCACCTAAAGCCCTGTCCTGAACTCCACCTTAATCCCCGCCCTGAACTTCACCTTAAGCCCCGCCCTGAACTCCACCTTAAGCCCCGTCCAGAACTTCACTTTAAGCCCCGCCCTGAACTCCACCTTAAGCCCCGCCCTGAACTCCACCTCAAGCCCCGTCCAGAACTTCACCTTGAGCCCCGCCCTGAACGCCACCTTATGCCCCGCCCCGAACCCCACCTTAAGCCCCGCCCTGAACTCCACCTCAAGCCCCGTCCAGAACTTCACCTTAAGCCCCGCCCTGAACGCCACCTTAAGCCCCGCCCCGAACCCCACCTTAAGCCCCGCCCCGAACCCCACCTTAAGCCCCGCCCTGAACTCCACCTCAAGCCCCGTCCAGAACTTCACCTTAAGCCCCACCCTGAACGCCACCTTAAGCCCCGCCCCGAACCCCACCTTAAGCCCCGCCCCGAACCCCACCTTAAGCCCCGCCCTGAACTCCACCTCAAGCCCTGTCCAGAACTTCACCTTAAGCCCCGCCCTGAACGCCACCTTAAGCCCCGCCCCGAACCCCACCTTAAGCCCCGCCCTGAACTCCACATTAAGCCCCGCCCTGAACTCCACCTTAAGCCCTGCCCTGAACTCCACCTCCACCCTGCTGTCACCCCACAGAGGCTGGGTGGGCTCTGGCATCCCTGTGACCCTGTGCTGGACTAAGCGGGTTCAGAAAATGTTTTAGTGACGCGTGGATGTGGACTGCTGATTTATGAACGCCATCCATAGTTTTAAGGCGTCACCAACATTTGTCTCTTTAAGAAATGATTCATCCCCACCTTAAGTCTTTACCATCAATGGAAGCATAAATCTCTTTTCATAAAATCACGAGGCCAATGATCTCCATCTAATTAGATTTTTCCGTCCACGTCCCAAATGGATGGTTTTAATAAGTGGTGGAGCGTTCTTCCTGGAAGAGGAGAAACACCTGCTGCTTCGGTTGTTTGGGTTCTTCGTCCTCCATCCAGAGACGCTGGATTTGCTGACGGGCTGCAGCTGGACGTGGGAGGGGCCTGTGAGACTGTTTACCGTGGATCCGTCGGTGCAGTTACCAACAACAGATGTCCTGTGTACGCTGACCTCCTCCAGCATGCTGATGCTGACATGAACATGGAGGGGGTTTCCCTGCAGACCCTCGCCTTCAGCTAAAGGTGTCACTGCGGGATCCGTCCGGGAAAGGCTCCGGAGCTGGAACGACCAGACAGAAATTCCTGCACAGGAAGATCTTTTGGTGTTTGGAGCCAGTTGGTTTTTCCCGTGTGACTTTCATGTCATCCAACAGACCGTCCGTGCAACTGTAGATGTTTTCTTTGGTTTGCTGAGGTCTGACTTTGCTGGATCAAGTCTGCGCCAAACAAATGATCATGATTTGATCCATGTAATCTGACTCAGGATCTTCTGGGTTCATTACAGGCGAGAACATTCCCAGTTCTGAACTGGACTTCCTTAAGTCGGCCCGCTCAGGACCCAACCTGCTATTATCACCCCATGAAAAGCATGTCAGGAGAAATAAACAGTAGTAATGATTATTTCTTTGCTAATGTCAAGGCGCAGCTCCAGTTTCTTCAGATTAATCATACTTTGTCATCAAATGGGTGCCATGTGTGACGGAGCTGTGATTACCTGACATCAACATCTCCTTCCTGCACTCCTCGCCGCTCTGCTGAGCATGTGCAGACGCTTCCAGGCTGCTGCAGAAGGGTGTGTGTTTATTTCAGAGCTGAAGTGTTTCCCTCGCTGCTGCAGTTATAAACATTTTGGAGCATATTTTGCATGCTCAGGTTATGAAAACCTGCCAGAGTTACTTAAAGACAGCGCTGTAAAACGAGGCAGTGGAGGATTTCTGCTGGTGGAACTCAGCTGTGATGCTTAGACTGATCAGAAAACTTCTCTGCTGTGGTGCAGGCAGCTGGATTTAGAGTATTAAATCATCAAGAAAGTTAGAACATTCGTGGTCAAAAGGGTTGAAATGGTTTTGGTCTGCAAACCCAGAGAGGTTTCATCTGTGAGAGCCGTCTGCTCAGCTGCGTCGCAGTCACTCTCTGCATGCAGGCTTCATGCTTGACTGAAACCCAGCAGGAAGTGAGTGCTGTTGCCTGGAATTCGCTGCGACTTGTGCTGAATCTGAATGCTTAATTAATGCGACACTCAGAGCATGAAGCAGCGATAACACGCTGAACCTGAGATCAACCGAGACAAAGTCTTTTAACAAAGTTAGCAAACCTTCACCCAACTTGTGACTCTGCTGTTGGAGCTTCAGAGCAGATCTGGCATCTTCCAGACAAACTCTCCTTCCTTCACTCACGCTCCCAAATCCTCTCCTGCCGATGACAGCAGTTGTCAGAAACTGCTGTCATCGTTGTGTACATGAAACCACACTTTCCAAGCAAAACCTCCTAAAGTTAGTGCCAGAACTTGACGGTTTTCCTGCAAGAAAGTCTCATCTTATCTGCCTCTATCAGAAACAGACAGTTGCAGCCACTGTTGACACAAGCCGCGCCTCTGCCTTACCTGCTTCGTCTTGTCAAAATGCCTCCGAGTGTATTGTTCACCCTCTCAGGTACAAACACCTGCGGGTTTCCGGAGCAAAACCTCAGATGACCACCAGGGGTTCCAGCTTCAGCAAGTCCAGGTGAGGGCGTTTCTTCACGTGTCATCTGAGTGAACTCCAGTGGAAAGTGACTCACATATGAATACTTCTGCAGAAATACAATGTTTGTGTTAAAATCATTGATCTAGTTCTGCTAAACTAGGAGAGTTTTGTCCTGGTTGATGTGGAGATGCTTGGTCGAGTTGTATCCCAAGTAAACATTACAACCTGCCTTTTAGATCCAATTCCCACTTCACTTTTTAAAACATTTTATGGATTCTTTGAGTTGTGGGGTTCCCCAAGGGTTGATTTTAGAGCCAATACTGTTTAGTTTATATATGTTGCCTTTTGGGGAGGTCATCAGGAGACACGGCGTTGACTTTCACAGCTATGCTGATGATACACAGCTTTACGTTGCCGTGTCTCCGGATGACCTTGAACCTGTTAACACTCTTTGAAACTGTATTTTAGATATAAAGTCATGGATGGCAGAAACTTCCTACAGCTCAACCAGGACAAAACTGAAGTATTAATCATCGGTTCTGAAGACAAAAGAGAGATGATTTTATCACATCTTCATAATTTTAAACCTTCTCAATGTGTGAGAAACCTGGGCGTACTTTTTGACTCTGAGCTAATTTTTTATCCCACACATTAAAAATGTCGTTAAGACAGGATTTTATCATTTCAAAAACATTGCCAGAGTCGCCCGTTCCGCTCTCTTGCCAGCACAGAGATGCTGATGCTTTTATTTTCAGTCGTTTAGATTACTGTAATGCCCTGCTCTCTGGTTTACCCAAAAAGTCTATTTCAAATCTACAGCTATTACAGAACTCTGCGGCACGAGTTCTGACGAGGACCAGAGGGCGGGAAAACATGACACCGGTTTGAAAATGGCTGCATTGTCTCCCTGTGCGTTTCAGGATTGATTTTAACGTTCTTTTAATGGTTTATAAGTGTTTTTATGGTCTTGGGCCTTCTTATTTAAATGATATTCTTTTTAAATCTGAACCCTCGCGGACCCTGAGGCCTCTTAGCTGTTCCGAAGGTGAGGATCAAAACTTCTGGTGAGGCTTCGTTCTGGCATCATGGTCCTCGTCTGTGGAACAGCCTGATGGATAACCTCAGGGCCGCAGAGACTGTAGAGGTTTTAAGAAGAGGCTCAAGACCCACCTTTTTAATCTGGCTTTTAGTTGATTTTGACTGCTAATTTAGTTTTAGTATAGGCTATTTTATGTATTTATTTTCATTTTATGCATCTTATTCTCATTTTTATGTTTTTATATACATCTTATGTTTTTAATTTTAGTACCTTATCATGATTTTAGCCCCAGTGTTTCTTGTGGGGATCTTTTCTGCCAGGGCTTGCTGGCTTGGTCAGTGGTTGTTGCCACAGTTGTCGCCCTTGCTGGGGCAGCTGGAGTCTAACTTTGCAGCTTCACGACTGTGAAGTGGACCCCAGTGTTGTCCCGGTTTGGGTGGGGACTGTGGCGATGCTCCTATGGCTGGGCTGGCTCCTTGGTATGAAGAGATTCCCAAATACTGTTTCCTCACAGCAGAGCCAAGCCATACTTGTTTGTTTATGTGTTTATTTATTTATTTTTACAGTTACATAGTCATTGTTCTTTGTACGTGGGGGTAAGGGTCATATGTTTTAACAGAGGGGAGTGGGAAAGGTTGGGTTTTTACTGTAATATTGTGTTTTCTGTTTTTAATGTTAAAGCGCTTCGAGCTGCACAAATGTATGAGAAGCGCTATTTTATGAACAAAGTTTGATTTGATTTGATTTGATTTAGATCTGTGTGTCAAAAACAGAAAGAGACGGTTTGTTTGCATGGTCTGAGCATAAGAACTGCTCATGGATCTGTGTGCATGCATTGAGACTGCTGCGCGTCATGTGTGGCTGCAGGAGCTGAACAAACCCTGAAGATTAATGATGTGTCATTTCTGCGGACAATTCCTGGACAGAATGTCAAAAAAGCCAAAGATGTCACGAGAGATGCTTGAGCTACTGTGACTGATATGATTATTTAGAATGATAAACCAACATTTTTACAACCCCTTAAATGCATAAACTGTTCTGTCCTGAAAGTTAACTTGTTGTTTGTACAGCAAGACAAAAGAAAAAGATCCGGCATGTGAGGATCAACAGAAACTAATTAGCATCATCTTTGTAATTTATGAGCTGTAGAGAAAACCGGCATGTCTCTGACGCCGACTCCTGACAAATTCCCCCACATGTCATCTCTGCACTGATTTTCCCCTAAACATTATGAGGATGTAGAAAGACGGCAGAAGAAATTATGGCATGGAGTCATTTTCCTGCCTTTCAGAGAAAATGGTTCAAAGTTTCCTTTAGTTCTAAAAAATGAACCATTAAACTAATTTTTCAAACCTGAGACTTTTAGGAGCAAAATAATGAGCAGAAAGTCAGAGAGCAGAAGATAAACAGAGAAGCTTCTTTTCTTCCATAACTCAGTTTAGATTCTGCTTTTAGGATTTGGAAAATCCAAACAACAAGAATTATTGACCATGTTCAGCAGCAGACTGTCCCTCCTGTTGGTAGAAAATCCCATATCTGCAATCATGCATTAAAAAACCCTGATTGAATTTTAATTTGTGAATTGTTTTATTGTATTTTTATTATTTTATTCAGTATGTGAGTATTGTAAAGTGCAAGAATCTTTATGACTCGTTTAACAGTAATAAATACTCCTAAAGAGAATTAGAGAAGCTGAGTTAATCTTATTAGTTCTAAAGTAATCACATTACAGTAGAGTAATCCCTATAGTAGAGGGAGTCAGAAACGTGGGGGGGAGACAGGTGAGTCAGCTGCCATCATGAGATGTACACAAATGATTGACCAAATATTTGGCATATAGCTACTTATGGCGCTTTACTACCATCTTTGAAGCCCCAGCGTGCTTTATAACCTCATTCACACACTGATGGCAGCTGTCAAGCACTGGAGCCAACTTATAACCACCAGGAGCCATATGCCTTGCCCAAGGACACTTCCACAAATGGATGGGCAAAGTGAGAATCAGATCTGTGATCTTCCCATCAGAGGACGGCTGTTCTTCCCCTGCACCATAACCGCTGATCTGGGCTACACATAAATGTTTGTATAATTTTATTCCTTTTAAAAATCAAATTCTCTGTATTTTGCGTCTTCCCTGTTCAATTACAGCGTAGGCCGTGAGGTGAGGCAGCGGGGGCAGCAACTGAGCTCTGCCTCGCGGGAGGTGACGCAATTCCATGGAAACTGAATGAGCGCGTGCCTCTAGCTAACTCTGCGTATGCTAGCACTGTGATGCTTTCTTAAAATATTGTTATTCATTTTATTTTCTATTCTACGTTCTATTGAAGGTTTTCATTTTCTAGATTTCATTGAGTGTTTGTCTATCACTTATTTAGCGTTTGGGTCTGACATACAGAAAAGACAGCGGAGTAGCTCTTACTGTAGGGGGCGCTCGTGAGCTGACTTTTGTTCCTCTGTTGGTGTTAATAAAGTTTTATGTCCGTAATGTTTTGATCTGATAAAAATGGCCAGTGTTTTTTTCCGGCTCAGAGTCTTCTTAAAACTGGACCAAAAGACCTTCCTTAGGGAGCTTTAGGATTCAACTTCAAAACAAAATAAGTTTGTAAAGGCTTTGTTAACATTAGAAGATAAAGGAGGACTTTGACGCTAAAATCACCGAGATAGACGGACGGAGAGACGTCATCAATCATCACAAGTAAAAATCATTCACCGGTGAAGGTAAGAGCAGTGCGTGTTTAATTTGGTTGTACGTGTGTGTTGTTTTTTGTTATAGTTTATCTTTAGGATCCGTTTTTTATTATTATGTTTATAACTCTGCATTGAGGTCGCGAATCCAGTCTGACTCTGGATCTCGACGTGTCGCCATCTTGGAACGATTGGAAAACTTGAAAAAAGGCGGGAATTCAGCACTGACCGTATAAGAGAACACTTTTAAAACAGGAAGTACCCGCTGGTCCCAAAACACTAAAATCCCCCAGACTTCTATATAAACAGCTGTTACGCAGTCATTCTATGGTCAGAAGAACCGTTCTGGTACTGATACTTTTTTTAAAACTTCTTAATAATCCTCTTTTTTCCCTTTGTTATTTTCTTTTCTGTAGTTCAAGTTATTCAAGTAATAAGGACCAATCAGATGGCTCAGTAAAAGTAGGCGGAGTCTGCTGGCCCCCACAGTCAAAACTTTGGACATTATTATAATTTTTTTGCACTATATTCATAATTTTACTCAATATCCTTTATCCAGTCTGATGTAGACTCTAATATCCTCAGGTTTAACATGACTCCAATGAAATGAGCCAATCAGATGTGGATGTTTTCCTTCATGTCCAAATTCCGTAGTATGCTGGTGATCCACAGGCGCCGTTTTTCTGCCCCCTAATCCCGGTTTGTCACGATTCTTAGCAAATGGAAAAACATGAGTTTCTGTCTCGCCACAGTGACAGCCGAGTCCACGACAATAAACCACTATTTTACCATCAGTGAAGTTCTGGGGCCTGTTTCAGAAAGGAGGTTAAGTGTAAACTCTGAGTGCATTAACCCTGAATCAGGGAAACCCTGGGTTTTCCGTTTCAGAATGGGAGGTTTGTTAAACCAGAGAAAGCAGAGTAAGTCAAACCCGTTTCTGAAAGAGAGGTAACTTTTACTCGGAGTCAGTATCCATGGTTACTTATGCTGTGAACCTAACCTGGTCGGGAGCAGGTTTTATTCTCCAAACTCGAAGTTTCTGCCGGTCCCCTCCCCATTTTAAAGACGAAGCGGTATTTTTACGCTTTAACCTTCATTGCCCAAATGTCCGTCACACAGAGACGGTCTAAGTGACAAGAATGGCTTTTTTGGAGGACCCAATAGACGAGGAGGCTGCATTAATTTGTAGAGAATTACATTTACGAGGATTTTGAGAAGACTCGATTTTTTTTTTCACTTTTAGCTGCTGCCATGTTCTTTTAATTCGTGCAGGATTGCATCTACATGAAAATGAAATCAGGGACATTGAATTAGATTAATGTAACAATTACTTTTTGGAAACACAATTTGCTAGCACTGCTTACTTTCTTAATCCCATATAAACCTATACCACTTGATCAATACAAGGGTAGTGTTGCAGTGTGTGTGTGCTGAGCGGGGTGCGAGTGCAGGTGCAGATGGGGGGGGGGGGGGGGGGGGGGGTTCGGAGGACGGAGCACTTAGTTAAATAAAGAGAAGGTGTCATTCCCAGAATAACTGTTTTGGAGTCATTCTTAATCCGCTCTGGAGGTTGAGGGTTTCCAACGGGAAGTGAACCCCGAAGGAGAATTCCCTTCGGCCCTGAAGGAAATCTCCCCTGCGCTTTTGACCACTGTCGGAAAGACGAGAGAAAAGAAAGGAGAAGTCTTCGCGCAGCGAAAGGTTCAACAGTAGACAAAAGTTCACTTTGAAAAACACAATTGCATGTATTAATATTAAAATGACCAACGTTTGCAAAAGGGGAATGTTAACAAGAAAGTCCTCTAAACATTACCGACGTTAAATGCATTTTTCCCCCAGATTGGTTCTGTCACTATGCAGCATTTCATGCATTTACACCAGGAATAACACTTCAAAAGTACACCTAAATATCCCCATTTTTTATTTCACACCGTACGCTTTTTAAAAAATTATTACAGTCAATATTTTATGACAATGATTTAAATGCAAACTTAGGCATTAACTTGAGCAGCTATGTTTTCCCACGCTAACTGTCTCTGTTTTGCAGATGCAGCGGTGTTGCTTTTCTTCTGGAATATGTTCTCATATTCACTGTAACTCTGCAGCAGCACGTCAAGTTCAGCTGGCGAAAAATACGCAGACCTCTTTTTTTCACGGTTGCCATGGTGACTCGTGATATCTGCGCTCCATTGATAATGGCTTCTTATAGTCGCGGTGCTCACGCTCACCTCCGAATCAGTCCACTCAGAGTTGATTGACCTAACTCGGATCAGCTTCTCTGAAACAGAAAACTCAGAGTTGTTAATCTCCCGATTGACCAACTCAGAGTTCAAGTTCAACCTCAGAGTTGGTTGAACCTCCTTTCTGAAACAGGCACCTGGAGTCGTCCTCAAGCGTTCACCAACATGGCCGCCTCGTGGAATGATGACGTCATTCCGGGTCTATAGATGTGTATATATATATACGTACCTTCTTGGTCCAGGATCTGCTGTGTGTTTGGAAAGAATGACGTGATTCAGTGGTTGGTTGGTAAACATTCATTTATGTGTGACTCTGACAGTCAGAGGGTCACAGACGTGAACCTCACTGCAGGAAGTTGGTCATTGTGTTGCAGGAAGTGACACGTTTGCCTGCTGTGCTGCTGCACACAGCTGTAATAAACGGTTAGAAACATGAGATCTTTCTATGGGATTCCATCCTGCGTCTGGTTTAAGTAAAGCAGATGAGAGCAGACGGCAGGAGAAAAGCCGGCTTTGTTGTTGTTTTGGTCTAAAGTGGTCACATATTTATGAGTTCATCTGTCAGTCATTCAGTAGTGTCGCTGCTTTCCCCGCAAACCACAGGTACCTGCTGTTCCTCGTGATTCCTCTGCTGAAATGCAGAATTATTTGTTGCTGTCAGATCTGAGCTTTCATGTCGGATTTCTATCCCACAATTACAAAATGTCCCTGACAGAGGAGCCCCCCCACCCTGTTGAGGTTTCTTTGTGGAGAGGTAGTTCCTGTTTTCCTGGACGGGCCTTCTTGGCGGCGGCAGCAGATGCTCTGCACGGCGCTGAAGGTAAACACGCTGCTTTGTGCTGAAACGCTCCGAAGGTGGAAGATGAAAATGACAGATCATGCATCAACATGAAGGCCTCTTTAAACCTCTGCATGCGGGTGAACTTGGTTTATGTTTCCCTCTGAGAGGTTCATCCTGCAAAGCAAAGTGTTTGGCTCTGAGAAAACCGCTTTGCTGACGCTTACTTCACACGACTGTCTCCTCAGAATGTCTCTGCATATATTTCTGTTAATTCCACAAAGGCAGAAGAAAAGTTTGAGTTCTTTGTAGAACTGATGGAGAAAGAATAGATATGAAGGTCCATGAAGCTACGGATCAATGTGGAGGTGACTTATAATGGCTCATATGTTGTTTATATGAACATATTCATACAGAAGCTGTCGTCTAATGATCATAAAAACTGCCTTGAAAATCTAAGCAGGAATGAGAGTGGAGAAGATGAAACTGCAGTTCTGTGATACAACATAAACAATAAAACACTGTTTACTTATTGTTTACGCCTTGTTTACAGAGCAAACTGCTCATTTCTGATTCGCAGAACTTTGTTTAGACGGTTAGAAAATCCAAAAACGGGCAAATTGAGGATTTTTTTTAACTTTTAAACTAAAGCAAACGTAGAGATTTAGGTTCAAGCCGAAGCTTCTCGCGTCCAGCAGTGAGAGCCGTAAATGTCTGCAATCACAACCGGAAAGTTCAGCTTTGTAGCTTTGGTGGAAAAGATGACGGGAGCAAAAATGAAAACAGCTTCTACTTTTGGGATGATTTTTATAAACATTTCAAACAGAAAAGTGTCCAACGATCCCTTTCATTAACCAGAAAGCTTTTGAATAGCTGCTCTTCTTAGACCGACTGTGTTTTTATCACATCTGAATTTATTTTTCAGCTGCTTTCAACTTTCCTGAAATGATTGAATCCTTCATTTTGCTCCGTAAACAATAATTATGAAATGTGAGGAAAAACTCGCTTCCATAAAATCACCCGTCCCATCGATCAATACTTGGTTCATTCTGACTTTGATTTCTCCGTTCATGCGTGATGACCTTCATCAGTGAGGAGCATCGTCATCATCACCAGCTGAGCTTTGGTTTGGGGGTTTCTAACATCAGAGGGCAGAGGTGAGGTCACCGGAGGAGTTTGTTGCACTGATGGTTTGAGCTGCCGGAAAGCCGTGACCTCCTGCAGAACCCGCGGATCCTGCAGACGCAGCCGTGAAGTGCAGGTGGGTTTTTGATCCTGCACTGCATCTTCTCTAAAGTCTGACTGTTTCAACTCTGAACAAAACTTCCCGCCATCCTGTCGAGAATTCCCAAGGGCCTCTTTGGAAGGTCATGAACGAGTGCAGAGATGACAAACGGCTGACCCTCTGAAACGATGTTTATTCAGCATCAGCATGGAGACTTACATCAGCTTTTTGGCACAGTTGCTCGATGATAATGCGCTGTCCCTTTTCTGTGTGGTCATCTAAATAAATATGCAAATTCATAATTTATTCTCAAAATAAATACAATAGAAACTAAAACAGAGAGATGCACTGCATCTGCCCCCCCCCCCCCCCCCCCCCCCGAGCTTGAACATCTGAAGAACTTCAGGCGGTTTCAATCAGTTCACAAAAAAGCAAAGATGAATGAGGGTCAAAGGGATCCTAATTCACCCCCCCCCCCCTCCAGGAGGAGCAGGCTGAATGAAGGGGAGGCGTGTTGGGGGCCGGAGAAGGCCGCTTTGGGGGCCAGACTGGATTCAAATGTCGCTTCAGCTGCCCCACGACCCGCAGAAGGAAACCAGAAGGTTTGGACTGAAAGGACGAAGCGCCGATAATGAGAATCAAGCGCATAAAACCGCTGCAGACAAAGTCGCCGTTCGTTCTTTTGAGCCGCTTTTGGCAATTCTTTAAGATATCATTTCAGAGGATTATGGGTAATTCAATATTTTATGTAGGACTTTTCAGGAGAGTAGAAACAGTAGAAAATATTCTTTGGGCAGTAGATGGGGCTCCACAGAATGGGCGGGTGTGCGTTTTGAGGGGGGAGTCTACACAGCATCCATATATAAAACACAAACATTTCAAATGGGTATCAAACCTGCAGCAACTGAACATGGTTGTCCTGTAAGTCCTCTTCCTGTGCAGGAACTGAGGGTCGACTTCCAGTCCGGTAGCGTTTTCTTCCTCTTTTTCATGTGGTTTTTGTCACTGCGGGCCTGAAAACGGTCAGAGCGGCATCGTACCCACCGCCAGCTTACCCACAGACACGAACAGCGTCGCTACAAAGATGGAAAGAAGTCTCTTCGGTTCGTCAACCTCGCTGTTCCCGGTCTGGCCTACAGGGCGGCGACACTTCCTAACATTCAACACAGTCTTCAACAGTTTGCTGCTGAGAGCCCTCGGCCTCCGGCGGTGCCGCGGGTCATACGCAGCCGCAGTTCTTTGCAGACACGTTCTGAATGATGTGGTAGCGGCTCCTGTTGTCCAGGAAGGTGAGCGCCTCCTCGAAGGCCGTTGGCCGGCAGCACGGCCCGCTGCTCACCTTGTCCCGGCGCCGGTCGTGGAAGGCCGTCTGGACCATGTGCCTCATGGTGAGGTCGTAGTTCTGCCGGTGGGCCGTGCACCTCCCGCTGCAGTACTTCAGAACCATCTCCTCGTCGCTCTCGTAGCCCAGGCCCAGCTCGCTCACCTTCAGGACCAGCTTCCTCAGGTCGCAGGGCCTGGGCTTACGGGCCCTTTTAGTCCGGGAGGCCTGGTTGTGGTGGAGTGGGGGCTGGCTCCTTCGCCTCTTCCTGTCCAGCAGATTTCCGACCACGTGCTGGAGCTCGCTCTCCGTGAAGCTCTGGAGCATCATGGAAACTGGAAGAGGACAGAAACATGGGCTGTGAGGAAAACAGGTCAGGTGCAAACGAGCTGAGGAGACGGCCAGCGCCGTTTGCCTCCAGCAGATGCTTTCACAGAGAAGCGGGACCCGTGGCGCCTTCACAGACACCTGACATCTCCAAGCAGACACGAGGAGCAGGGCTTACACTCTGAGAGGAGCGAGTTCATGTTGTTGCCCGTTGAGCGGACCCTTCGGCGGAGAGCTCCCGTTGACGCTTCGGCTTCTGTCAGAGACCACTCTGAGGCCGGCGGCCTTGTCTGGAGGTTCAGCTCTGCGGTGTTTCTAATGAGGACGACGGTCAGGGCTGCGCCACAGAGCACGAAGGCAAAAGTAGCACCTTTCCATAACTTCATCTTAGAATGTGGAGGAGCATTGAAACCCTGCAGAGACAAACACAGCACACCTTCAGTCAGCGGCAGCGTTGGAGCAGAGAAACGACACGTCCACCTTTCCCTCCAGCTCTTTCACGCCTTCAGTCTGAGGGGGTTCATGCTTCCTGCTGACACCTGAGAGCGCCGCGTTTACAGCCGAGTGCAGGAAGTTTGAAGGCGCTCGCCGCTTTTCCCCGTCTGGCAGTCGTTTCAGGCTTTCATCACAGATTGTGAAATCTTCTTTGTAAAGGAGGCAGAACCTCCGGACCACACTGACCATGCAGCCCGCTGAGGTGCCACAGCCCCCCCAATTCTCCTCTCATTGCTGCTATTTGAAAGGTTTTCTTTGACTCATTGTCTCGCCGCTCAAGTGCATCCGCAGGGAGACCAGACGCCGCGGAGTCGTCTCTCTTCCATCATAAAAACAGAAAACTGATCTGAATGTCAGTGCAGCGCCACCAAAACTCTCAAATAAGACAAAGAAAGTGTAAGGAGTGACTTTAAGCCAATTATAGTTCCCCCTGACTGAATGTTTGGATGAAGCTCAGGGAAAACAAACGGCTCGCATGGGCTGCAGTGGTCTAAACATCATATAAACAGGTAGAACCCGTCCTGTCAGTCAAAGCTTGACTCATGGTTCATAATTCCATATGAGTGTCTACAGTGTGGCGTTCGTCTGAAACCCAAACATGTCACAGAAAAACCTCATTTGACGCGGAGCGGCTTCTCCGTCAGCAGCACATTTGGAGATGTTTCAGGGAACGTCCTCTCTGCTTCTCTTGGAGGAACTCAAAGCGCCTCCAGCAGATCTTCAGCTCCTCGGTGGATGAGACCACTGGAGCTACAGAGCCTGATGAGCTCTTTGCTTTCCTTTACAATTAAGCGTTACGTTAGTGAACATTACAGAGGAGAGCAGTGATCCATCAGCGCGCTTGTTCGCTCTGATAAAACAATCATCTGCTCAACCGGGAGGCTGGAGCTGAGACCCTGAAATGTCTTAATTAGTGACATCTGTGCAACAATAAAAGCGTCAGGGAGCGTTCTGCTGCTTGTTCAAATGGTCACGGAGGATTAATAAGCAGGGGGTTTAATATCTGCAGCTGCTGTGGACATAAAAACACAGAGGCTGATGGGAAAAAGCTGCTCAGATGTTTTCCTGTGGAAAGAGGAACGCTGCAGACGGAGAGGAGCATCGGGGAGCCGCCCCAGAGGACTCCAGCAGCAGGAAAATCCATCCTCAAACACAGACATGAAAGTGCAGATGAGCCGAGCCCGCTCCCACACATCCTCGACATGTCTGGCCCTCACAAAAGCATGTGAGCCGCGATGTGCCCGTGCACGCTCCTGTGTGCCGATGAGGTGGAAACGGAGAGAGACCGGACGTCTCCGCGGGTGGGTTCCTCTGAATGCCGTCGGGTCCTCCTCACCTGAGGAGGAGCAAACGGGGAGCAGCTCTTGCAGCTCATCAGGCTGCTGGAACCATGAAGGCCAACCAAGAATTCAAAGCCATTCCTGAGACATTATGTATGCGGCGACGCGCGCAGCGCGCTCTCCCTGCATCAACCGCGCTCTTGTTGCTCATCAAAGATGGCATTATCTCAAACTCACAATAAAACTGATGCTTTCAAGGAGTAATTGGGTCAGTGCTGCGGCGAAGCTGCTCCTAATGCATTTACAGCGGCGAGCCCCCCCCACTGCCAGAGGCAGACAGAGGAGGACGAGGCCGAGGAGGATAAGGGGGCGCCTGTCATTAACACTTGTCAATGGAGGCAGCAGGACGGGGGGGGCTGGGGTCAGCTTGCTTGGATCTTGCCCAGTGTGGCCCGACTGCAGCGAGATCACACGACGTGATGAAGAGCTTCTTTATGCTGCAGGAGGAAGATGTCAACTTTTACAGCCTGCCAGGGGTGGGGGGTATTTTCTCTGTCTCCCCCCTGGTCTTGATTGAGTCACACCCCCACAAAACCCCCCACTTCCAGCTCATTTGTTGCAGACGGAGCCGGTTCTGTAGAACATCACAGAGCGCAGCAGAACCGCTGATGCCCCGGCTCTGCTGCGCTCTGTGCAGATGCATTTACCTGCATGGAGCAGGACCCTGCCTTTATTCACCCCCCAATAGTGAGCATCACCTGAGGACAGCCAGAGAGCGCCTGGAGAAGGTAACAGGGACATATTCCAAAGATCAGAGCGGGATTAGCACTAAAGCTGCAGGGTTTATCTGCAGTCACGTGGGTCAACACCTGGCTGCAGAGACGTAGCCGCAGATCAGGCCTTACTGTGTGTGTGCTAATCCACTCGACACCTCAAACTCACGGGCCGGGGCGCCACACAGGGCCCCCCCAGAAGAGCGTCTGCCTCTCAGAGCGCCAGGTTTGCCGTCAGCCTGTGTTCCTGAGCCGGGATTGGCGTTTCTAAATGCGGCCTGGGTTCAAATGTAAGCGAAGAACGCTGTAATTTTGCTGGGCAGCCACATCAGTTGGTCCGAGTGGTGTTGCTGGGTAACCAGATGGTAATTAAAACGAGGCTGTTCCTCGTTAGCGACAAAGCTGGCATTGATTAGTTAAGAAAACGTCTTTGGGTGAGGCGACAGAGCAGTTTAGGACACATTCTGAACGGGATTCTGCCAGTTCTGTTTAGTGAGTAAAGAACCAGCTCCTTGTCACCTGTTTTTGCTGAAAGGTCAGGCGTGTGGCGGCGGTGCATCTGCGTCTGCTGCACCAGACGCCGACTCCACCAGAGAAACTTCGCAGGAAATGATTTGTTTTCTTATGATGTTAAATCTGGAAAAGAAAAATAAATTCTAGAGTTCCCCGATAAGAGGACTTACGACACCAAAGGGTTAAAACGTATTTTAAATTTGTTGTATAAAGGGTTAGAAAGGGGGGGGTAAGTGGCTTAAAAAGCTTTAATTTGGCCATAGAAGTCCCACTATCAGGTTTCAGGGATTAATTCAGATTAATGCAGATTAATCCAGTGACCTGACTGCCTCGCACGGAACATGGCAGCTCAAACCTGCGAGGTGAACAAACGTTTCTAGACCCGCCGTCCTGTGGCGGCTCTGCTTTCCTCTGGTTTCATACAGCGTTGGCAGGGAAACCTAATCTGGCGCGGTGGTTGTTTGTGTGAGCAACCCGCATGTCGTCCGGGCTACTTTCTAAAGAAATGAGTTGCTATTCCGGCTGCTAATCCCTGTGTGCCAGATCCTCTTTTAGCGCAGCAGCATCCCCTCTAAACCCACGTCAAACATGTCAGTGTTTCAGTTACAAAAGGTTGAAGACCATCTGGCACGCACCAGGATGAGCAAGCACAAGCAAGCTCAGACATCTGAGCTATGACATTCTCCTGCACCGTGCTTCCCTAATGGGAATCATTATTTTTGCTGAAATATTTGAGCAGAAACACAAAAGGAGAAAATGACATGGGGGGGCTCATCTCAGCCCCAAACATCCCTCAAGACAAGAGCAGAAAGTGGGATAAACTCTAGAAGTCCTACTCTGATGCAGCTTCATGTGGCCCAGAGATCCAGAAAAATCCATGCAGAGGAGACCCTTCCTCATCTCTGTGACCTTCAAGCTCTGACGAAGAGGAGACCCCTCCTCATCTCCACTCTGTGACCTTCAAGCTCTGACGAAGAGGAGACCCCTCCTCATCTCCACTCTGTGACTTTCAAGCTCAGATGGTGCAGGACAACCATCTCTGAAAGCGTCCGACGCTGGCGTCAACGTTTCACAACCTTACCAGTGAAACGGCGTCTTGTAGGAGAAACGAGTGTTTAGAGAACGAGTTCGTGAAAATGCGTTGGAGCAGTGAGGGGAAAGATCGCGTTTCCCACCAACCAAATAAACTTCTGAGTGGTGAAATCCAGAAATCACAGTGGAGGGGTTTATTTTGGTTCCAGCATGGTGGCACGGCCCTGGAGATCTGTGGAAACCACAGACATGCCGTGCCAGGCTGCAGAGCGCCGCTGTCATGCGGCTGCAGCGAGGACCGCTTGTTGATACAGATAATCCAACGTGTGTTTTCTGCCACTCAAGCACTTAGCGAGGCATCTCTGTCAGCAGCAGCGCCTAACGCCTTCCCACCTAAGCTGCCAGCTTAAACTAACAAAAGGAGATGCGGTGTCCTTACCGTTCGGCCGGCTAATCCAGACTTAGCTGCGTGGCGTCGTCTTCAGCTGACCTCCTCAGGCAAGTACTGGCCGGGCAAGTCCATCCTCATCACAGCCAACTCCTGCGTCTCCCCAAGGCACTCATAGCAGATAGTCGTCTCGCAGGTTTGGAAGGTGTCCTGGCTCGATATTGGGTCCTGAAAGTCTTATTTATGCTTCATATTTACACTTCCATAGAGGAAGTCTGGAAGATCAGCGTTCCTCTGACTGACAGCTTGGATTCTGTCAGAGGGATCCATTCAAAGTCCAGGAAACTGCTGCTCCCGCGCTGCTCCTGGTCCTCAGCTCACTCTGAAACAGAAGAATGCAGCGGAGCTGAGGTTCAGCGGCGTGCAGTCCTGCAGCAGATGCCTTCACTTCGGCCTCGTCTGCTTAGAAAGTCCCTCAGAGCCACAGAACAAACATGTCCTTACCTCCTTCTCCTTCCAGCAGCAGGTCTTCTGCTCAGCTCCAGGGAGGGAAGTCTGCGGGTGGAGAGGATGGGTGGTGGTGAGGAGGGAGAGCGTGGTTACCGTAAGTGGAGCACAGAGCTCCTCTCTGATGCCTGTCTGCCTTCCCCCCTCAAAGGTTGCTCCTCCTCCTCCATAGTTGTGCTTGTGGGCCGAGTCGGATTACTCCTGATATGTTAATCTTTCTGGCTCTAACACCAGGAGTTCTGGAGGATGCTTTGGCCCGACCAGCAGCTTACGCTCACCTTCTGCCGCGGGAGAGCCCGCCGTCTTAAGCAGCCATTTGGTAATAACCTCAGATGGGCCGGGGTCTGCTGCACACACTTTTCCAATCTTTTAGGCGGAATTAGGAAAGTTGACAATTGGCTTAAACGAGCAAAGACCAAATTAACCCCGTTCAGGTGGAATTATCGCGGCGAAGGTACTTTGTGATTAAATCTGCAGTGGGGGTGTTGTTGTTGAGGATCCCGCATTCTTCTCCAACACAAAGCAGTGTTTTACCTCTGGAGCCCCCGAGCAGCAAATGAGGAGCAGATGGTTGAGCTTTCCGACGCCGTCAGCCGCTCCAGGCCGCCTCCTAAACACACGGCCGCTCCGGCGTCAGGTGTGCGGGGGTCAGGGGAGCTCCGCCCTGCAGGTGCAGGCGAAGCACCGCATGACAACGCACTGCTGATGGCAAGAGAAGTGCTTTAGGAGGCCAAAGGTGTTTAAAGGACCCCCCCCATAGAGTGGTGTGAAGCAAGAATCCAACAGGAGACAAACCATTCAGTTCATTCCGGCAGCATGACTCACGCCCACCGTTTTCTAAACAAATGCGACTTTTTGGCGTGAAGCAGACGAACTGCAGTTCCGGCGCCACTCGATCTGTTGGCCGGTTTTCTCTGATAAGCAGACCTCCTCCAGCAGGTGGAAAGCCACCTCCCAGGAGAGGAGTTCGATTCCAGTGGAAGGCCGCTCCACTGCTGCGCACAGACGAGGCTGCGTTTTCCTGGCCCAGAAGGAGTGTACGGGCGCAGAAACATTTCCTGACAGCAGGCGGGAACATTTCATCTCTGCATATTGTCCACAGATGTGTCGCTTTCTGCTGCCTTCAAAGTCCGACAGCTGTTACCGGCAGAACCGAGTCAGCCCTCGACCCGCCGAAGGCTCGGCCCGCCAGATCCCGCTGGTCACAGAGGCACGCCGACATTTGAACACGCAAGAAAAACAAAACAATAAAGTATGTTTCTAATTTCCGAACGACGGAGCGGACTGAACCTTTCCACTGGGCGTGGGGAAGCGAGGAAACACATTTTGTTTAAGTTTGGCCAAGATTTTAAGGAAGCCCTCAATCAGTAACACTATAAACAGACCATAGCAGTGGAGGTGTCATTAGAACGGCTGGAAATAAGGCAGAAATGCTGCCGCTGCGCCGCTTGCACAATATGCGGTTTGATGATTGAGTCGCCTTTTGCCAAACGGTGTCAGTCAGTGGAAAGCTGCTTTTTCTAGTCTAAACAGGCGCTTATGAGGAGGATGCAGGATAATGAAGGCCTTCTCTGTCTGAAGAACCGAGGCGGATGCATCCGAGTGTGGAGCCAGAAACACCACCTCCACCTCCACCCAGCCTGAACGCTGCCCATGTTTACCTGCTGAACAGTCCAGGAAGAGCAGAGAGAGAACAGACAAATGCTGCCCTCATCTGTCAGGGATCTGCACTGCACTCACCAGCACTTCTTCACAAATCTCTTTATTATCATACATTTAGAACTTCAAAGAATCTCAATCCCATGAAGGTAAAACTGTTGTCTGATCCCTCCTCCCCCTGGGATGAAAGCCCCTCCCACCATCAGGACCAAAAGGCTGCCGCAGTACTCTCTTCATTTGGAGCGCCGCCGCCGTGTGTCTCGCTGCAGATTTGCGCCTCAGAACCCACGGACACTTGTTGTTGGAGTCTCCGAAGCACATGTTGGTGGGTAAGTATTTCTGACAGCAGGAGCAGACGCCGCCATCGGGGAGAAACGCCCCGAGTTCGGCGTTTCCTGCCGGTCCTGAGGGCAGATCCGGTTCTGTCTGAACCTCAGAGAGCTCCGCAGGTATAGAAGGTTCAGGTGGACTGAGCGACATTTCTGGGGGGGTAGTCTCCGGACTTCTGTCCTCGTCTCGTCGTGGGCTTTTCTCCTCCCCGGGCTGATGTTTAGTGAAGTTACACATCGACTTGCATCCCAAAGCTACGACTCTGAAGCCCTCTCCGTTACATTTGTCCTCTTCTGCTCGCAGGGCTGTGTAAGCCCTCCGGACCTCCTCCAGGTGATCAAACTTCACCACTGTGCACCCATGCCGGCCCAGCTCTTGGTGTCGTTTGGTGTAGCACTGCAGCTCCTTGGGAAGCTGCTCGCCGGGACGCAGAATCCAGAGCGAAGCAATGCCATCAGTCAGGCCCAGGTTCTGGAGCAGCATCAGAAGGAGAGCATGATGCTCCGGACCCTTCCTGCTCTGCTCCTCACACGGGTTCCAGACCAGCAGGAGTTTGCTGGTTGGAGAAGACAGCAGCCAATTGGGAAGCGGCTGTTTGCGCCTCAGCTTGGTGCATTCGGCGTTCACCTCCAGAAGGTCAGAGGACAGAGCAGCTTCCAGAGTCTCGTGCCAGTTTGTGGTCAGGGTCTTTATCTGCAGCAGACGGAGCACACTCAGATTTGTTCAACCTTCTATCTCCTTCAAACAGCTGGAAGGTCAAGCGCTGAGCGTTACCTTCTTCAGACAGGTGAGAAGCTTGAGGCTGACGAAGCCGTGCCTGCTCTGCAGGTGTTTCAGCAGGAAGCCGTCCTCTGCCAGGTGAGCGTCAGTGAACATCTCCTCCAGCTGGGCTCTGATCTTCAGGCGGAGCAGTTTGTCTCCACAGCCCGGTTCCTGTTGGGTGGCCTGCACACCGTCTCTACAACACATGACCCCGCCCCCCGTCACAACACGCTTACAGGCCAGCAACACAGAAGACACGTGGCGTTCGTACCCGCTACTCATGGTTTCTGAAAGGTGAGACCGTTTCAAGCGTTTTCTGGAAAAGACACAGCTGAACTCACTGCAGCAGGAATGCACACGGAAACCGTTGACGTGGAGCGGCGGCAGTTGATGCTGCAGAATCCAAAACAATAGTTTGTAAAATGCTTGAACCAACGTTCTGCTCCTTCCTGTGCATCTCCCACATGCTCCCAAAGATCATCACCTGAAACACTCCACATGCTGAGAAGCACTGAGCCCATTTTAGCCAAGCTTCAGAGCCGACCGGGTCCTGAAGACCCTCAGCAGCGTTGAGCTGTAAAGCTGCAAAGGGCGGCTTTGGCTCTTCACACATGATGCTGCAGCTGCATGACAAATGGAGAGAACGCCTCTTCATGACCAGGACAAGAACTTCCAAGCGGTACGGCATAAACCCGCGCTGCAGGAGAAGCTCGTGGCGTCTTCAGACTCAGGAGAACGACGGCGTCTACATCCAACAGGAAACAAGGCAAAAACTGAGTTGGGTTCACTTTGTGATAAAACAGATGTCAGAAAATACTTCTTCAAACTACAACTGCTTTCGTAGGAATCTTTGTCTCCATGGCAACAGCGGAGCAGCACGACCGTAGGGAAGGACTCCCGGAGCTTCAGGCCGCTTTCATTTGAGCGACGACACTGTGGGGAACGCTGGACGCAGAACTCAAAGCAGCAGAGATCATGAAGATCTGACGTCCTCAACACGGCAGAACATTTCGGAACAGAACCGCCCAGAACGGGTTCTGACTTTCAGAGGCAAAAAACAAGAAACAACCTGACGTTTAAGTTCAGCTTAAACATCCAGGCTTCATCCCGTCTGCTCCGTCAGCAGCAGGCTCTTATGAGCCGTAACCCTTGGTCTATCCTAGGCACCTTAACGTTGGGAGTTGGGTCATCTAGACCCACTAGACAGTGCTAGAACCTTTTTTCTTCAATGATTTGTGATCTTCACTGGTGTCCATGGATTACATGAAATCTTTCCACCTTTATCCACCTTTGTCATGGTAGGGAGAACACCTCACTGCCAGGGGGGGTCATAGGATAGCACAAGGGTTAAACACATCAGTCAGAACCGAGCATCACCGTCGCTCCTGTGGGGCCAAGGATGCCTAAAACGAATCATCAATGTCGACGTTCTTCTGTTTTTAGTTGCTATGGTTGCCATGGTTACCACGTTCTGGTTGCGGGGGAATCTTTTAAAAATTGTCAACATCTCGTACGGGTTTGTGGAGAAACCGCAGAGACCCGAAAGGAGTCGTCTGAAACGTCCAATCACAGCGCAAGTAACAGAAGGTCGGCGAGAACAAACATCCGGAAACAAAAGAGCCACAGGACCAGCCTTCGTAAAAAAAACCCAATCATTGAACTTTATTGACATCAACGTTTTTTTCATCAACATTTTCTTTTCAGGTCTTTATTAACAAATAGAAAACAGACTGTGTACAACAGGTTTAGTTCCTACAGCACGAAGCATTCACAAGGTAAAAATGAAGCCTTCCAAGTCCCGCCCCCCTCTCCCCTCCCACCTCTGCTCAGGGGGCGACGCCCCTCTGGTTGGGGGAGACGGCGTGTGCTTGTACGGTGAGGAGTAATCCGTTTCAGATGGGCGAGGGGGGGTTGTGCTGTTTTCCTGGCAGAACATGGTAGTACAGTAGATACGACGCGTTTCCATGGAGACACTCTAGAACCGGGTCTCCCGTGGATCCGCAGAACTCTTCCTGGTCTCGATAGATTCTGAAGCTGTGCATAAATCTATGTGTCATTGTACATATATATATAATCAGTCATAATTATATATCTATATAGAGTTTGTTCTTTATAAAATATTAGCAGATTTCAGTCCAGAAGGCTGAGGCGAGGCGCTCTTGCAGGAATGGTTGGTTCTGTACAGGTTCTGACTCTCCTGGACCCGCATGGACCACACCCCCTCCTCACAGTCCACTCCGGAAAACAGACAGAACAAATGCAGGCAATTAGATGGATGGGGGGGCTTGAAGAGCGTCTTTACTCTGGACTCAGCTGATTGTTCTGTCCGCTGTGGATCCAGGAGTTCTTCAGGTGGGTTCTGGAGCACGAAGGCCTCGATGCCGCAGGCGTCCGACATTAAACGGGACCATTCCAAACAAAGACGACAGAATAAATGAACGTGCTTCCATGTCTGCGCTGCTGCTTCGTTTGGATTTGTTACCGGGTTATCCGTTCCTGCAGAACCTCAACGGTTCTGTGGAGAACGTTTGAAAGGCAATCGGAGCGTTGGAGCCGTGAGCAGAAAAACATTAACGACACATAAAGGAATTAAAAAAATATATACTGAGCAGCCGTGAAGAGAACGGAGGTTCTCCGGTTTACTGTGGAGGAACGCGGGTTCTTCCTGCGTTCCTCCTGCTAAAAACACCCCCCTAACAATGATTATGAGAATAATGCCTGCCCGGGGCGGGGCAGTTAAGACAAACACAACTCTGATAATAAAATGGTTACGATGAAGAACAGAACACGAGTACGAAACAGAAGATCCAACATCAAGTATGAGAAGACGCAGCCGGAGCTTCCTCCCACAGCTGGAGGCTCCTCCCACAGCTGGAGGCTCCTCCCACCGCATGAGGCTCCTCCCACAGCCGGAGGCTCCTCCCACATCTGCGCTCGTCACGTCTGTACAAGAACCATCGTCAGTGCAGCGTCTTTAAAGCAAGAATCACAGGTGGTTGTGAAAGCGGGGGCATCTCTGTGATTGGTTGAAACCCTTGTCTGTTCCTGCACCCCTGCGGGGGGGGGGTGTTCAGAGCATCCGGTGAGAAAATGGTGGCTGGGATGGGACACTTGGCACTCTCCTGAAGCCTGTGAAGCTGCACGATGGGAGTGGTTATGTTGCATAGTGGTCAAAGCTCCCCAGGTACTCCAGAGCGGCCCTGTAGCACAGCTGGTACTGGTCCTGGGGGGGCAGAGGACAGCAGTCAGGACATCTGAGCAAAACTCTCTTTCAGCAGCAGCCAATTTCTTCACCAACGCAGGAGAAGCTGGAGCTCCAGCTCCCATATGAGGGAGATGAAGTCCAGACCCCCTCCTCATCAGCACGCCATACCTCAGTCTGCACCATGGCCGGCCTCTGGGTGCGAAGCGTCTTCACCGTCTGGAAAAGGTCGACCACGCCTTCGTACCTCATCCGCTCCAGCACAATGCTGAGGGTGATGAAGACTCCGGTCCGGCCCACTCCAGCACTGCCAGACACACAGAGTTCTTCATACTCACAGAAACTGACCCGTCTTTCTCTGATTGGTTAGTTTTTGTTTTCCTATAGATGACTCCTGTGTGACATGAATGTATAAAAATGCACACAGCTGCACTCCGTTCTGATTCTCATCCGTATTTCTGAGGCTCATCCAGACAAAACTTCATCTTTTCTCCTCCTTTGATGAACATGTTTTCATGCTGCGTTTTCCTCCACAGGAGAATAAACTTTCTTTGACCCCCCCCTCCCTCACCTGCAGTGAACCGTGATGGGGCCGTCCTGTCCAAACTGCTCCTTGGTTTTGTGCACCTGTCCAATGAAATCAATGAAGCCCTCTCCGGTTTTTGGCACTCCCTGCTCAGGCCAGTCTGTGAACTGGAACTGGCGGATTGTTCTGGATTGTCCATCCTGTCGGGAACAATAAGAACCTTCAGAACATGGAAACGCTGGAAACTGCTCCCATTTCCAGTATGTGCTCCGCAGCAGAACCGGACTAAACCACAACCAGAATTTGTGGATCTGTTGTTCTTATTTGCCGTCAGGTTGTGCAGAAAAGTTCTGATTGGTTCTACCCTGAAAAGACGCAGCATCATGTCTGCAAACTGAACTGATGATACAAACACTTCCTGTTTCTGCTGCATGTCTTTGAGAGAACAAAAAGACACGAAGGACAGACGCAGCAGGCAGGACAGAGCAGACAGGACAAAGCAGACAGGACAGAGCAGACAGGACAAAGCAGACAGGACAGAGCAGGCGGGACAAAGCAGACGGGACGGAGCAGACAGGACAAAGCAGACAGGACAGAGCAGACGGGACGGAGCAGACAGGACAAAGCAGACAGGACAGAGCAGACATGACGGAGCAGACAGGACAAAGCAGACAGGACAGAGCAGACATGACGGAGCAGACAGGACAAAGCAGACAGGACAGAGCAGACGGGACGGAGCAGACAGGACAAAGCAGACAGGGCAGAGCAGACAGGACAAAGCAGACAGGACAGAGCAGACATGACGGAGCAGACAGGACAAAGCAGACAGGACAGAGCAGGCGGGACAAAGCAGACGGGACGGAGCAGACAGGACAAAGCAGACAGGACAGAGCAGACAGGACAAAGCAGACAGGACAGAGCAGACATGACGGAGCAGACAGGACAAAGCAGACAGGACAGAGCAGACATGACGGAGCAGACAGGACAAAGCAGACAGGACAGAGCAGACGGGACGGAGCAGACAGGACAAAGCAGACAGGACAGAGCAGGCGGGACAAAGCAGACGGGACGGAGCAGACAGGACAAAGCAGACAGGACAGAGCAGACGGGACGGAGCAGACAGGACAAAGCAGACAGGACAGAGCAGACATGACGGAGCAGACAGGACAAAGCAGACAGGACAGAGCAGACGGGACGGAGCAGACAGGACAAAGCAGACAGGACAGAGCAGACGGGACGGAGCAGACAGGACAAAGCAGACAGGGCAGAGCAGACAGGACAAAGCAGACAGGACAGAGCAGACATGACGGAGCAGACAGGACAAAGCAGACAGGACAGAGCAGGCGGGACAAAGCAGACGGGACGGAGCAGACAGGACAAAGCAGACAGGACAGAGCAGACAGGACAAAGCAGACAGGACAGAGCAGACATGACGGAGCAGACAGGACAAAGCAGACAGGACAGAGCAGACATGACGGAGCAGACAGGACAAAGCAGACAGGACAGAGCAGGCGGGACAAAGCAGGCGGGACAAAGCAGACGGGACGGAGCAGACAGGACAAAGCAGACAGGACAGAGCAGACGGGACGGAGCAGACAGGACAAAGCAGACAGGACAGAGCAGACATGACGGAGCAGACAGGACAAAGCAGACAGGACAGAGCAGGCGGGACAAAGCAGACGGGACGGAGCAGACAGGACAGAGCAGACGGGACGGAGCAGACGGGACAGAGCAGGCGGGACAAAGCAGACGGGACGGAGCAGACAGGACAATGCAGACATGACGGAGCAGACAGGACAAAGCAGACAGGACGGAGCAGACAGGACAAAGCAGACAGGACGGAGCAGACATGACGGAGCAGACATACCCGGGCGTCTGTGACCTTGAACTCTCGAAGAATGTACTGGGGCATGTTGTATTCAGCCATGGGGTCCACCACAAAGTACTGGTACCGGGCCGAGCGCTCTGCAGGCCAGTACTGATGGCACTTTTCCTGCAGAGACACAGACAGAAGGTTTTTTCCTGCTTCCTAAAGCATTCTGGGTATCTTGTGAACAAACACAGAATGTTTCTGCTCCCCCCGTTTCTCTCAGGAAGTTTGGATGGAAAACCCACAGAGCTTCAGTTTAGTGCAGCGTTTTTCAACCTTTTCTGAGCCACGGCACACTTTAACCTTAAAAAAAATCCCGCCGCACACCAGCATCCAAAAATTTAAAAAAAGAAGGATAAACTCATAGTCTGTATTGATCTACAGCCCCTCCACAATCTCACATGCATTTTTGAGATAATTGTTGCAGAAAAAGCTGGAAACTGCAGCTGTTTTTTTCTAAAAGATTCAATAAAAGTTAAGTTAGAAGATTTAAAAATAGTTTGATGTGTGTTCGTTGGTTTCAAGACGTCTAACGACAGATCTCCTTGTGCCCTGTCACTCTCACAACCCAATGCATCATGGGAGATGTAGTGCATAAAACGGCCGGAGATCGGTTTTCGGAGCTTCATTGTTTTGTTCACTTGTTCCACGGTCTGATACCGGATTCTGTGGAAAGCTACAGCGCAAAAGACGAGCTTTAGCTGGTATTTTTGTTAGAACTGAGCGACTTTATGAGCTAAATCGGGACAAGGAAGTGAAGACTTTAACCACTTCTGATTGGTTAGACTGATGACATGTGATTAAGCCCCTCAAGAATGATTGGTGGAGACAGTTAAAGGGGCGGGACTTTTCCCAAATACAGCCGGAGCTGCAGCTGAATCGCGGTACGTCATTCTTATCAAAATGTCTTTAATAAAATAAAATAAACGCAAAGAAAAGGTATTTTACGATCTTTTATATTCCTAACTCCTCAGTGTTTTATCAAGGCCTGTTTGGATGAACAGAGAGCTGAAATCCTGGAGATGGGAAATGTTTTTAGATCAGTGAATGAGGGCAATTTTCCACGGCACACTTGACCATCTCCCACGGCACACTAGTGTGCCGCGGCACACTGGTTGAAAAAGACTGGTTTAGTGCGACTGAGCTCCAGCTTCACTTCCTGCCGACGTTTAGAGATGGTTAAAGCTCAGCATCATGACCAGCAGCATTAATGTATCGTCGTTTTCCTCCAAGGCGTCACAGCACAGCTGGAAACATGCAGCGGGTCTGTGCGCTGCAGGGTTATGCCTGGAATGCAGCCAATTCCTGACGTTCTTCAAAGCGTCCTGGTTTGAATCCAGGATGAGCGCAGTGAGGAGAACGTTACGGTTCAGCGCCGTGCTCCAGCAGCAGACCCTGTGTGTGGGGGGGTTCAGGAAATGCTTTTACCCGGCCCATCTCTCGCAGCTTGGTGAGCATGACCACGATGGTGGAGTTGTGCTCCCACAGCATCCTCCAGAAGTCCTCGGTGGTCTCAGCCAGGGGTCCCTGCGTGGCCAAGTACGCCTTCTGCTGTCTGCACCGAGAAACGGAGGAATAAAGGTCAAAGTTCAGGAGACAAAAGCCAAGGATTGTGCATTAACGACACGTGGAGCCAGCTGCATAGCATCACTGCAGAAGCACAGCTGGAAAAACCCCAATATGACGGACAGATTTCCAGAGGTTCTGTTCTGATCCAAACAGAGGCGGTTCGTCAAACCCAGATTCTGCCTGTTCACCACCCAGAAGAATGAAAATAATCCAGCTCAGATTTTCCTAAATCTTTAGTTTGTCTCATCTGTTTAATCGTTTCTCACTTTATTTATGACTTCCTGATGATTCTGTTTCCACCTTGGACTAAAAAATGATCAACTGTAAATGAATGTTAAGAACCGGATTATGGTAATTATGTAATAAAAAGGTGAAGTAACCCTTGTGCTATCCTTTGGGGTCCAGATGACCCGGCCCTTCCATTGACGTGTTCTCCCCACCATGATAAAGGTGGAGAGGATTTCATGCCATCCATGGACACCAGTGAAGATCACAAATCAAGGGTTAAATCCTCAAAGATTATAGAAATTCACTTCTTCTCTGTTCCTTTCAAGCAATTAAACTATCTGACAATCATTACATCAAATTAGATCAGATTAGATGGATTTTTTAATCCCACAATGGGGAAATTCTTTTTGTCTGCTGTGGTAAAGACATCCAATGTGTTGTGTGTGCTGGATGTATAAATGTGTATTTATGGAGCAAATGTTAAGACAACAGCATCATTAACATGTCTTCTAATCAGTTTATGAATAAACATCTTAAATAGATTTGATATATCTGTTTATTTTTATTCTCTTGTCTTTCCTTGTCTGTTTTAAATTGCTTGAAATCCATCAATCTTTGCTAAACGAAGCCTCTAGGGCTCCTGCAAAGATCTGTCAGTCATACCAGATCATAAAATCAAACTTTCATTTCAGTTTTGTGCATCCGTCTGTCTGATGAAATTATTTATCCCATGTTCTATCCTAGGCCCTTTAATGTTGGGTCATCTAGACCCACTAGACAGTGCTCTGAACCTTTTTTCTTCAATGATTTGTGATCTTCAGTGGTGTCCATGGATTACATGAAATCTGTCCACCTTTATCCACCTTTGTCATGGTAGGGAGAACAATTCAATGGAAGGGGGGGGTCATTTAAGATAACACAAGGGTTACGGCATTAATTAAAGCGTCTAAAAACGAACTATTGTTCATTTAAGTACTGTTTCAGTGATTATCAATAATAGTCCCCCCCCCTTTGTCCTGTCCCACAGCGCAGATGGGGGGGGGGGGGTGATGAGGCTCCAGCGATGAGCTCATCCTGCTGCTGTCCTACGTGACTTCATCCCGGCGCAGTTCCCTCACTCGCCACTGGGTGGCAGCGCCGCGCCGCTCAGCAGGAAGGCTTTATCTCCGCCACACAAGAGCAAACAAACACGCTCAGGTGTTTGTTGCACATGTCAACCTGCATGCAGGTGTGGGTGTTTATGCGGGCAGCAGCTCTGCACGTTTACCGTCTGAGGCGCCGCTGAACGCCTGATGGCGGCGTTGCGGGCTGGCCGCCAATGTGGAACCGGGAGAGTACAAAATACGCTCAGGGGCTCATGGGCGCCAACAGAGACAGATCGGGGGGGGGGGCACAAAAAAGATAAAGCAGAAATCTGAAAACGTTCCATCATGAAGAGAGGAGCGATGGGCGGGGGGGTGGGGGGGAAAGGGTGAGTGCAGCGTTTTAAGTTAATGATCCTCTCACGCCTACATGACCCCCCCCAACCAAAATACAGACCAGGCCTGTCCCCCCTCCCCCCATCATCGCTGGAATCATGACACAGCGATGATGGCTCTGGGGTGCAGGGTACTGGGGGCCCCCATTTAGCTTTATTTATGCAAGCAGCTTAATTACACAGCGGCGCTGCTACAGACAGCAGCCCCCCCACCCGCATGCCTGCCACCATGTTCGGGGGAGGGGGGTGAGCATAAGACACAATTGCTGCAATTAAGCTATTTACACAGCAACATGGAACACCCCCCCCCCCCCTTACCAGCAGGCCAGAGGAGGAAAAGGTGGTGGTGTGTTTGTGTGTGTGTTTGTGTGTGTGTGTGTGGGGGGGGGGGGTCATCTCTGCCACGGCCCAAAACTAGGCGGCACCGGTTTCACGCTCACTAAATCCTGGCTTTAATGCATCGGGTCGTCAGTCTGTCACTTCCTGTTCTCATACAGATATCAAACGCAGCGCCGCCGCCGCCAGCACAACAAGCCGGAGGAGCTGAGCTGAGACGCCACAGCGATCTGATCATTAAGCCCCTCCCATTGTCCATTCTGCCATGGGGACCTGAGCCTTTCTACTGCAGGGAATCTGACTTCAGCTGCAGATGAAGCACAGAGCCGACGCCTTCGCCGGATGGTAACGGATGAAGAGTTACGGTGGTGGAAGAGCGTCGGCTCTGCAGGGGTTAAAGAAGTGCTTCTCAATTATTTTTTGCCAGGCCCCCCCCCAGAAAAAAGAAAATGTTATGCCCCCCCCCGTAACGGGGGCTGTTACAAACTGTGATAGAACAGACAATAGGAACCGAATAGTGGACCAGATTTTCTTTCCAAGCACTGAGCTGCTGTCACCATCGCCCCCACGTTAAATTTGCGCACCGGACAATTGCCCGTAGTACCTGTGCCTAAAACCGCCAACACCGCGCGCCCCCCCCGGCATCGCTTCGCGCCCCCCACTATTTGAGAAGCACTGGGTTAAAGGGAAACACCCCACGGTCTTCAGGTGAGGCTGACCTGTATCCGTCGATGCAGCTGGCGTTGATGTAGTCGGAGCCCTCCACGCCGCGGATGGGCTGCAGGCAGACGCGGGTGGACTCGAACGGCATGATGTTGACCAGCCGGTTCTTGAACTTGTTGCAGGGCAGGTTGGCGCTGATGAAGCGGGACGTGTGGGCCTTGGAGTTGGCCAGCCGCTGTTGGAACAGACCAGAACGCGTCAGAGCCACAGCTGGATCTGACAGAGAGCATCATGGTCTTTGTAGGCTGCTGTGCACCGTCAGTGGGCATTGACCGATTGACCCTGACGGGTCACTTACACACTCGTGTAAGTGGGGGGGGTCTCAGCACCAATGTCACAGGGATAAATTCCTGCACATCGGCTGATTCAGCAGACTGAAGCCCCCCCCCCACACACACACCTTTGACTCAGTTCAACAATAAAACATCCCCCCCCCCCCACTGACAAGGCGGAGATCCTTCAAGCATTAGGTGACATTTGACCCCCCCTGCTCCACACACCTTGAACTCCAGCTCCATGGCAGTGACGGTCTCGCCGGGCGGGGGCTGGGTGAGCTTCTGGATGTGGGCGTACAGGTTGCGCGCCGGGACCTCGGTGTTGCCGCAGGTGGCGGCCTCCAGCAGGGCCTCGTGGATGAAGATGTACTGGTCCTCTGTCTGGACCATGTAGTTCCTCTGCGCACGCATGCACGTCACGTGTCCGTAGATGTCCACCGTCTTCTCGTGCTTCATGCGCTCCAGCATGGCGTCGATCACGATGAAGCAGCCGGTCCTGCCCACGCCGGCGCTGACAGACGGACGCACACATCAAAACCCGAAATGATGCACGGATGTACTGAGGCTCAGAGAAGATCGTTGATGTCATGTTTGATCCACACGTCTGAGACCCGTCTCATTAGCGTGATCAAAACTCCAGTGTTTACCGCCATTCCAGTGTTTACGCGGAGAAAAGTGGGTGATATGCAACGCAGGGGGCGTGTTTACGCCATCAACGTCACGTCAATCACGTCTGTCAAAGACTGCGTGTTCTCTAGGTGTCATCTTCCGTGTTAATGAGGTGCAGTCTTCCCTCACTATAGTGACCATTCACACTTTCCATATTTTCTGGTGGGATTTTCTGTTCTGCAACCTGATTGGCTGCAGACTACTGTCAATCAATCTGCTCAGTGCAGTGTCTCCTGTATAAAACATGTTCAGTTTTCCAAATGTACATCAATCTTTGATCGCGATCAGATAAAATCCTGGATGTATTTTTCTATAAAACTGGAGCTCAAATGTTCGCCCCCCCCTGAAAACTGCACAGTCGTGATCTTTATTTTTTACCAAAACTAAATGTTTTAAGGCGGTAAAACACTTTTCTTAGACGGACGTTTTCACGAGCTTCTAAATCTTAGCTAAAGTGAGACGGATCTTCATCAGAGGTTCCCCTCCGGTACGGCGGCGTCCTCACCTGCAGTGGACCACCATGGGGCCTGCGTCCAGGGGGTTGCAGGCCTTGACCCGCCGCAGGAAGGCCAGGATGGGTGTGGGGTACTCGGGGACCCCGTGGTCTGGCCAGGCCATGAACTGGAACTGCCTCACCTCTCTCTTCTCACTGGAGCCATTCTGGGGGGGGGGCAGGTGAGTTGGATTTTAGAAGAAGACCTGGACAGCTGTTAAACACAGACGCCTCATGCTGGGGCAATACGGGGGGGGGGTTCCTTTACCTTGTAGAGAGCGAAGGTTCGGACGCTGTAGGTGGCCAACTCCACGGTGTCCAGCATGGTGACCTGGATCATCCCGTAGGTCTCGGTTCCTCGCGACGGCCAGTACTGGTCACACTTCACCTGGCAGAGGGAGAGAAAGGGCGGGCTGTCAGGACAGAGCTGGCGTCCAGCGTGGAGCGTCCAGACCGCTGAGGAGGTCACACCACAGGTCCATTCTAAAACCCGAGGACGGCTCCTGCTTCACAGGGCCCTGCTGCAGCACGCGCCCACCGGTGATCATCGTCAATCAGGCATCGGTGCGTCTGTGACGGCGCCGCCTGCATTGTGGAGGGAGGTGTGTTTAAGTACCCGGGGCGGCCTCCTGCGAGGGGGGACAGCAGGTCGCACCACCTGGCTCCATATGTGCAGCGTCTGTGAGAAGGCTCCAATTCAGCAGGTTTCTGAAACATGTCAGGGTTCAGAGCCGCTCTGGCTTTGGCACAGAAGCTTCATCAGAGTGGAAAACACGATCCGTCAGGATTCAGGCGCTTTTTAAAACACGCAATCAGAGAGCTGCTACAACAAGCCAGAGTTCATGGCTGGTTCTGTCTGCAGCTCCTCATGTCTGTGTTCATCCAACCCACCCAAAACCTTCAGCAGAACCGGGTTCTGGTCATTCAAACATGCAAAAGAACCAGAGGCTGCTCCTGTTCAGGCAGAAACTGCACTAATGGATGGAACGCACAACTCTGAACCTTGAGTTGTGCGCACACACACACAGAGTGTGTAGTATCTCAGCTTTCTGACCTCCATAGTTTGTGTTTTTGCAGGAGAAGTGAGCAGAGGAAGCAGAGATCTGCTGCTGTGGGATCTCCTCATGTTTGTCCAGCTGCTGCTCTCTGGCAGAAGAAACCAGCTGCTCGAGTGGTTGGAGGTTGGAGGCTGACTCACCGCCATATGTGCTGAGAACTTATTTTGGAACGGAGAAAAGAAAAAGTTGACCGAGGAAGGTGGGAAACAGAGATCTCTCACAGCTCCAGTGAGCGGCTTAGCAGGAAGCTCTTGGATTATGTGGAGGCGTTTCCAGGAGAAGCCGGAGCGAGCATCTGTCCACCTTTCATGAGGCTCCTCTCTAATTGGCCATCTATGAATGCCTGGACAGACTCCGCCCACCTCCCTCCATCTGCAGTCAGTGTGCAGAAACAAAGCCGTTCACCACAGCAGCAGTTCTCCCTGCTGACCTTAATGTTCAGCTTCTGACAGACTTTCTGATGCGGCGTCTTTTAAAGACGCGTCGCGGCCGCTCCCCAAACGCCACGCACGCTCCACGGTTTCAGGCGGAGCTGGGAAAACAAACTTTGCTACAGAAGCGTGTTTGCAGCTCCCCTATGAGAGCCGCACAAAGACAACACGCCGCAGAACACGCCAGCCTTCTACTCCGCTGTAAAACACACATCCCAGAATCCCTTTGGCTTCTGCTCACAACACTCTGGATCGCTCCGTAGCAGCAGATTCACTTCAATGGCAGGACATCAATTAGTAATATTTGAAATGGGACACACCCCTGAAGGGACAGTTTACTACCAAAACCTCTAAAGAACTTCCTGTTCCATCCATGAAGCTCTCACTGATCAGTGCAGAACGTTCCAGCATCTTCTGGTCGGACGTCCAGCTCGCGTTTTACTGACGTAGGCAGTAAGAAACGCGGCGTGGAGCTGAACTCTGCTGTTTCTGGAAACGTGTGCAGACGTCAAAGCAAACTCGGAGGAGGCCTCATTTCTTTTTAAATTGCTGGTGTTGCAGCGTTTGTCTTTATTTCATCCCCGCGTGTGAATGTGCAGCTGCGTCTGCAGCAGCGCAGCCTCTGAAAGTGACACTCTGACACATTAAATGTATAGAACGGCGTTTGAGAGGAAACGCGCATCCTCAGCATCGATCGTCTGCGTAATAAAAGTCATGTGATGAAAAGCATCCTGGTTCTCAGAGTAAATATCCTCAGATCCAGGAAGACGCCTCATCGTTTCTCCTAATGAATGATGGAATATGGGGGGGGGATAAAAAACAGAAGATCTTTTTTTTTTTTTCCATTTTTAAGGCTTTAGTCTGGATGATCTGAACTCCAGGTAACGTAAAAAAACATTAAGATTCAGCTAAAGGAGCGCCTTCATTGGTGCTTCTGTTTAATTCCTGGTCTTTCTTTACCGCATCGTCTCACAGACGTGGGGGGGGGGGGGGGGGGGGGGGCTGCCTTTTTCTCTGAGGAGTTTGTGAGGCTGATTATATGATGGTAATTATTTAAAGCAATTCCAGCTTTGAAGCTGAAGTTCTGTCTTCCCCTTCCTTTTATTAGCTCGGTGTTTTTAAGAAGCACACAGATGACGACGGCCGACAATCCTCTTTAGCTCCAGCTGCAGGAATCTGATTATAGCGCCGTGGCTTTGGAGGGCCAGACAGAGAACGCCGCCTGCAAATGAGAGTCTGACTGTGACCTTAAAAATAAACACCAAAGAAATGAGAGCTGAGCTCTTCCTCAGGATGAGCAGAAAGTCTCCAAATAGTGGAAATGTTGCTGCACATGCAGCAGGTAACGACGCGTCCACGGCTGTGGCAGGGCGGCCTGCGTCCGGCTGCGGGACGGCCTCAGCCGGCTGCACTGCAGACATCCTAACTGTTGCATTGTTGAGCATCAGAAACATCAACTCTATTCTCCTGTTCTCCAGCAGTTCCTGTGAGTCCTTCAAAGCACGACAACCAGGAAGCTGCACCTTTAAACTCACACAATGAATCAAATGCTGTCAGTCATTTCAACGTGCACGTCTGTGAGCGTGCACGCCCGTGCGTGTGTGTGTCAGCACTCACCCGGGACTTCTCCTCCAGTCGGGTCATCATGATGACGGTGCTGGACCTCTGCTCCCACACCATCCTCCAGAAGTCGCTGAGCGTCTCCGGCAGCGGCCCCTGAGTGGCGATGTAGGCGTTCTGCTTCCTGTAGCCGTCGATGTAGTTGGCGTTGATGTAGTCGCTGCCGGGCACGGCTGTGAGCGAGACAAACGGCGATCGTCACCTCGGGACTGTGTCCAAACAAACTAGAAGGAGGTGAAGCTCCTACCGTCGATGGAGGTCAGCACCACCCTGGAGTGGTCGTAGGCGATGACGTTTGCATAGCGGTTCTTCGGTTTGTTCACCTCCATGTTGGAGTGTTCCCAGGTGAACTGCTGGCCCGGATCAATGGACTGGGGGGGGACAGACGGAGAAGAGGATGAGACTGCAGAGGAGGGACTTCAGGAATGTGGGAGGAGCCTAGGAACGCGCCGCCACGTGGAGTCTGACGGGTTTAACCAGGTAACCGCCGAGAGTTTGAACCCTCCTCCGAAATGTCATCTTCAGTTTCTCTGTTCTTTTTCTCAACACCCCCCCACAAACACTCTAACGAGAACATGAATATGAATGTAAAACTAAATCCTGACCGGACGGACTCAAACCTGCAGACCCCTGCAGGACGCTCCTGTTCTTCGGGAGCAGAGACCTCCAGGAACGTTTCCCCTCCTGGAGCAGCAGCAGCTCTGAAGGCGGTTTAAACCGCAGGAAACGCTGCTGCTGAACTCCACGTGACAAACGGAGAAGTTCCTCAACCACCAGAGTCAGAGCGGACGAGCTCGGCCAGACCCTCTGCCGCTGTTACCATCCAGTGAACCTGCCGGGGGGGGGTATCCCCCAAACAGGTGAGATGGAGAGGTGAGGCTCCTGCTCTGAATGGATGTTCAGGAGGGAAACAGGCCGCCTGCAGCTGAAGCTGCTGTTTGATTCAGTTACACTAATGCAGAAGGGGGGGGGGTTCCTGCTATATGTGCTGAATTTGGCACAGACGTACAGTCAGGACCATAAATATTTGGACAGAGACACATTCTTTCTAACTTAGTTTCTGTACATTACCACAGTGAATTTCAAAAGAAACAACTCAGATGCCATTGAAGTGCAGACTTTCAGCTCTTATTCCATGGGTTGAACAAAAAGATTGCATAAAAATGTGAAAAATTAAAGCATTTTTGAAACACAATCCCTTCATTTCATGGTAAGTAATTGGACAATTGACTTCCATGCTATTGCATGGGCAGGTGTGGGCAATTCCCTTGTTATGTCATCATGAGTGAAGCAGATAAAAGGCCTGGAGTTGATTAGAGGACTCGTGCTGCATTTTGAAGATTTTGCTGTGAACAGACAACATGCGGTCAAAGGAGCTCTGCATGCAGGTGAAAGGAGCCATCATTAAGCTGAGAAAACAGAAAAAAACCATGAAACCAGAAACTGCTACAGTATTAGGAGTGGCAACATCAACACTGTGGTTCATCCTGAGAAAGAAAGAAAGCACTGGCGAACTCAGCAACACAAAAAGACCTGGACGTCCACGGAAGACAACAGTGGTGGATGATGGCAGAATCATTTCATGGTGAAGAGGAACCCGTTCACAACAGCCAACCAAGTGAACAACACTCTCCAGGAGGTAGGCGGATCAATATCCAAGTCTACCAACCAAAAGAAGACTGCATGAAAGTAGATCCAGAGGGAACACTGCAAGATGGAAGCCACTCATGAGCCTCAAGAATAGGAAGGCTAGATTGGACTTTGATAAAAAGCATCTAAAAAAGTTCTGGAAAAACATTCTTTGGACAGAAGAAACCAAAATCAACCTCTACCAGAATGATGGCTAGAGAAAAGTATGGAGAAGGCGTGGAGAAGCTCCTGATCCAAAGCACACTACATCATCAGTAAAACGCGGTGGAGGCAGTGTGATGGTCTGGGCCTGCATGGCTGCTAGTGGCACTGGGACACTAGTGTTTATTGATGACGTGACACAGGACAGAAGCAGCCCAATGAATTCTGAGGTGTTCAGAGACAGACTGTCTGCGCAGATCCAGGTGAATGCAGCCCTGTCTGTGCAGATCCAGGTGAATGCAGCCAAACTGATTGGACGGCGTTTCATAATCCAGATGGACAACGACCCAAAACATACAGGCAAAGCAACTCAGGAGTTTATTAAAGCAAAGAAGTGGAATATTCTTAAATGTCCAAGTCAGTCACCTGATCTGAACCCCATTGAGCAGCATTTCACTTGTTGAAGACTAAACTTCAGACAGAAAGGCCCACAAACAAACAGCAACTGTTTGCTGCTGCAGTAAAGGCCTGGAAGAGCATTCAGAAGGAGAAAACCAGCATCTGGTGATGTCCATGAGTTCAAGACTTCAGGCTGTCATTGCCAACAACCACATATTAGGAATGACCATTTGGTTTCAGTTATTTCATTTGTCCAATTACTGACAAGCCCATGAAATGAAGGGATTGAGTTTAAGAAATGCTTTAGTTTTTCACATTTTTATGGAATCTTTTTGTTCAACCAATGAAATAAAAGCTGAAAGTCTGCACTTCAATGGCATCTGAGTTGTTTTATTTCAAATTCACTGTGGTAATGTACAGACACTAAATTAGAAAGAATGTGTCTCTGTCCAAATATTTATGGTCCTGACTGTACGTGTTTTCATGATACTATGCAGGTATGTTCAGAACACAAAAATGACATAATCTATAAATTGTTTTTATCTGCGTTAAACTGACTGAATTTGAGCTTTAGTTTGTTTTCATGAAGCTTTACTCTCATGTTTAACATCGTTTGCAGTTTCAGACTCAGAGTCAGATCTGCCACAAAGAAATGATTGTAAACAAAGAAGAGACGTCGACTCTCAAGAAAACAAACGGTTTTGTAAAAAAACGACACATATTTATGACATCATTCAGGCTCCAGCATCACGCTTCTAAAAACTGGATTCAGAAATGAAATATTCAGCGTTAACAAAAACAGAAGTCTGTCTCAGTGATGGACGTTTGGCTAATTTGGGATAAAAATGCAAAATAAATCTGAAACAGAAATGAATGTGGAAACAAATATTATCTATGATTGAGCGTTTGACCGTGTTTGTGCTGCAGAACAGTCGTGGTTTCCATTCTCTCAAACCTATAGATTATAGTTTAATGGATGACGTGTTTCCGTTCCATTCATCCACAAACACACTTATTCACACACCGACGGTTCCAACCTCAACCACAATGGGGGCTTTGCCCAAGGACACTTCAACACAGGGCAGGAACCCAACCTGTGAACTTCCAATCAAAGGTCGACCGCTGTACCATTACACCATGGCTGCCCTGTGGTAATACATGTTTCACTTTTATTTTGAAGAATCAAAAGAGGACTCGTATTCTGAAATCCATTATCAACGTTTAAATTTTGTAAAACCTGAACAGAATAAAAAATAATCAGGTTCTGCTGTGAAACAAACGACATTAATTATTAAATCTAAACGTCTTGTTGTTCAGTTAAGTCTTGTTTACAGGAACAAACATTAATCTCTTTTTTTAAGCAAACATCTTTTCACATTTAAATAATCCAATCTTTTTGAATCAGTTATTAAATGTTGCAGTCTGCAACGCGATTGGACACAGAAAGTCATGTGATCAGAGAGGAGGAAACGTGTTCCGGGATGTCCAGAGTTAACTTGATCAGGAATAAAAAACGTGAACAGACGTGTGATAAAGACGTCGTTATTCATAAATGGCGTCTCTGGGGGAACGGAGCGCGCTCAGCAAACGCCTGCTGTTCACGCCGACGCCCCAGCAAGAACGCCACCTTCCCAGTAAAAGCTGCAGCCGCCCGATCTAATCCGTCAGAGGAGCACAGCTGATTAGAGCGGACAGCTCCGACAATCAGAGCAAATAAATAAAAGACAAATTGTGTTTTTCTGTTTGCAGGAATACCTTTTCCCTCCAGCCGGCCTTGCTTAAACCCCAAACCAACTATGTTCCACTTTAAATGCAAATTTGTGGCCCTTATCTTCTTTTCTTTTTTGGCTGTGAAGAAGAACACTGACAAGAGATAATCCCTCACTGAGTTGCATTGGAGAGACCGCCCGCAAAATCCCATTCCTCCGGGAAACGGCGAGCAGATTGCTGAGGCGGCTCGCCACCTGCCAGCTCGGAGAAAAAGCATCTCCCAGCGTTTAATGGAAGTGTCGCTTTCCTGGTGGGATTTGTAATAGAGTTGTAAAAATGACTGAAAATGTCGGAAAAGGACGTCTCCCATAATGCATTAGTGCACCACGAGGTCCCCCCCCCCCCCCCGACACCGGAACCGCGGCGTCTCGGACTCACCTCGTACTCCTGGGAGAAGCGCAGGCTGTCGTTGGCCTTCAGCCGCTCGATGTGGTCGGCCAGCGCCGCCACCGAAATGGGGGGGTGCTCTCTCATCCCTGAAAGAGAGGGGAGGGGCACGGTGAGAGCCGGTGGGTCCGACAGGGACTCGAACACACGACGGCCGGACCGTGAGGCTGCCGGTGGGACCATGAGGTGACTGTGAGACAGTGAGGGGGGGGTCTGCAACCACGTATGAGGAGGAGATTCAAGCTGGAACAGACCGGTGACATCGCCATGCTACGTGAGGGGGACAGAGGTGGGGGGCCACACGGAGATGTGCATGAGCGGCTGGGTGAGCATGCTCGGGGGGGGCAGACTTTGCCCACCCCCGCTCCACAAAGCTCTGCGGGGGTGGAGGTGGAGCAGGAAGCCTCCACAGATCCGTCACGCCTTCCTGACGGGTCACCGGTCTGAACCCGTTACCCTGACCCCCCCCATCCGGACCAAAGACCGCCGCCCGGCCTGGAGCTTTTTGGCTGGATTTGTTTAAAAAAAAAAACCACCCCACTCCTACTGAGCTTCTGTTCAACAAAAACACGCCACCGGGCGCCGCACAGGTTCAACGCTCTAAAGAGATCCTGACCGTTAATGAGAATTAACGTTTAACCATGACGGGGGAGGGGGGCAGGAGGGGCTTTACAAGCTGAGGGTTCAACTTCCTGTTTATTTCATGAAGTATTTTTACATTTCTAACAATATTTTATCAACAAAAGGTTCAGTTTGGAAATAAAACTGTTTTCACTAAATTAGTGTTTTGAAGGAAAGTTGGAACAAAAAAACTTTAAAATAAACTTTTTCTGAGAGTCAGAAGATCAACCAACAACGTCCAACACCAGTCCATCCCTGCAGAGACGCTACAAAGAACAACTGTGATGGGTGGTGAGTCAAGTTGTCAAAACCACACCGCTCTACCGCCCGCGCCGCCTTACCGCCAGGGCCACCTTACTGCCCGCGCCGCTCTACCGCCCGCGCCGCTCTGACACCAGCGCCGCACTACCGCCCGCGCCGCCTTACCGCCAGGGCCACCTTACTGCCCGCGCCGCTCTACCGCCCGCGCCGCTTTAGCACCCGCGCCGCCTTACCGCCAGGGCCACTCTACCGCCAGGGCCACTCTACCGCCCGCGCCGCTTTAGCACCCGCGCCGCCTTACCGCCAGGGCCACTCTACCGCCGCTTTGGCACCAGCGCCGCACTACCGCCCGCGCCGCCTTACTGCCAGGGCCACCTTACTGCCCGCGCCGCTCTACCGCCCGCACCGCTTTACCACCCGCGCCGCTCTGCCGCCCGCGCCGCTCTACCGCCCGCACCGCTTTACCACCCACGCCGCTCTACCGCCCGCGCCGCTCTACCGCCCGCGCCGCTTTACCACCCGCGCCGCTTTATCACCCGCGCCGCTTTAGCACCCGCGCCGCTTTAGCACCCACGCCGCTCTGCCGCCCGCGCCGCTCTACCGCCCGCGCCGCTTTACCACCCGCGCCGCTTTATCACCCGCGCCGCTTTAGCACCCGCGCCGCTTTACCACCCACGCCGCTCTGCCGCCCGCGCCGCTCTACCGCCCGCACCGCTTTACCACCCACGCCGCTCTGCCGCCCGCGCCGCTCTACCGCCCGCGCCGCTCTACCGCCCGCGCCGCTTTACCACCCGCGCCGCTTTACCACCCGCGCCGCTTTATCACCCGCGCCGCTTTAGCACCCACGCCGCTCTGCCGCCCGCGCCGCCTTACCGCCAGGGCCGCTCTGTTGTAAGTGAACCTGCACTTGTTCTGGGAAGTTTGCAGCCATGAGGATGCTATCGCCACATGGTTGTAGTGCCAGAGGCTATGATCTGGTAAGCATGTGATGTCTGTCAGGTTGGCGATGGGGGAGGATGGGTTTGGGGGGGTGAGAGAAGAGCGCGTGTGGGGAAGGATGTGAGAAAGAAGACTAACTTGGAGTGTTGGGGCAGCGATGAGAGCTGGGACCTGTGGAGAGAAGACAGTAAAGGAGGAAGGAAGAACAACCGTCAATGGAGGAGGCTGGACCACCAGGACCTCGCCCCCCCCAGGAGGACAGCAGCTCTTGCCAGGAGGTGAACTGGAGCGGATCAGAAACCAGCTGGTATGACTTCAGTAATCAGATTACAGATGTTTCCAAATATCCCCCACTTTCCCTCAAACATTTGTCATTAAACGCTCAGCGGTAGCGTTGTGTTTTTGTGTGTGTTTGTGTGTGTTTGCCGTAAACACAGTGTGGTTTTCTTGCTTTCTGCTGCCATGGTAACTAAATCACTTCACAAAGCTTTCACTTCAGGAGGGCTGAAGCTCAGTAAAGGATGTGAAGTCTCCAGTCCATAAAGTGCACTTTGCAGACTTTTGGTACTTGAAGTGACCACTTTGACTGAGAAATAATGGAAGAAACGACGGGCAGAGGAACTCTGCCTGCAGGAAAACAGCAGCTTGGTGGATCTGGAGGAATTCCTAAAGGAACCTTTTCTCAGCTCAAACATAGAAAAATCATAAACAATGAATAAAAAACAACATCACAAACTAGAAATCAAAATCCTCAAACTAAAATGTAAAACAGACTTTTCAGAAAATCAAACTGAAATGCTACAAAAAGGAAACGAAGAGGCAGGTATTATGGGATGTCCCTGATCGAACAGTGACGGATGTTTTGGCCAAACTGGTAAAGAGTTGATTGAACAATCACTGAACCTTTGTAGTGGGCGTGGCCAGAAATATCTTCTGCTTGAAGACATCACTGTGCCAAATAACGTCCAACCAGGGACATCCCATAATACCTACCATTTCTGGTTTCTAATCTGGTTTACATTTTTAATGTTTCAGTTTGATTTCTGGAAATGACTTTTCTTTTCCAAAACTTGCCTTTTTATTTAGTTTCATATTTTGGAACGACGTTCCTGGACTAAAGGACCGAATCGGATTTTTACAGCGCCTTCCAGCAAACGAGTGAACCCCGCCACAAACTCAACAACTCACCAAAAGGTTGACTGGAATATTCCTGAACGAAACATTAGAACGGGAAATGAGCGGAAAACCAAAAGTTTACTTTCCAAAATGGCAAAGACCTGTTAGTTAACCCCACATGACCAAAGAATCTAACGGTTGCTATGGAGATAACAGCAACAGAAAATTTGTCGGTATTGTTTTGTTGATGTGATTTGGCCTTTAGGGCCACCGTACTTTCTCCATCAAAAACAACACCGCATGTCCCAAAGCAAAGAGGAGCCAGAAACCCTCAAATCAAATGAGAAGACAAAATTTCACGGTTTATCCGAATCCTCAGACTTCTCTTCACGCCGCGATAAACGAGTCGCAGCGATAAACGTTTCAAAGGAGAAGCCGTGAAGCGGCTCTGACAGAGAAAGCAGGTCACTGCAAACAGCTGCTGCCGAAGTGCCCAGGGGCACAGAGGAGGTGAGGGAGACAGGATGTGAAGCTCTCAACAACCATCAGAATCCGGGCAGGAATGTTCACCTGCTGGGGGAATCAAAGGGCGAGCGGCCCGCTCGACATTCACGCCGCTCAGGCTGCCGTCTCAGTCGCCCTCTTGACCGAGCCGTGGTGATTTTTGTGATAATCAGCGCGCTTGAAGCATCACAGAAAAGTGGCGAGCGGGAAGGAGAAGGAAATAAGTGTTGACGTACAGAGAGAGGAGGAATGCGAGGAAAGAAAGGAGATTACCCCACGGGGGAAGTGGAAGACAAAAGATGAGAGAGGTGGAGTGGGAGGACGGCAGAGCAGCAGCACTGCTTAATTCCTCTGCAGGGGTTCAAAGGGGCTGCGTGCACGTGTGCGTGCACGTGTATGGCAAATGGGGGCTTTAATAAGCTGTGAGAAAGAGCCGCGCTCACGGACGCTGGCAGATTCGGAGGCTGACATTTTCTCTGGGCTGCATTGTTCCCTCGGCTTCGCTCACCTTGACATCAGAGGCAGCAGGACTCATTACCAGCTGGAGGGAATGAAAGGAGCTCATGGAGGCGCCGTGGCCCCCCCAGATCAACGTGCCGCATTTGGACAGTTTCCTCCCGCCTGACTCTGTTCACGCTGCCACCCGGCCACGCTGGCAAAAATAATTAGCCTTTCAAACTTCTCCTGGATGTTCTCACTTCCAGACAGAGGGCGGACCCAGAGCGTCATCACGCCATCAGAGACGACCTGCAGCTACTCCCCCCTCAGTGCAAAGACGCTGTCATTAAATTAGCCATCATTAGCACCGACAACCACACGGTTTGAAACAAGCAGATGTTCCTGAGAGGAGCATCCAGTAGCTTTCCAGAGCAAATGGAGCTCAGTGATGATCAGCCTCTGACGGGAACATCACAGAGGAAAACTAAAGAGTTGCGGCTAAACCATGACGCCTCTGCAGGCTGTGGAGGCCAGAGCCGGTACTATTATGGTATGGGTCGTTTCTCTGGGTAACATGCTGGCCTGCTGGTGGGCGGGACTGGACATCTGGGGATGAAGCTGAGCTCAGTGCTGCGACACACTGAGCTGAAACGAGGCGTCCCTGACGTCTGTCCGTCCGTCTTCACAAATGTGAGATCAGAGAGACCTGGACTGTAGACACCTGTGATTGTTCGCTCCTACCTGGGGTCTGATAGTTGAGTCTTCTCATCTCCACGGGGTCGGAGGAGTTGCCCAGCAGCGAGTCTTTGACTCCGCCCGAGTGCTCGTCCTTTGGTAGAGGCGACGCCCGCTTCCTGAGGAGGCAGGAGAAGACGATGAGGAGCTGAACAGACTCTGACAAACAAAGTGAAACTGACAGAATGATTTAATATGACATCAATTACGCCTCCATATCACACACTTTCACTCATTTGCACACTCAATGAGGTTAATGGTCCATTTAATGGCAGTGGAAACAGGTTCTGAGGCCCGGTTCCTGTGACAGCAGCTACCAGAACCTTCCTCCTATTATGGTTAAAAACAGCAGCGCCTCAGGAATGTTGCAGGAGTCTGCAAGTTTGGGTCAGTGTCTAGATAGGCTGACAGCTGCATTGTGAGAATGTGTGTCTGTAAAGACACAGGTGTGTTCTGTGTGTGTGCACATGCATGCGTGTGTGTGTGTGTGCACATGCATGCATGTGTGTGTGTGTGTGTGCACGCATTAAAAGCACATTCTGCTCACTGTCCTTCCAGTGAGCAGAATGTGAGAGAAAGCAGGCGGCTGCTGTAATTGGCTCATCAGCGGCGTGGCACCACACCAGATAATAGGAGCAGTTCTGCAGCACCTGCAATGCTTAGCACAGAACGGCACAGAACAGCTTGGACTGGCTCGGGTCAGTCGAGCATAGGCCGCCCATCAGGTGGAGAAAGAGGCAAACTCAGCCTGTTTCTGTTCAGACAGCTGTTGACACACAAGCTGACAAACGCACACAACCTCACAGACGCACACAACCTCACAGACGCACACACAACCTCACAGACACACACATTCTCACAGACGCACACACATCCTCACAGACGCACACACATCCTCACAGACGCACACAACCTCACATACGCACACACATTCTCACAGACACACACACAAATCCTCACAGACACACACACATCCTCACAGACGCACACACATCCTCACAGACACACACATTCTCACAGACGCACACACATTCTCACAGACGCACACACAACCTCACAGACGCACACATTCTCACAGACACACACACATTCTCACAGACGCACACACATTCTCACAGACGCACACACATCCTCACAGACGCACATACATCCTCACAGATGCACACACAACCTCACACATCCTCACAGACGCACACACCTCACAGACACACACATCCTCACAGACGCACACACATCCTCACAGACGCACACACATCCTCACAGACACGCACAACCTCACATACGCACACACATCCTCACAGACGCACACACCTCACAGACACACACATCCTCACAGACGCACACACATCCTCACAGACGCACACACATCCTCACAGACGCACACACATCCTCACAGACACACACAACCTCACATACGCACACACATTCTCACAGACACACACACATCCTCACAGACACACATACATTCTCACAGACGCACACACATTCTCACAGACGCACACACAACCTCACAGACGCACACATTCTCACAGACACACACACATTCTCACAGACGCACACACATTCTCACAGACACACACACAAATCCTCACAGACACACACACATTCTCACAGACGCACACACATTCTCACAGACGCACACACAACCTCACAGACGCACACATTCTCACAGACACACACACATTCTCACAGACGCACACACATTCTCACAGACGCACACACATCCTCACAGACGCACATACATCCTCACAGATGCACACACAACCTCACACATCCTCACAGACGCACACACCTCACAGACACACACATCCTCACAGACGCACACACATCCTCACAGACGCACACACATCCTCACAGACACGCACAACCTCACATACGCACACACATCCTCACAGACGCACACACCTCACAGACACACACATCCTCACAGACGCACACACATCCTCACAGACGCACACACATCCTCACAGACGCACACACATCCTCACAGACACACACAACCTCACATACGCACACACATTCTCACAGACACACACACATCCTCACAGACACACATACATCCTCACAGACGCACATACATCCTCACAGATGCACACACAACCTCACACATCCTCACAGACGCACACACCTCACAGACACACACATCCTCACAGACGCACACACATCCTCACAGACGCACACACATCCTCACAGAAACGCACAACCTCACAGACACACACATCCTCACAGACGCACACACATCCTCACAGACGCACACACATCCTCACAGACACACACAACCTCACATACGCACACACATTCTCACAGACACACACACATCCTCACAGACACACACACATCCTCACAGACGCACACACATACTCACAGACACACACACATCCTCACACAACCTCACAGACAAACACACATCCTCACAGACACACAAACATCCTCACAGACGCACACACATCCTCACAGTGACACACACATCCTCAGACACACACACAACCTCATAGACGTACACACATCCTCAGAGACACACACATCCTCACAGACGCACACACATCCTCAGACACACACACAACCTCACAGACGCACACACACACATCCTCACAGACACACACACAACTTCACAGACGCACACACATCCTCACACAACCTCACAGACAAACACACATCCTCACAGACACACAAACATCCTCACAGACACACACACACATCCTCACAGACACACACACATCCTCACAGACACACACACAACTTCACAGACGCACACACATCCTCAGAGACTCACACATCCTCACAGACGCACACACATCCTCAGACACACACACAACCTCACAGACGCACACACATCCTCACAGACACACACACATCCTCACAGATGCAGACTCACAAGCCTCCTGACAGCAAATGGAAATGGGTGGAAGGACGCATCAGGGCGCCCTGTGGAAATTTCACATCTCATTGCACTCCATTTGCAAGTGGCAGGCAAAGGTTTGAAGGAAGAGCAAGCCCTTCTGTGGAGAGAGTTTACAAAGCTGGTGGAGCGCACGCAGCCTCCACCTCCGTCTCCGGCCTCGCAGGTTTAAGCTAATGCTAGCAGCGTGACGGCTGATCTCGGACCAGCATCTTCTGCTCTCCAGCTGCGAGCTGAGCCGTCCAGCCGTCCTCAGATCAGTGCTGCTGCTGCTCGCCGCTGAAGGTGGGATGAGGATCGAGCATGTGTGACCTGTTCCTCCGGTTCTAATTCATCCCTAAGACCCAATCAGATGTCAGGCTACACCGCCTTCCAGCGCCGGCCGAAGGTAAACGTGGCAGCAGCCCCTGTGGGGCCACGCATCCCACACGTGTGAAAGAAGAGTATTTACACCAGGAATGTATGGAGTGATATTTATGCCACCACGTTGCAAACAAAACGTTCTAAGTTGCAAACAAAAAATTAAACCTTTTTTTTTCACTTTCAATTTTTTCTTTCTGCTTTCAAAAATGTTTTTTTGTGTTTGCAACACTAATTTCTTTGCAGGCGTTGTTTCATCTCGCTTTTTTATTATCTTTGATTTTGCTCTCATAAGTTTCAGTTTAGTGTAACAAAGCAGCCAACAAACAGCTGCTGATTGGTCCAGATTCTAACCAATCCTGGACGGACACACATCACAACATGGTGTCGGCTACCGAGGCTCAGAAACCGAAGCAGCTCCTTTTACCCCCAATTTTGTTCTTTTTGGCTGAAGAAAACAACTGAAAGCAAAAAAAAAACAATTTGGAGAGAAAAATTGAAAGCAAATATTTAATATTTTAATTTGCAACTTAGAAAATTTTGTGTGCAACGTGGTGGCAGACATATCACTATTTGTGTGCGTGTGTGTGTGCACGTGCATCTCTCATCAGGTGACTGTGATTCAGGAGGTCAGAGTTCTAGAGCTAAACTGCGACGCTCTTGGTGGCAAACACACAGAAACAAAGATGGCGGACGGCGTCAGACTGGACGAGGAACATGCAGAGGAACGTAAAGGTCATCGGGGCTGCAGAGGTGGACATTTCTGAGCCAACCGGGTCCAGACGAGGATTCAGAAAATCTGTTTTCTAATCTTTGGGTTGTTGTTTTTTTAGGGTCAAATGAAGCTGAGAGATGTCAGCTCTGCACCCCCCCTTCCTCCCCAGGCATCACTCAACACCAACAGCACAAATGAAAAAGGGGAGGAGCCCCAGCTGATGTGAATGCACCTACCTTTCCTGTTTGCTGCGTTTGCCAGGGCGGGAAAGAAGGAAGGGGGAGGAGTTAAAGTGTCACTGCCGTCTATAAACTTTCATTTTATTTCATGTTTCTGAACAGTTTGTGAAAGAACAGAAGCGGGGGAGCTGCAGCTTTCGTTGGATCATCTCTATGCACTTTAGCTGCAGGTGGAGCGACAAGGCCAAGCCCCCCCCCACCCACGCCCCCCCATGTCAGTCTGTGTCTGCACCGAGGAAGAGGATGTGCTGCTTCATCCCGGAGCTGTCTGAAGCCCTTTTTTAAAGGTCTGCTGGGGTGGGGGTGGGGTGGGGGGTGCGGCTGCAGAACAGGTACCATGACAACAGAGCCAGCAGGGCGGGAGAAGAGGCGGGGCTTCTTCAGCGAGAAGCGTCTGATGTAAATAATGGCTCCCATCACAGACAGGTGAGCGTTCAGGAGTAAGACTGAAGGAAGGAGGCCACGCTCCTGAACGCTCACCTGCTGACAGACAGGTGAGGACACGCCTCCTGCATTTAATCTGCACCAATTATTTAGCTTTGATTGAAAATAGATGCATCATTTAGTGACCAACAAAAATAACCACCCGGAGCAGATTTTTCATCGTCTTCCAGAGTCATAACAGGTCGATGATGTCATGGCTTTGAACCAACAACCTCCGTGGATGGCGAGGTGCCGCTCGGCGCCCTGCCAGCCGCAGCTCTGTTTATGTGAAGTGACCAGTGGTGTTGCCCAAACGCATTTCTGACTTCTGCCTAAGAGGCTTTGACAGACTGGCTGTGCTTTTATTAGAGCGGCGCCGTCAGCTGCCAATTCAACCGCCGCTCGCTCCTCGCAGTAACGCCGAGCGGGCCGAAGCTTTTTCCGTCTGAAACGCAAATCAATTCTTCTCTGGTTCTTCTCCCGTCAGAGCCGAGCTGCAGGTGTGCGAGCGGCGCATGCAGGAGCCTCATTACTGCACCTGATGCAACCCCAGGAAACATCCAAAAGCAGCCGAGCCGCCGGTAAACTCTCACTTTTTGAAGAGGATGATGCCGATGACGAAGACGATGATGAGCACCACGGCCAGGACCGGCCCCATCACCCACAGCATCTCGGCTTGCTCCAGACCCTCGGCCCTTTCCGTTTTCACCAGGATGGGGTCCGAGTACGGACTGGCGGAGAAGGTCATCTGCAAGCAAATTACCCAGAAGGCTTTGAGACAGGAGCACAACAACCCCCCACCCCAAAGGTCAGTCATCAGTAAATGGGCCAACGCCGTTGACCATTTTACCACCACGGTAGAGCCGCCGATCACAGAATGACTGGATTGGATTCCAAGTCACTAATTCAAATGTTTGCAGATTTATGGATTTTCAAAGTCAAGATTTGATTTGATCTCAATCCTTAGTTTTTTTACGTTAATTTTTATACCCAAGATGGTTAAAGAATTCTTTCTCTTTAATGTTTAAGATCTGAATAAATGAGTAAAATGAGGGCGGGGTCATCTGATGTCATGAGTGGGTTAGTTTCCACAGATACGTGTGGACCAGACCGGTCATCTCTGACATCACCCAGAAAATTCTGTTCCGTAAGTGAAGCGTGACACGGGGCGGCCATGTTGATTGAAGATGACTGAGTGGAACAAACAGAAGAAAGTTTTGTTGGCTCCGCCCACCAGCCAAACAAAAAACACCCCTAAGAATTCACACCTTTGAGCTCTAACAAAATCTAAGCAGCTTAAATAATCCAACCCCCCCAGAAGTTTTTATCAACAGAAAATATACGCAACAAGACCAGCTCAGTGGCCTTGTGGTTAGAGTGTCTGCCCTGTAACTGGAAGGTTGTGGGTTCAAACCCGAGTCCTACCAAAGACTTTAAAAATGGGATTTTTCCTGAATGCGGAGAACAAATTTCACACACCTAGGTGTGTGACAGAAAGTGGGACTTTAACTGCAAACGCAACTGGACACTAGTGCAGAGCCACTAGTATTTTGGGTTTTTCAGGTGGTCAGTAATCTTTGAGCTTTAGGACCACGCAGACGGGAAGCGAGGAGCGACAGCTGGCATGAGGCGGCGTGTCCCCGGCTCCTCTGACATTAATAGGGGCGCAGACGAAGAGCCATCTCTTCTTCATTAGTGTTGGTGCTGTGACAGAGGAGGTGGGGGTGACAGTGAGAAGGCTCCTCCACCTCGGTTATAAATGAGACATCTTTCCACTCTGCCTCCCAATGATGGAGATGGAGGAAGGGGAGAGGGGTTGGGGGGCATCAGAGGAGGCAGACGTGGTGATTCAGTACAGGGTTTGAAACAGAGGAAGAGGAGGACAGAGGAAGAGGAAAGACGGCGGCATCTGTCATTAGAGCTCAGCACGCCACCTATTCAGTGTTGATAGGATATACAGGTGGGGAGGGGGGCGTGGAGAGGTGCGCCCATGACAGATTGCAGACTTCGAAAAGAATTGCGCTCGCAGCGTGAAGCGGGAGAGGCTGGGCAGCAGGCAGCAGTAATCCGCATCATTAGCTGCACAGCAGCCTGCTCTTTGGCACGCAGGCAGATATTAATTGGAAAGATAAGCTGAGATGAGCTCACAGAGTCCTGGGCTCCGTCATAACTTGTGTTATCGCTCATTCTCGTGGGCAGCGCCCGGAAAAACCGACACTGCGAGTTCACGTGCAAACGAGCGCGCTCGGATAGTAAAGACGGACAGAAGATCAATCAAGCAGAGAAGTTTTGACATTTCTGTCAATAAAGATGTTAGTTTACCAAAGTGCTTCTCCTCTGTTTCTGTCTGCAAACACAAAGATGCAGAGGAGGAGACCCCCACCTCCTCCGCAGAGGAGGAGACCCCCACCTCCTCCGCAGAGGAGGAGACCCCCACCTCCTCCGCAGAGGAGGAGTCCCCCACCTCCTCTGCAGAGGAGGAGACCCCCACCTCCTCCGCAGAGGAGGAGACCCCCACCTCCTCCGCAGAGGAGGAGTCCCCCACCTCCTCCGCAGAGGAGGAGACCCCCACCTCCTCCGCAGAGGAGGAGTCCCCCACCTCCTCCGCAGAGGAGGAGACCCCCACCTCCTCTGCAGAGGAGGAACCCGTGGTCTCACAGAGAAGCTTCTGATGACACCTCCAGACACACTTTAGGGCGGGGCCCTGCAATGAATCCTGGCAAAATTACGTCCCTTGAGGTGGTCTTAAGAGAACTGCAGACACACCTCCCCTTAAGATGCAGCCCACCCACTGCCTTTTTCAAAGAGGGAGGGGGCAACAATACGACACAAACATGTAAGAATATGTGGAGAAATGCAGCTGCAGCTCACCCTGCATGACCCCCCCCCCCCCATCCTGCAGTTTTGTCCTGACACTTCTATCTCCCCTTTTCCCCCCCACCCATCCACAGACACACTTATACCTATTTATCCAAACAACAACCCCCCCATCTGTGTCTGGGAATAGCATCTGAAGTCAGGAGGTCTCCACAGGTTGTTAAACCACATCTTCCTCTTGCAAAGCTTCTCCATGTGTGAGAAACCTGGGCGTACGAGCTGGGCGTGCACCCTGGGCGTGCACCCTGGGCGTGCACCCTGGGCGTGCGACATGGGCGTGCGACATGGGCGTGCAACATGGGCGTGCGACCTGGGCGTGCGACCTGGGCGTACGACCTGGGCGTGCGACATGGGCGTGCGACCTGGGCGTGCGCCCTGGGCGTGCACCCTGGGCTTGCACCCTGGGCGTGCGACATGGGCGTGCGACATGGGCGTGCGACATGGGCGTGCGACCTGGGCGTACGACCTGGGCGTACGACCTGGGCGTGCGACATGGGCGTGCGACCTGGGCGTGCGACATGGGCGTGCGACCTGGGCGTGCGACATGGGCGTACGACATGGGCGTACGACCTGGGCGTGCGACCTGGGCGTGCGACCTGGGCGTACGACCTGGGCGTACGACCTGGGCGTGCGACCTGGGCGTGCGACCTGGGCGTGCGACATGGGCGTGCGACCTGGGCGTGCGACATGGGCGTGCGACCTGGGCGTGCGACATGGGCGTACGACATGGGCGTACGACCTGGGCGTGCGACCTGGGCGTGCGACCTGGGCGTGCGACCTGGGCGTACGACCTGGGCGTGCGACATGGGCGTGCGACCTGGGCGTGCGACATGGGCGTGCGACCTGGGCGTGCGACATGGGCGTACGACATGGGCGTACGACCTGGGCGTGCGACCTGGGCGTGCGACCTGGGCGTGCGACATGGGCGTGCGACATGGGCGTACGACCTGGGCGTGCGACCTGGGCGTGCGACATGGGCGTGCGACATGGGCGTACGACCTGGGCGTGCGACCTGGGCGTGCGACCTGGGCGTGCGACATGGGCGTGCGACATGGGCGTGCGACATGGGCGTGCGACCTGGGCGTGCGACCTGGGCGTGCGACATGGGCGTGCGACATGGGCGTGCGACATGGGCGTACGACCTGGGCGTGCGACCTGGGCGTGCGACCTGGGCGTGCGACATGGGCGTGCGACATGGGCGTGCGACATGGGCGTGCGACCTGGGCGTGCGACCTGGGCGTACGACATGGGCGTGCGACATGGGCGTGCGACATGGGCGTGCGACATGGGCGTACGACCTGGGCGTGCGACCTGGGCGTGCGACCTGGGCGTGCGACATGGGCGTACGACCTGGGCGTGCGACCTGGGCGTGCGACCTGGGCGTGCGACATGGGCGTACGACCTGGCCGTGCGACCTGGGCGTGCGACCTGGGCGTGCGACATGGGCGTACGACCTGGGCGTGCGCCCTGGGCGTGCACCCTGGGCGTGCGACCTGGGCGTACGACCTGGGCGTGCACCCTGGGCGTGCACCCTGGGCGTGCGACTTGGGCGTACGACCTGGGCGTGCGACCTGGGCGTGCGACCTGGGCGTGCGACATGGGCGTACGACATGGGCTTGCCGGCGGTTGTTGCCACGGTTGTCGCCCTTGCTGGGGCAGCTGGAGTCTAACTTTGCAGCTTCACAGCTGTGAAGTGGACCCCAGTCTGGGGGGGGGGCGCCGTGGCGATGCTCCAATGGCCAGGTCCAAGGACTGTTTCCTCACAGCAGAGCAGAGCCTTACTTGTTTTTATTTTATTTATTTGCATAGTCATTATTATTGTACGTGGGGGGCCATGGGTCATATGTTTTAACGGAGGGGACTGGGGAGGGTGGGTTTTTACTGTAATATTGTGTGTTTTCTGTTTTTAAATGTTAAAGCGCTTTGAGCTGCGCAAAATGCATGAGAAGCGCTATTTTATAAATAAAGTTTGATTTTTGATTTAAACCTATGATCTACATGGGGGGGGACTTTGGGGGGGCAGTCTTTATTGATTCCAGTCCTGTTCTCCTCATGGTATATCTGGCTGTCGTTAAATTATTTGAACTTATTGGGTCATTTTTAGTCGTAGCCCGTTCATTTTACCCCCCCCCCCCCCCCCATGAGAGCCGTCAGTCGAGTCTGTTCTGAAATCCAGAGCGATCCCGAGATGATTGACAGCTGCGGCCAACCCGGTAAAACCCGACTGGGTTAAGGATCCGCTGTGCAGGTACACCAGGAGCGCGGGGATTTCAGCGACTCCTTTGAAGTACATCGCGGCTGCACCTCCTCCACTCGTTCCCCCCGCCTCAGAGTGGGGGATTAGTGGGGGAGGGAGGGCTTCTGGGACATGGAAAGCGGCGTTTCAGGGGAATCGGGCTTTACCGACTCTCCTGCCCCGTGACCAGCCCCTCGTCTCCCACTGTACTGCAGCCGCACTAATCAATCTGCCGCCACGCTGCAGGAGGACAGGGTGGGGGGGGTGGCGGAGGTGCTCAGAGGGGAGTGGAGGGGAGGTAAGACTCTGGGATCTGGATTCAGGCGCAGCTCAGCTGCTGAATATGCATGTCCCGTGCAGCCGAGCGGCCCAGAGCAATCCTCTCACTCCTCCTGCGGGGTGAGCGGTGTCGCCCCCCTCATCCCGCGAGAGCCCGCCTCCTCGCCGCTGTCTGACGAGGGCACAGCGCCCCCGCTTAGAGACGCTTGTATGAGCCTTGTTGCTACATCTGCTGTGAACCCCCAGCTGCTATGGAGGCGGGATCTCTGGGGGTTTAGTGGAGGAGGCGGAGTCTGGATGCAAGCGGTCAGCGGCAGAGGAGATGCTGCTGTTCCTCCCCAGCTTCAGAACCCAGAGCAGCAGCTGAGGAGGTTCTGCAGCTGAGGAGGAACCTCCTGGGGAGACAGAAACCTCCTTACGTAGTTGGCCGTGTTGTTGGTCTCCTCGTATCGGAGGACCGCCAGGACGAAGCACAGGTACTCCTGCTGGCTGCTCAGGGGTTTGTTGTAGAAGCCGTTGTACATCTTCTCATCGCCCAGCGTGAAGGTGGCCGGCAGGGAGGTCAGCTTGGCGGCGATGTACGGTTTGGCGGGATCCAGGTGACGCCTGCGCCGGAGGACCGGACCCTCGCTGGACCTGAGGAGCTGAGGAGATCCGAGGAGAGGAACATGGTCAGCACCGATCTTCACGACAGTCCAGAATGATCTTTGAACTAGCAGAACCTGGAATCAAGTCATGAGTGGAGGTTGCCCCCCCCCGGCCTAAATGGCCTTTGTGCGCTCATGCAGCAGAGCAGCACGGCGAGCAATCTGAACGTGACTGCCAGCCCGGCTAATAAACCAGCAGCGGCGCAGGAGCAGCTTTCTGAAATCCGCATGTTGGAGGGAGGAGACGCCACTTAATGACTCTGGGACTTCCACACCGCCTCCGTCCCGTGTTTCTACTGGGATCCTAAACTACAAGCTCAGAACCAACCCGTTCAGATTCACACTCTTAAGGTAAAACCCGGTTTGGGCCTGAGGGGTGACCCCCGACCCGCCACTCACCTCCTCCAGGTCCATGTCGTCGGGGTTCTTCCAGCGCCGCGCCGACTGGGACGAAGGAACCAACACGATGTAGTACCAGCTGCAGAGCAACACACAGGCGTGAGCACAGGGGGGGCTGAAGGTCAAACAGCAGCAAACCAGATCTGCGTCTCGATTAAAGGCTAATGACAGAGAACGCCGCGGCGAGGAGACAGGAGGATCCTGCAGGTTAATGCGGGCGGCTGCACGCATCGCCTTTTGTCAGGGAGACTAGACCGACGGGAATGAGAAACAGCAGAAAGACGTCCCACTGGCTCGGGTGTGCACGTGTCTGCGCGTGCACGTGTCTGCGCTCCTCGGCGGGCTTCTCCCTGAATGTTTGGGCGCAGCTGAAAGTTTCTGCTGGTTGCAGCGTCTGTAAAACGAGCTGCTGCTGACAGAGAGGCAGCTGCTGCTGCCAACCGTCAGTCTGAGAGGAAGAAAACATGTAGAACAAGCCCCCCCCAGCCCCCCACCCTCCTACACAATCCCCAACTCTTTCTGTCAGTCTGCGCTGGAGCGTGACCGGCCCTGACAGCCCTTTAAGCCAATCACGGGCGAGCGCCGCGGTGTGCGCGTGCGGCGGTGGAGACTGGCTCCTGCAGTGGCGGCGTTCTGCTACTGCGATGTTTGGACGCAGCGCCACTGACCTGACGCGAGCGCTGGTCTGCACCGCCGGCAGACTGATGGTTATCCTGCTACCGAGCGCCAGGTGTTTGCTGGGCTTGGCTTGGAGGAGGTCCGGGGCGGTCCTGATGGACACCTGCTGCTGCAGGCCTCCGGCGATGTTGCCGCGGCTCGTCAGCACGAAGGAGTAGTCGGTGTCGGGCTGCAGCTGACTGATGAGCTTCCTCTTCAGGTTTCCCTGCACCTCCACGCTCTGCTGGTTGTAGAGGATCTGAAACCACAGCGGCACATTAACAGAGGAACGCGAGCCCTGAGGGGCCCCGGCCCCTGCTCCTAGCTGGAGGGGGGCATCAACAGAAAACTGCCACATTTACTCTACAGCATGACTGGGGCAGGAGCAGCTGCTTCCCTTCCTGTGACCAGAGTTCTCCTGACGCGGGACTCACCTTGAAAGGAGCCTGGGACTTGTAGTTGGGAGGTAAATCCCAGGTGAGGAGGACAGACGTTTCGGTCACGGCTTTGACGCCAAAGTTGAGAGTCGGGAAATCTAAGATAAAAAAACAACAACCTGATTATTACTGTGATCAAAAACGGACCTTCAGAAAAGTCAGGACACGTGTTCAGGCTGTCGTCATACATGACGAGCTGCATTCAGACACATTCATAAACCACAGGTGCTACATCTATAGCCCTCTATAACCAGATGGTGCCGGCCCACCTCGGCGTGGCGTGTAACGGTATGGAAGATGAGGACACGTGCTCACGTGACGCTGGCATGGAATGAGATTAGAAAGGAATAATCAGGACTACAGAGGGAGGGGGGCCTGATGGGGTCTGAGGCAGCAGGAGGAGGTCAGGAGGTCATTCCTGTGCTGGTGGAGCTGCAGGAGAACCACAAACCCGTCATGGACTCGCCTGACCTCTGAACTACGAGTCTGTAGTTTCTAACAGAGGATCATGGGGGGGTTAGGCTGGAGGGGCACAGGTCCCTTCTCTGTTAAGTTTGTTCTGCTGGATCCTTTGGATCAGAACCTAAACAGCCGTTCTAACAGAGAACGTTGCATGTTCTGGATTGAAGGAAACGCCAGCAGAGACCCGGACCCGACTTGATGATGGTTCTGAACCCCTTTGGATCACCGGCGTTCTCATGAGCAGCTGATGTGTGCTCTGACAGCGTTTGAAATGGAACCGGCTGTGGATTCTGCGTTAGCGTACCGTTGGACATGGTTCTGCTCTGGATGCTGGGGCTCAGGGGGCCCCCGCCCTTGCTGGTGAAGGCCTGCACACGGATGTCGTAGGTGGTGTCGGGGTTGAGGCCCTGGATGTTCATCTGCGTGTCGGTGGTGCGGTTGGTGCTGTTCTGCTGGCTGTTGATGTCCCGGTACACCACCACGTAGGACACGATCCTGCCGTTCCGCTCAGGCAGCAGGGGGGGCTCCCAGGTCAGGCGGGTGCTGGACTGGGTCAGTCCGGTGACCTGCAGGTTGGTGGGGTAGCCGGAGGGCGTGTCCTCGGGGGTGCTGATCTCCTTCACGTAGGCCTCCCCGATGCCGGCCCGGTTGCGGGCGCTGAGGCGGAAGACGTAGGTGGCGCCCTTGTGCAGGCCGGTGACGGTGTAGTGGTCGTCCGTCTTCCTCAGGTCGCGTGAGCTGAACCCCTCCTCGTCCGTGCGCTTGTACTGCAGCTGGTAGCCCATCAGCTCCCCCACCATCTCCTTGGGCGGCTGCCACTGGATCAGAGCCGTGTTGCCGGAGGTGGCGCTGATCATCATGCTGGGCTTCCCCGGGACTGAAAGACGGGAAGAAAACAGCCGAGTGAAAACCCGGAACCCTCGCGGGTCCAGAAGACCCACTTCAGGTTTGTTTTTTTATTTCTTCTTTCTAAAGCCCTGGTCCCACCTGTCCTTACAGGTGGCTAAAGCTGAAAATGGTTAAACGTGCACGGGACACACAGGTGACCCACACCAAACATGGGGGTCTTAGTGAACACGTATGCAACACGTGCTACCTCCCCATTACACGTGAGTAAGGGGGAGGTAGAAAAGATGCAGGCGTGGCGTACAGATTCTCTGTTTTAACCCCCAAAGCCTTCAGACTGTGGAGGATAGTTAGTGCTGTTCACGTGAAACGTGCACGCTCCTCATTGCAGCCTGACTGCTAGAAATGAGCAAATCAGGCAATCGGAGTGTAGTTTGTGTGGACGTCCTACGTGCACTTAGGGATCACGTGCACACACCAGTGTGTGCAGTATTCAGTAAGGAGTCAGTCCTCTCACCTTAACGACTAGAGCGTGGCGTAAGGACGCCGTACGACATCATCACCAGTACGCCATAAGTGCGTCCAACGTCCACCAGCCTAAAGATACACTAACCACACCCACAACATGGTTCGTTCCATTTTCATGGCGTCCCTTAAGGTGGGTGTACGAGCCTCAAGTGAACTGGAAGACACGCCTACGCTCCCCTTAAGGTGCAGTAGCTCCTCTACGACCCCCACGGGCCAAAACCCCACAGAACCCGTCCGGGTAACCCCTCCCTGTACAGGTGCATGTGACTGAACCTAACCGAGGATGGACCCCCCCCAAAAAGCCTGCAGTTTCAGCTGTCGTGTTTCTGTGGGTTGGACTGAAGGTTACCCCCCCAGAGAGGAAAGTGCTGACACTGCTGTTTTAGAGGGGGGGGTTCTCCCCAGGCTCTGACCTGCCCCAGATGTGGTGATGACTTTGGCTTTGCTGCGAGCTCCGTCCCCCTTGGTGGTGTAGGCCGCTACAGTGACAGAGTAGGTGGTCTCAGCCTGCAGCCCCCCAATGATGGCCTCCTGCAACAAGAACACGGTCAGACGGGGAGAAGCGAGGAGCAGGTCCAACCACCATCCCATTAAAACCAGAACGCTGACCCCCTCCCTTCTGACTTCACTTGGACCACAGAGGAGGTTTTCAGGAACCCGGGCGGGACCAGCAGTTCTTCTGGGAGCAGAACCGCTGCTGGTCCCCAAGAGAACGCTGGACCCATGAAGCCACAAACGAAGCAGGAAGTCACCCGTGTGTCCGTGTTCATGCCTGCTGCACGCATGAGCATGCACCCAGAGGAGCAGCAGCGCCGCCGCAGCTGCAGCCGCAGCTGCAGCCGCAGCTGCAGCCGCAGCCGCAGCTGCAGCCGCAGCAGCTCCGTCTGCTCGCCGCAGCTGCAGCAGCTCTACTTTTCTTTAGCCGATTGTTGCTCCTCTGGATGGACGTCGGCACAAACGCAGACACACTCAGGTGGTAGAACAGAAACACACAGAACCGCACACTTCACGCTGAACAAACACACACGCATGAGTCTGCACGCACAAAGTCACAAGTGTCCATGCATGTGCACGTGAGCATGCACGCAGATTTAAATGAACCCCTGTCTGTCCTCCTGCAGGTCCAGTTCTTGGAAAAAAGTTCTGATCCGAGTCGTCCTGGCGTTAGCGGCCGCTAACACGGCTCCATAACCGGCTCAGGCAGCTGCAGAACCGTTCTGACCGGGTTCTTTCAGGTCCAGGAACCCGGAGAAACCTCAGCAGAAAACATTTTCCTTCAGGCACAAACGCTCAGGTCGTCATGGAAACAGATTCTACTGCATTTCTACGCTCTTCAAACGTACGCAGAACGGCGTTTTTGGTTTGAGAAAACCTCGCCTTCTCCTCACGCACTCGCCGGCTCAGGGAGGCGTGCCCGTCTTCAGGGCGCAGACATCCGTCTGAGGCTCGTCACAGTACATTAGCGATCTGGCACGGAGGACGCCGCGGAAACAATGAAGGCGTGTGAAAGACGACAGCATCTGGTCCGTGTCTGTCAGGTGTTAATCAGGGTTTCAGCGGCAGCCCGCCGTGCGGCCGCCGTCTTCCTCAAATGTGCACGCCATCATCTCTGTGTGTCATTTATGAACAACCCGATCGATCAGACGCTAGCGGATCGGTTTTTTCAGCTGTCTGCTGAACATTACAGAAACCCCTCAGAAAACGGGGAACAGCGGTTCTGAAAACCCGATTTTAACGTTTGTTTATCAGACCAAAGTCTGTTGAACGCCGTCCGTCTACACCTGCTCGGTTCTGTGCCGCCTCACAGGCTGCTGGAGCCTGTCCTAACCGCTGCAGGGTGGAGGCGGCGCCACCCAGACCCGCCAGCCTGAATGAACGCCTCGTGACCTGTGAGGAGACCGGACTGTTCTGCTGGTTCTACTTCTACCAGCAGAACTCAGAACCAGGCAGAAATGTTCCTCTGCGATTCTGCAGCTCCAGACACAAATGGGAACACAAACGCACAACAAACACACAACAAACACAAAGACAGTTCCTGCAGTGGTTAAGGTGAAGGATCACACACCCCCTTCCTTCCAAAAACACACAAGCACACACAGCACCCCTGAAGAAGGGGGGCCGGCCCTGCAGGGACACCCAGCACACGCGTGGCGTACTCACGTGTTCGGTGGACTCGTCAATGTTCCACTGATGGGAGAGAAGACACGGGACACGGGGGGGGGACACGGGTCAGAAACAGGACAACAGGAAGCCGAAAAAAAGCACCAGCGTCTTTTTTTCACTGACATTTGAATGAAGATGTCAAAGGAGGAGGAGGAGGAGGAGGGGGGGAGGGGAACAAGCTGGGGAGGGGTACTGATGGGGGGGGGTGCTCTGCCTCGTTTCCAGTTGCTGTGAATCCTGTAAAACTCTGAACACGTCTCCATGTGGACACGGGCCAGACCACGCGGACGACACGCGGGGGGGTCCTCATTACGTTCTAGCGGAGGGGGGGTGCGCGATAAAACTCCAAGCAAAACGGATTTTAACATTTGAGCTCAGAGCGCCATCCCAAACAGGAAGTTTGACCTTTTCTGCTGGAACCTGCTGCGGGGGCGGCGGCTTTGGTGGCTATCAGTGACGGCGAGCTGAAACTCGCCGTCACTGATAGCAGCGTCTGTGGAAGCGCACCGTTTCCACACCTGTAAATGTGATGACTGGCTGTATAAAAGAGGAGTGATGGGGGGGCAGCGTTATGATTGATGGAGCCCCCCCCACACACACGTCCCAATTGAGTCCAGCCAGGAGGCGTGAAGCTTCGCCACGCTGGCGTGAAACGCATGAACGCTCAGAGTTAATGAACCCGCAGAGCAGAAAGATTTAAACACGCAACTTCCAACGTGAAGGCTGACAGGGGGCGTGTCTGTGAGCGCAGGGGAGGAGCCAGCAGGTTCAGGCTGAGGTCACTTCCTGCAGAAGCGCATAGAAGTGAGGGCCTTGTGGGGGCCTCTGCTGGGGGGGCAGAGCTGCTGCCATCAGCTGATCCTGTAGAAGTTGGAGGTGAAGCTGCAGGAAGTTCTGCTGAGAGACGTTCGTCTTCAGTAGAACCTGGAGGGGTGATGCAGAGGTGAGTCATGAGGCGAGTCATGAGCTCACCTGACTCCTGGATCTCGTTATCACTGTGGCGCTGTGTGTGCGTGTGTGTGTGTGTGTGCGTGGGGGGGGGCGTTCTGGAGCCCCTGACTGTGTGGTCTCTAATAACGTCTGAACAGGTCTGTGCAAGTCGGACAGTCGCTGATGCCCCCCCCCCCCCCCCAGAACGCCTGACGTGACTCAACCGGGGGGGAACAAAACCTGCACGTCTTGGGTATGGGGGGGTGAACCTGATAGCTACGCCCTGCGACGGATTACAGCCTGCCTTTGTGTTTATTGTGTACACGCCACAAATGAGGCGTGGCCGCCGCCAGTTCTGCTTGGACGACCAGGAGGTCACACTCCGTTCAGGTTCCTTCACGGTGCAACTTGGAGAAGGCGGGGAGGAGCAGCAGCCCCCACCTGGAAAAGGTGTGGGGGGTATTTTCTGTTTGGAGTGACTACTCTAAGTGATTGGTTGATTATAAGGGGGGGGGGTCATAACCATGGTAACGAGGCAGTGCAGATGTATCAGCGCTCCAACTGCTAAGCCACGCCCCCCAATGTTTCACACGGAGAACATCCTACAGGAGGAGGATTCTAACACACGGGGGGGGGGGGGGGGTCTGAGGATCAGATACAGCAGAAGCTCCGCCCATTCTGCGGTGGAAACAGAAAGCTGAAATCCAAACTGGATGGAGAGATGAAGGGGGGACGAGTGCGTGGACAGCAGAACGGGGGAGCGAGGGGGCGGGGCCTGTTACCTGCGCCTCTGGCAGAGCGATGTCCAGGATGTTGGGCTGACCTCGAGGCTCGCCGTTCTCCAGCCGGGAGAAGATGACCTGGTAGCCCCGGATCTGGCCGTGCTGTTTGCCCTGTAGGGGGGGCTTCCAGGAGACTTTGATGGCCGTGGAGTTCAGAGCCTCCACCTCCAACTTCCTGGGGGGGGCTCCTGGCACTGAAAGAGAGAGACAAGGACGAGCGAGAGAGCGGTCAGGTCTGGTGGGCACTGATGAAGAACCAGCAGAGCCACATCTTCATCATGGTTAGTCTCAGCGGTTAATCACAGCGTGAAGTTAGCGTGTTGTTAGAGTCTCTCAGGGACAGACGATCGTCCGTCCTGACCAACCAGGACGGCGGGAAAAGGAAGACGAAGCAGGGATGTCGTCCATTCAGACACAGCGGAGAGACAGACGCCCAGCAGCCCCCACTCCAGCAAAGACATGAGAGCCGCAGAGGTGAAAGGGTGAAGGCCGCCCCCCGCGTGGGGCGAGGCAGGAACCTACCATCCTCCTTGGTTCTCATCTTCACCGGGGCGCTCTCGGGTCCTGGCCCCACATCAGTGTGGGCCCTCACCCACACCTGATACTCGGTCCACTTCTCCAGGCCGTCCAGCACATAGCTGCTGGCGTCGGCGCCAATGTCCGCCACTTCCTGCCTCTCCGTGTCCTCTCCTGACAGGGCCTGGTAGCTGACCGTGTAGCGCACGATGGCGCCGTGGCGGCTAGCGGCCGGCGGCGCCACCCAACTCACCTTCAGGCTGGTCGAGCTCAGGCTGACTAGATGGACTTCTTGAGGGGGGGCAGATGGAGCTGCGGGGGAGGGGGGGATGGATCAAGCAAAAAAAATAAAACAGGATGCAAACACAAACTAGGGAAGCTTTTTGTTCACAGAGGTCGTCTCTGGATGTGGAACAAAAAGCTTCCCGATAAACACAGAACCTCCTCTGGACTGAGAGGAACGGAAACTCCCCACAGAGCGAGGAGGACACAAGACACCCAGCAGAAGCAGTTTGAGGAGTCGCTGCAGCTGAGGTCGACGGGATGGAACGCTCGGCTGTAATTTAGGGATCAATGGCGTCCAGCGGCGTCCCCTGACATTAAAACTACACATCCCAGTCAGAGACAGACTGAGGCGCTCTGAGAACAGATTTGGTGTCCAAACATCTTCTCCTCCTCCTCCTCTTTCTGCCCTCCTCCTTCCTTCTTCCCCCTCTTGTCCTCCTTCTCCCTCCCCCTTCCTCCTGTCCTCCTTCCTCCTGTCTTCCTCCTCCTCCCTCCTCCTGTCCTCCCTCCTCCTTCCTCCTCCTCCTCCTGTCCTCCTCCTTCCTTCTTCCTCCTGTCCTCCTTCCTCCTCCTGTCCTCCTCCTTCCTCCTGTCCTCCTCCTTCCTCCTGTCCTCCTCTCTCCTCCTTCCTCCTGTCCTCCTCCCTCCTCCTGTCCTCCTCCTTCCTCCTGTCCTCCTCCTCCTCCCTCCTCCTTCCTCCTGTCCTCCTCCCTCCTCCTGTCCTCCGTCTCTCCTCCTTCCTCCTGTCCTCCTCTCTCCTCCTGTCCTCCTCCTTCCTCCTCCCCCCTCCTGTCCTCCTCCCTCCTCCTTTTTCCTGTCCTCCTCTTTCCTCCTTCCTCCTGTCCTCCTCCTCTCTCCTCCTTCCTCCTGTCCTCCTTCCTCCTCCCTCCTCCTCCTTCCTCCTGTCCTCCTCCTCCTTCCTCCTGTCCTCCTCCTGTTCTCCTCCTTCCTCCTGTCCTCCTCCTTCCTCCTGTCTTCCTCCTTCCTCCTCCCTCCTCCTGTCCTCCTCCTTCCTCCTTCTTCCTGTCCTCCTCTTTCCTCCTTCCTCCTGTCCTCCTCCTTCCTCCTCCCTCCTCCTTCTTCCTGTCCTCCTCTTTCCTCCTTCCTTCTCTCCTTTTCCTTCCTCCTCCCTCCTCCTGTCCTCCTCCCTCCTCCTTCTTCCTGTCCTCCTCTTTCCTCCTTCCTCCTGTCCTCCTCCTTCCTCCTCCCTCCTCCTGTCCTCCTCCTTCCTCCTTCTTCCTGTCCTCCTCTTTCCTCCTTCCTCCTGTCCTCCTCCTTCCTCCTCCCTCCTCCTTCTTCCTGTCCTCCTCTTTCCTCCTTCCTTCTCTCCTTTTCCTTCCTCCTCCCTCCTCCTGTCCTCCTCCCTCCTCCTTCTTCCTGTCCTCCTCTTTCCTCCTTCCCCCTGTCTTCCTCCTTCCTCCTGTCTTCCTCCTTCCTCCTCCCTCCTCCTGTCCTCCTCCTCTCTCCTCCTTCCTCCTTCCTCCTCCCTCCTCCTGTCCTCCTCCTTCCTCCTGTCCTCCTCCTCCTCCCTCCTCCTTCCTCCTGTCCTCCTCCTTCCTCCTTCCTCCTGTCCTCCTCCTTCCTCCTCCCTCCTCCTGTCCTCCTCCTTCTTCCTGTCCTCCTCTTTCCTCCTTCCTCCTCTCCTTCTCCTCCCTCCTCCCTCCTCCTGTCCTCCTCCCTCCTCCTTCTTCTTCCTGTCCTCCTCCTCCTCCTTCCTCCTCCTGTCCTAACTGACTCCACAGTTGAGCTGAAACAGCGTCTGGAATCAAACATGCGGGACGTTGGGGTCTGCTTCTGCAAAGACCTGACTGAAGGAGCAGTCCTCTGCAGTCCAGAGGGCCACAAACTTATCCAGAACTGAAAGCAGAGGGTTCACATACTTCATGCAGCTCAGAACACCAACCGACCCACACAGCATGCAACCAAATACTGATCAAAGTAATCAACCAAGACGTGCAAACAAACAGAGGGGGAACATGTGCCAAAGCAAACGGGGAAACAGTTGAGAAAGTTCTGATGATGGAGGAGACGGGTTCTGTTTGTCCACATGAAAATCTGCAGGACCAAAGGAAAACGCAGACGCCTGTCAGGCAGCAATGAGGGATTAGTTAGGGTCTCTGAACGCAAGGATGCAAATCCTTCTGTTTGTATTTATTTAGATGAACATACATGCGTTTGAGAGGTTTTCCTCCTTCACTTCCAGTTTACTGAACTACTTAAAATGTAGCTGATCAAAGTATTTTAGAATTAATGCATTAAGCCCATCAGAATTTCTGCTACACAATTAAAAAAGACAAAAATTTAGTTTAAAAGGATGGAAGATTTTCTCTACAGAATGAAACTAAAGAAAGATTTGTTTCAATTCAAATTATGAAAAATCTAAAACTATCAAATAAAGAAACTTCATCTTTAAAAAACGTGTTAAAACATTTCAGCCATTTTTTAAAGTTTTGAGTAAAGCTCCTTAGTGGGGGGGCGCGTGCTAAATAAAGATATAAATAAAGTGTAAAATATTGAATGACAGCCTTTGGTCGTAGCGTTAGGACATGTCAGCTGTTAGCTAATTTCATACAAACGCGCTGCAAGAAATGCACGTTTTTCTGCTGCATAACCACGGCGTCACTCTGTTGGTTGTACATCTACGCTGCATGAACACGCCGGCGGCTCGTCCTGCTGCAGAAATCCTGTCTGTTTTGGGTTGGGATCACTTCTGCATCAGCGTGTACCGACAAAAGCACGTCGTTCCTTCACACTGTGACGCGGCGCCGCTCTGAGGCTCAGCGGTTACTGAAGTCAGCGTTTGAATGGGCCCACTGGTGTGAACAGGAACCAGTCAGCTGACAGTAGCGAGTCTGTGATTCACTGGAATGAGGCGTCACAGTCCAGGACGGGGCGTCTGTGAGCTAACGGGTCTGCGCCCCTCCGGGTCACAACCTGGTTCCCTCTGAAGGGAGAGCAGCTTCCTTTGGTCCGAAGGTTCCATGTGTGAGTCAGAAGCTGTTTGAGGAAGTCGGTGTGCGATTTGCATCCAGTCAGAGACAAAAGAGTCGGCAAACAGGGAGGTAGCACACGACAGGGAGGAAGACAGTCACGTACCTCTGACACGGGCCTGCCCCCACATAGACGGACAGAAGGGTTAGTGCTGGTGACGGGGGGGGGGACTGACTCAACTTGACATTCAAGGTGCTCCCTTTGTGTTTTGGGCTCAATCAAACACAACTCTTTGCTCACAGAGAGATAAAGACCTGCGACTGTCTCAGCCGGCGGCGGGTGGGGCTCCGAAATCACCGGTTAGTCAACAGCAAGCAGTGAAGCGAGACGACAGAGACCCCCCAGGGGAGAAAAACGGTGTACTTACTGGACTGAGCGGTGCGGGCCTTGATGGGTTGAGTGTAGACGCCCAAGCCCATTTCAGAACGGGCCGCCAGCGAAAAGTGGTACAGAGTGTCGGGCTTCAGGCCGTCCACGGCGTGGGAGCCGGCCGGGTCGAACCTCACGTACATCTGCAGAGAAAACCACGTTTTTGGGTATGGGGGGGTCACCGCCGTGCATGAACGGCAACAGTGGGCACGGGCAAACCTGTGAGCCGCAGGTGACCCGCCAGAAACACCAAGGTAGAGGCTCAGAGAACCCGCAGAGAGAAAACGCTCACCGACGTTTTCCTACCTTCATGCTGCGGCGACAGTTAACACTTCTACAACACGTACGGGGAGGAAGGGGGGGAGGTACAACCCCCCCAACTGTAGACTGTGTTCGTGTGAAACGTGCGTGCTCCTTATGTGCGTTCAGGCGACCACTTCTAATGAAAGCTGAACGTAAACACGCATAGAGGTGCAGTTTTGGCGTCTGCGTTCAGGCGTCGCTACCCGAGGTTCCATGTCCGGTTTCAGGCTCTGCGTACAAAATGTGAATTGAAAGTTAAACCAGTTGAACCAATCAGGGACCCAGATTCGGTAGCGACATGCGGATGGAGATCGAAGCGCCAACGGTCTGAAGATTTCACATCCTTAGATACACTAACCACACCCACCATAATGGTACGTTCCATTTTTATGGCGTCTCTTCAGGTGGTCGTACGAGCTTCAAGAGAACTGAAAACACGCCTGAACTCCTCCCCTTAAGATGCGGGCGGCCGCTCTTCTCTACAACCCTCCACGGACCGGGACCACCCAACACCCATCCGGGTCACCCCCGGTGACGGCACAAGCGACTAAAACTTTAGCCATCAACGAGCTGCAGCAGAACCAAAAGCCGTGTCCAGCAGCTGTTTGTCAGAAGAACATTCACAGAACCTTCAGTGGGTTTGAGTCCAGACAAAGCCGGGCTGACCCGCGGGTCTTCACCTTGTTGTCCGTGCCGTCCTCCCAGTACTGCAGCTCATACTGAGTGATGGGATCTTGGACCGGCCACAGCCAGGACAGCCGGATCCGAGTGTCCAGCTCCGCTTCAGCCTCGAAGCTGGACGGCTGGGCGGGGACTGCAAAGGAGATAAACGTTAACCCCGCGGTCAGGCGTCACCGCGGCGGAGGCCGGAATCCGCCACACGCTCACCTCCCTGCTGAGTTTTGACCTGCAGGACGTCAGAGGGGGGCCCGTCGCCCACCGAGGTGAAGCCCAGCACCCTGAGGCTGTAGGTGATGTCCGGCGTCAGCCCCGAGATGGTGGTCAGGCTGCTGTCGTCCGTGTTGTGTTTGGTCCAGGCGCTGAGCGGAGGACTCATGTCGGGGCTGTAGTAGACCCGGTAACCTCGGATCTGTCCGTTTGGCTCCTCCGGAGGCTCCCACTGGACCAGCATGGTGGAGGAGCTCAGCATCCGCGCCTGAACGTGCAGAGGAGGTGAGGAGGGGGCTTGTTCTCCGGTGCGGGTCTCCACCGGGTCGCTGGGCGGTCCCCGGCCAATGTTGTTGACGGCCATGACCCGGAACTCGTACTCCGAGTAAGGACTCAGACCGCCGATGCTGTAGCGGGTGGTGGCCACGCCCTCCACCTCCTGGAAGCCGTTGTCGGAGGACTTGCCTCGGTACTGGATCATGTAGTAGGACACGGGTTCTGGGTTTCCCGAGAGCCAGGTGAGAGTCACGCTGGTGGCCGTTGTCTCGGTGACGGTGAGGGAGGTGGGGGGCTTTGGTAAGGCTGCAGGGGGAGATGCAGGCTGAGTTAGTGAGGCTCTCAACAGGAAGGCCGTCTGCTGCCGACCGCCATGCTTCATAACTGGACTGTGGATTCTGAGAAAAGAGGCGGAGCGGCTCCTGTTGTGACAGAAGCAGACAAAGGAAGCGGCGGCGCTCAGGCCTCCAGGGGAAGATGTCCTGAATGGCTGTGGTCCCTCTAATGACTGTGACATTTGGTGCATCGATTAGCAGAGCCGAGTGAAGTCAATACAGACAAATACTGATGGCAGAAGGTGTTTGGCAGACGAGCCTGAGAAAATCACAAAGCTGCAGAATCCTTTGATCAGAGCGCCTCGGCGCCGGCGGATCTGCAAGAGCTCACCTTTGACGGTGACCTGCGCCGTGGCTTCAATGGTGCCCAGGGAGGAAATGGCCACGCAGGTGTAGTTGGCGGACTCTCGGATGTTGGTGACCTCTAACACGTTGCGTCCCAACGGCATGTCTTCCTCCTTGGTCAACTCCACCTCCCCCTTCATCCATTTCACGTAGGGCATGGGCGAGCCGACCGCCACGCAGGTCAGGTTGACGCTGCCGCCAGGCATCACCTCCAGGTTGGAGGGGGGGATGGAGAACCTCGGCGGGACTCTCCGTACTATAGGGACAAAAAAAGAGAGTGAGCAGGTTGGATTTTGGAGAGCTTTAGAGGTTCTAAAGCTAACAGAACCACCGAGCGGCCAAACGGGTCAGCATATGCAGAGAGGATGCAAAGGACCACCACAAAACACACCTGTGAGCCGCCGTTTCACCTTTCCTAACCACAAACATCCTGTCTGACGGAGACAGTAAGAGTGGACGTCTGAGCGGACGCGCCTCACGGCGGCGGCCTGTGGCGATGTCTTTGTCTGAGGCTTCTTCTTCCCGCTCTTTGTGACATGCAGATAGGCTGACATTAAAGCGGTTCCCATGGAGACGGGTCGTTTGTGCCGCCTGGGACGCGGCAAACACCAGTTTGGTGGAGAGCTATTCTGGTATGAAAAGCAGCGGGTTTTTCCATCTGACCTTTACTCTGCTGTGTGTGGAAATGCAGACAAACCGATTCTCTGAGCAGCATTTATCCATGGAAGCTGAGGAGGACCTCCGTTACCCCCCCTCCACAGAGGACCTCTGTTACCCCCCCTCCACAGAGGAAGATCTCCGTTGCCCCCCCTCCACAGAGGAAGATCTCCGTTGCCCCCCCTCCACAGAGGACCTCTGTTACCCCCCCTCCACAGAGGAAGATCTCCGTTACCCCCCCTCCACAGAGGAGGACCTCTGTTACCCCCCCTCCACAGAGGAAGATCTCCGTTGCCCCCCCTCCACAGAGGAAGATCTCCGTTGCCCCCCTCCACAGAGGACCTCTGTTACCCCCCCTCCACAGAGGAAGATCTCCGTTACCCCCCCTCCACAGAGGAGGACCTCTGTTACCCCCCCTCCACAGAGGAAGATCTCCGTTGCCCCCCCTCCACAGAGGAAGATCTCCGTTGCCCCCCTCCACAGAGGACCTCTGTTACCCCCCCTCCACAGAGGAAGATCTCCGTTACCCCCCCTCCACAGAGGAGGACCTCTGTTACCCCCCCTCCACAGAGGAAGATCTCCGTTGCCCCCCCTCCACAGAGGAAGATCTCCGTTGCCCCCCTCCACAGAGGACCTCTGTTACCCCCCCTCCACAGAGGAAGATCTCCGTTGCCCCCCCTCCACAGAGGAAGATCTCCGTTGCCCCCCTCCACAGAGGACCTCTGTTACCCCCCCTCCACAGAGGAAGATCTCCGTTGCCCCCCCTCCACAGAGGAAGATCTCTGTTACCCCCCCTCCACAGAGGACCTCTGTTACCCCCCCTCCACAGAGGAAGATCTCCGTTACCCCCCCTCCACAGAGGAAGATCTCCGTTACCCCCCCTCCACAGAGGAAGATCTCCGTTGCCCCCCCTCCACAGAGGAAGATCTCCGTTGCCCCCCCTCCACAGAGGATCCATCATTTCAGGAAGCGCTCTCGTCGTATGTCAGAACATCCTTCCATCGCTCTTGACTGTAATTGCTCTCTCTCGTGCACAGACCGACACCAAAATGCTTTTTCAAATATGAGCACCCCCCCTCCCCCCAGCAACCCTTCACCCCTCCCTCCCAGATCTAATTTGAAGCGGGACGTGGTTACAGCTCTGCTTGTTATTCCCCTCATTATGAGCTGAAATGGAAAAACACAAAAGCACCTTTTGAGATTCAAGTCAGGAAAATTATGGTTTTCCGGGCTGTGCTATAATAAGGGTGGGGTGGGGTGGGGGGGCTCTCATTCGTCTGAGTTTTCCCATAATTATTGGGGAGCTGCACGCGCCCCCCCCTCTGCAGTTTTAATCATCAGACTCATGTGGGCCGAGCTGCTCGGCTCACTATCAGAAATAATTAATATTCCGAGTTGGAGCCTGGAATCCGACGTCTTCTGGAATTTGGCCTCGACAGAAACGTCCAGATAAGACGAGGGGTCTGCCGCCCCCCCGAGAGGCGGACGGAGACGGGGGCCGGCTTTGCTAATCACTCATTATAAATTGGGGGGGTCCATGCTTAAAAACTCAGACCAATGGAACATTAAATGAAAAAGGAGGAATTGCTGCCAAATCCAGGATGTTCTCATGGGGGGGGGGGGGGGGGCACAGGGATAAAGGCAGATATGGGATGGGGGGGTTATTCAACTTTAAATGAAGTGGTCCCTTTACCCTCATTTGCAGATCTTTTTTGTGCAATCTGGTTTTTTGGGTTCTGCGTCCTGATTGGTTGTCAATCGACCCCCACCATGCCCCCCCCCCCCCCTGCACAGGTGGATTCATCTTGCCAGATTCACACAAATCAAGCAGATCTTTGTTTTCTTTCCAGAATCCTTTGAACTGTGTAGTGAGGAGTTTTCCCGCCCTGAACACGTCACATGTCAAACTAACCAAACTAACCACGGGTTTCACCCATCCGGTTATTTTCAGGACGTAGCGAGGAGCCGCGGTGGGACGATGCGCTGACGCTTTCCAGAGAACCCGAGGAGGTTTTCCAGAACCCGGACAGGACGGCCATCACGCCGGCAGCAGCTGACGCCACAGACTGAACGGTACAGGAGCGCCGGTCAATGGGGGTTGTGTATATTGAACACTTAATGCGGTGAATAATTCATGGCGTGCGGTTCCGTTTGGAGAGGAGCTGTGGAGCAGAATGACTGGAGGGCAGGTAATTGTTATCGATTCCCCCAGAGCCTCTCTCCTGTCGAGAGCAGCTTTCTGATGGGCTCCGGGACTCTATCAAAACCACAGAATGAGCCCGTCTGCACGCCGCCTGGCTGCACGCCGCATCCCTATCACTTGAAGCGCGCTGACAAAGTGCCGCGGAGAGCGGGATCTGTTCAGGCAGCTTCTTGGCACAGAGTGGCACGGCCTCCGCGGGGTTCCTGGCAGCAGCGCCGGCGACCGTGATGGTCGATCACCCCGCTGTCAGCGCTCTGGCTCCTCCTCCTTCAATATTCTGCAGGTCAGCTCTGCATGAGGCAGAGCCGTGCACGCTGTTTGCCCCGAGTGCACGTCATCATTAATCAAACACGGCCGATAACAGGCTGACCAAAAGTCATCGACTAATTTTCCATCAATCTGTTAATCATTAGGCGTAATGATGGGATTCTGATGTCAAACCATCACAAAGGTGAGAGCAGAACGTGACGGCAGGACGCCGCTCAGCCGCTCGCTCTGCACAGCCAATTACCTGAGCAGAGATGACAAGTCAGGTAAGGGCGCCGCCAAAGGAAGACCGATGGAAAAGGGTCAGAAATCAGAGAGAAGAGGATCAGAAGAGGATTAAGCCAGGAGGAGGGCAGACCAGACCGCTGCCACTCCCCAAGAGGGCGGAGTCTGTCAGCCTTTAGACCCCCCATGACATTTGAACATCTTTTGGTGTTCTTAACGAGTTCTTGGAGCATTTTTCTGAAGACGGAGGAAGGAAAATCAGGATAAACTGAGGATTCCTGAGCTCTTCCCTGTGTGTCAATCAGAAAAGATGCTGCTGACACAGACGGCGTTTGTGGGGCGGAGCCACAAACTCTAAACGGCCTCATGGTCATCAACAGCCACTGGGATGGGACCAACCAGTCATCGGGTCTCGTCTTCCAGAACCCCTCAGACGTGGGTTCGGCCTAACCGGTCCTCTTGCCTGAATACCTGCCACATCCGGCTGAACACTGAGGTGACCCCCCCCCCCCCCCTGGATGGGCCGGAGCAGCTGCCGTTGTTGACAGGACCAAAAAGGGCGTAGCAGGAAGGAGCACAGCAGCAAACACAACACAGGACTTAAGCTAACGGCTCCTCTGTTTGTTTTGGCAGAACCGCCTGAAACCCGGTTCTGGGAGGGGCCCGGAGAGGCATGCAGGAGCTGTTCAGGGCTGCATGCAAACTCACAGACACACAGGAGGATCGGGGTCAGCTTCATATATTTGTCTCTGGGAGGCGGAGCTTAGCATCTACACCAAAGGGGGGGGGTAGCTGAAAGGGTCGAATGGGGGGGTGGGGGGCGGGGCAAGAAGTGAAAATGACCAACCTTCACGCTGATCTGTTTGTGGTGAAGTGATTTGATGGAGGTGAGCGACGGATGAAGAGACACAAAGTGAAGAGGAAGACAGGAAGGTGAAAGACAGGCGCTCGCCCAGGCGGGGGAGGGGTTAGTGACACACAGACAGTATGCATTCATGATGACATCATCAAGATGAAAGGATCAGAACACACCAGCTGATCAGAGACCAAAGTTCAGTGAAAAGTAACAACATCCCAGAACCCCCCACACACACACACACACAACTGTAACTAACTGAACCCTGGATTGCATCACAGAACTGGACTGAGTGATGTCATCCAGTCCTGCTCCAACTAGACCAGGTCAGACTGATCAGGCCTCATGGAACAGACCTGATCCTAACTGTGACACTAAACCCTCTGAGACCGTTGGATTGGTACATCCCTGCTTGGACGCCAATGGTCGTTCAGTCCAGTTCTCAGATCCAGTCCATGGGAGGACTGGGTCTCAGGTTCTGATGGCGGTCTGGGCTCTCCTGGTTCCTGCAGCTCCTCAAACGCTCAGAGGAAACTTTTCCTCGCCATTCCAGTCGGATGCACCTTTGAGGTCACGCTTGGCTGCCGTCCCTTCACCAGCGTGGCGAGGCTGCTGAGAACAGGGTGTGTGGGGGGGGGGTCTTGACAGCTACCTGGGTGGTTTTACAGACTAGCGGGACCCCAAGGCCCTGCTGGCGCTGCGCCACACGTCTACTGTAATTACCTGTGAAGGGAAAGAAGCCGGCGTCTGCACCTGTGACAGACGGGCCTGTGATTAATGGAGGAGGGGGGTGGTTGGCGGACCCCCCCCCCCTGATCTGAGCTTCCTTAAGCTGCAGTGTAACAGGAGACCATGTCTACCTGCACTGAGACGCAGAAACTGCTGGTGGGGGGAAAACGTTCTTTGGTTCTGACTGTAGATGGATATCAGCATCATCTTTATGGGAGGGGGGGGCCCCCCCACTAATGCAATAGCAGGCTGTATGACTCAAAGCTGTGGCTGAGATTATGAAATGACATCCAAGCGTGTCGTTTCTCACCCCCCCACTAACAACTGTAGCTGCTATTGTGTTTCATGTAGATCAGCCCCCCCCCGTGCATTAACGCTCATGGAGGAGGAGAAGGAGGAGGCGCAACATAAACAAACCTTGAAAACTCCAGCCCGCCTATGGGGGCTGTGGGGGGGGCTAATGGAGCGTTTCGATACAGTCAATCTAAGGAGGGGAGGGGGCCCCGGGGCCGGTGCCAGCAGAGGAAATGGATTGAGGGCAGCTGTTTTCTCAGGGCTGCACCTGCTGCAGCTCCTCGCCAAGCAGGAGGTCGACGCCAGTTCAGCCCCTTATGACCCAGCTACAGCGGAACGCTGCAGAACCCCCCTGACGTCTGCTGGGGGGGATCAGAACTCCATCAGTCTCTCACATGCGGTACCACGCCGTGGGGGGGGGTCAGCTGCAGAATCAACGTCAAACCCAGCAGGTCCACAGCAGACGCCTACCTCTGACGTAGAGATTGGCCGGAGCAGAGTAGCGGGTTCCAGCGCTGTTCATGGCGACGCACTCGTACTTCCCCTGGTCAGACTCCTCGCTGTTCTCGATCTGCAGGGCTCCTGGGGGGAGGGGTCACAGAGTTAGTCTCCCCGGCATACTGAAACCCGAGCACAAACGTGCACACGGCGCTGCGTCTGCAGCAGCAGCTGCATCTGCAGCATCATCAGCAGCAGCGTCTGCAGCAGCAGCTGCATCTGCAGAATCATCAGCAGCAGCGTCTGCAGCAGCTGCTGCATCTGCAGCATCATAAGCAGCTGCGTCTGCATCTGCAGCATCATAAGCAGCTGCGTCTGCAGCATCATAAGCAGCTGCGTTTGCAGCAGCAGCTGCGTCTGCAGCATCATAAGCAGCTGCGTCTGCAGCAGCCGTGTGAATGTTGGTCAGTTGAGATGTGTCTGAAGAAACGCTGCTGAACAACACCAGAGTGAAGATGTTTGGATCTAAAACGTGCTGCAGAGGACGTCCACCTGCATGGGGGGGTTTACAGGTGTGCAGCCCTCAGCGGGCAGAGGCTGCACAGGTGACATGGATCCATATTTCAACACAACGACTGAGTGATGTGAATGAGAGGAACAGAGGAGCTGCGGTGACATCAACCATCAGAGAGGAGACGTTCCACCTAAGAGTCTCCTCTGGCGGCGCTTTGGTTTAGAGTCTCCAATCCACCTTGTTTCAGGTGTTTGAGCCCAAAATCACTGACAGGTAGCTCCTCCCACTCATGTTCAATGGCGCTCACCTGCACCAGCATGGACACAGTTGAACATCAGTGGTGAGGTACCACCAGATTGTCTGACGCAGCGCGGCGCCGCCGTGACTGACAGCCGCCATGCAGTTTGATGAAGGCATCTCCACGTCATGCAGAATGAGATGAAAACCACAGGTTCACCAGAGGGGGGCGGGGCCGTGACGCAACCACGCCTCTGATCTTCAGTTCAACCCGTTTGTTGTGCAACGCGCCGCTCGCATGCTCCTACAAGCTCAAGTCGCTGTCACCAATCTGTCAGTCTGCCAGCGGAGAGGAGGCGGCGTGGAGCGCAGCGGCGGCGTGGCAGTTGTCAGATAGAAACCCTTCAGCAGTGACTGAGGACGACTCTGACGCAAACGCCGTCTGCAGTTTTCACACTGAAACCTCTGATGTAGCTGGGGGGGGGTGGGGGTTGAAACATCTGAGTTTTATGCAAACGTCTCCTGCATGGCTTCATGATGGGGGGGGAGAGACAAAGCCCCGGAGCTTTGTTGGTTCCTCGTGTGCCGGTTCAATTCCCACAAGCTTTTAGTTATTCGAGTGGCTTTAGTCTGGGTGGGGTGGGGGTGGGGGTGGGGGGGCAGACAGGAAAAGGTGAAATTCAGCGACAGTGAGGATGGAGTCCGGATGAAGACAGACGTGGGGGGGGGCTGACGCCGGCGTGAAGGAATGGCAGACATGTCACAGTTTCATCACTTTCCTTACCTCGAATGGGGGTACCACCTGGGGGGGCATTTTAAATAAGAAGGGTTGAAAGATTCATTAGTGTTCACTCATAACGAAGGAGGGGGGCATTAGACTTTCAGCACATAAACACTGGACTGCAGTTTCATTAATGACTTCCATCAATTACACCCCCACCTCACAGAATGAGAGGTTCTATTTTAAGGTGTGCCCCCCCAGAAAGGACTATTTAAAGAAGGTAATCCACAGTAACTGGAGGGACGGGCAGGAACGGCAGCACGGCATCATGGGAGTTCAAGGAAAATAAATGTCTCCCACTAAACTGGCCTCATTTCAGGTCGTCTGCTGGATTGGTTGGTCTGGGGGGCATTCTGTATATCAGCACATTCTCAGGCACTCCCAGTTTATGTGGGGGGGGGGGGGGGACTAATTAAAAGTTTGAGGCTGAAAAAAAAGAAGAAAAAAAAACGTTTGAAGCGTTTTATCCTGAAATGAAGACCTTATCAAACTGAGCTGGAATGCAGGAGTGCAGCCTGTGGAAAGACGGTGGACTTCCAGAGCTTCCTCTGTGGAGAACCGCTCCCTCCAGAGACCAGAACACATGAAATCCACGTCTGCAAACGAGAAGCTCATCCGTTTAACCTGGAGGAGCTTCCTCCTTGGGTCCTGCTGTGACCCAGACCAGGTCTGAACCAGGATCTACAGGCAGAACCTTCAAGGGCTTTAAGAAGATCAGCCATTGAGGTGGACCATGGAGGACACAGAGATAAGGTCAAAGGTCAAGGTGACATTCACAGTAACGTCCTGATGAAAGAAGATCCATGAATCAGAGACAAAACCAAAGATCTCAGCAGGTCTACAGGGAGGTCAGCAGGTCTACGGGGAGGTCAGCAGGTCTACAGGGAGGTCTCTGGATCAACAGGTCTACAGGGAGGTCAGCAGGTGAACGGGGAGGTCAGCAGGTCTACGGGGAGGTCAGCAGGTCTACGGGGAGGTCAGCAGGTCTACAGGGAGGTCAGCAGGTCTACGGGGAGGTCAGCAGGTCTACAGGGAGGTCTCTGGATCAGCAGTTCTACGGGGAGGTCAGCAGGTCTACGGGGAGGTCAGCAGGTCTACAGGGAGGTCAGCAGGTCTACAGGGAGGTCTCTGGATCAACAGTTCTACGGGGAGGTCAGCAGGTCTACGGGGAGGTCAGCAGGTCTACAGGGAGGTCAGCAGGTCTACAGGGAGGTCAGCAGGTCTACAGGGAGGTCTCTGGATCAGCAGTTCTACGGGGAGGTCAGCAGGTCTACAGGGAGGTCTCTGGGTCAGCAGGTCTACAGGGAGGTCAGCAGGTCTACGGGGAGATGTCTGGATCAGCAGGTCTACGGGGAGGTCAGCAGGTCTACGGGGAGGTCAGCAGGTCTACGGGGAGGTCAGCAGGTCTACGGGGTGGTCAGCAGGTCTACGGGGAGGTCAGCAGGTCTACAGGGAGGTCTCTGGGTCAGCAGGTCTACAGGGAGGTCAGCAGGTCTACGGGGAGGTCAGCAGGTCTACGGGGAGGTCAGCAGGTCTACAGGGAGGTCTCTGGATCAGCAGGTCTACGGGGAGGTTAGCAGGTCTACAGGGAGGTCAGCAGGTCTACAGGGAGGTCTCTGGATCAACAGTTCTACGGGGAGGTCAGTAGGTCTACAGGGAGGTCTCTGGGTCAGCAGGTCTACAGGGAGGTCAGCAGGTCTACAGGGAGGTCAGCAGGTCTACATCTGCTGCGTTTCTAGCAGCCCTCAGAATGATGCGTACCTGAGCGGAGCTGCTTGATGCGGCCGTTGCTGTTGCTGACGTCCACGGGAAGCATGTCCTTGAACCAGAAGATCTCTGGGTCCGGGTTTCCGCTGGCGGCGCACAGCATGGTGGCTGTCCGGGTCCTTTCCACCACCTTCAGCTGGGGGGCCATGTCAATGTTGGGGAAGCCGTGGGGGATCTGGTTCTCTGAAAATGTCACAGTGAGGAACACAAATGTTTGCTTGCATTCGGACAGAAAAGTCTTTGATCTGCAGAGTTCATCAGAGCGCTTCAACCGGCAAGGTCAGAGACGAGGATGAAAGGCAGCACGTTATCTCAGGAGCTACAGGCCAAACTGTAATCAGAGCGCTCACAAACGCCAGCGACAGCACCAGACAGCCGGGAAAACAAATCTGGGGCTGATTCCTGCTTGATAGAGAATTAGAGGAATCCTGTTAGCGGCTGATAGTCATAGCGGGCTCATTACGCGGCGCAGGAACGCCGCTGCGCCTCCTGGTACTCAGACAAAATGAGCTCCCTAAGGCCTCCAAAACTTAAGAAAATAGAAACCCATCTCATTATGACGACTGTAGAAGAAAACATACAGTCTGCAGCACCAGCACGGCCCGAATCCAAGTCCAGATCAAAGTCCAGACCGGACTATTAGGAATATTAATGACATGATTACGGCAGAAAAAGAGCAAAGTTTAAACTGAAGGTGCAGATAAGAAGAAAAGCAGGAATGATCCTAAAAAGGCTGCTTGCTGCTGAGGATGAAGCAGAAAAACCAACATTCACTTCAGGGAAACGTCAGGTCTTTTCAAAATAAAAGCAAACTGTTCAGTTTGTAAAAAACACATTTCCCTTTGGTGGAAAAGCACCAGAAAACTCCCAGAAGGAACCACATGAGATCTGATCTTCACCAGCTTCCTCTGGCTTTTTTCATGTCGGGGGGGGGGGGGGGGGGGGGGGGGTCCAGAAAAAACAGCTAATGACCATGAAGACCCCTGGCTGCAGGTCATCTTCACCCATGGTGGAGAAAAGGTCGACCACGGTGCTGCCCAGCTGATGCAGGCTTATCCCAGTTTACCGCTCTGTTACCACAGCAGGGGGCGGGGCCAACCATGAACAAGCAGCAGTAAAACCGCCATGGCGATGATTCACTAAACGCAGTTTAAATGAGAAACAACAACGGCTGTTGGGAGTCACACCAACAAACCTGTTTTTAAACATTAAACCTGAGAACCATCAACGACGACAACCAGACTGACAGGAGAACAGAGACGCACAACAACGAAGACAATACGGAGAATAACACACACACGCACACACACACACACTAACACACACACACACTAACACACACACACAGCCCCGGCCTCATCTTGTCCTGTTGTGTTTGTGTCTCATAGTATTTCATTGTGAAGCCGTGTGAGGAGAAAGGAGCCAGTGTCTATGAGGGTGTCTGGTTCTCCTCCCCAGAGGAGTCCCCCCCCCCTTTCTCCTGGTTTCTGGCCTGCAGCCCGGGTCGTCTCATGTTCAGACGTGCAGGTCCGGCCCGGGCCTGTTATCTCTGCGGTGAGGCTCACTTCCCCTCTAACCAAACAGAATTAGTCCTCAGACATCCCGATTGATGCCTCTACAAAAGAGGACACCTTTACGTCAGACGACTCCACGCCACGGAGGGGGGGGGAACGCCGCGTCTCCTCTGGTAGGTTGTTCTCTAGAACCTTTGAGCAGGACAAAGGCAGACGGAGACAAAGACGCAGCCGAAAACGGTTTTTCCAGGAACATTTGATTAATTTAACTTTAGGACAAAACCGATGAACGACGCTCATCACCATAAACGGGTCTGAGGAGGAGCTCCTCCTACAGCAGGAGCTCCTCCTACAGCAGGAGCTCCTCCTACAGCAGGAGCGGCTCCTGATTGGACCTCTAACTGAGCGGACTTAGTGAGGGAGGCCCCTCAGGAAAGGAATCTGTGACAAAGTAATCTGTAAATAATTTCTGTTGTAAAAAGGGAATGGACTTTTCCCAGGTGCCGTTTTCATTAGCCGCACGGAGCTGGAGGAAGGTTATGGTTGTTGTCATGGCAACGGTTAGGGCTGTGGTCGTGTTAATACGTGCCACCAACATCAACACTGAGCCTTGGATGGACTAAAAACCCTGCAGAAAAAGCAGCCAGGTGAATAACATCACCCAACATCCAAACCTAGACGGATTCATCCGAAAATACAAAGTATTTTATTTCTATGACATGACTGACCCCCCACCACCACACCCCTGGATCAGTCAGAGAACAGTGTGACCCCCCCCCCCCCGGGGACGTGACAACAGCGCCGTTTTCACCGAATCCGTTTCAGGAAGAGTCTGGAGGAAAGTTGGACGCATTTCTGCAAAGCGGCATTCTTAATGGGGTTCCCGCTGAAATGAACCCCCTAACCGCCAAAGCGTCGACGCCCCCAAGCCTCCAAATAAAGAAATAGGAACAAAAGAACAGGATTTGTCCCATCTGACCCCGTCCATCTGTGTGTAGAATATTTAGGATTCACATGTTGGAGCGTTCATGAGACCTGATCAAACAGAGAAAGGAGTCATTACGCCAATCAGTGGCTCCGACACGCCGCCGACCACAAACACAGAATCCCGGACAGCTGGCGCGTAAATCTGCAGGACCTCTGTTTAGAGTTTGACTGCAGACCAAGCAGCGGAGGAGTTAGCAGGAAGTGAAGAAAGCGGCTGGACGTTAGAGGAGCCGCGCCGCAGAGCCACAGCGTCCAATAATCAGGTGCATAAATGCTGCTGGGAGCTGAGACTCAATCTCTAAATACAGGTTTACACTTTCAGCTTTCTGAAGGAAAGGTGACCCCCCTCCACCCTGAGCTGGCTGGGATGGGCCAGCGGCCCCCAGTGACCCCGAGATGACAGGAGAATAACAAACATGATTAGACGTTAACGTCCCGCTCCGATCTATTCTGATGAGTCTTTAGCCAAAATCAACAAATCTGTGTCGTTTTCAAGGACATAGTTTCTGCAGAGCGGCCGCAGCTCTTTAGAAATTCACCTGAGATGTGGGCTGTTGGCGTGGCTCCACCCCCCCTTCCTGTTAGTAAAGCGGGGAGCTTGTGGCCCCGCCCAGCATGTTTTCTACGTCACAAACACGATCTTTATCAAACAGCATTTTTTCGTCTGCTCCTGATTCACAATGATTTGATCAAAGAAAAACTCAGAAATGCAATTTTAAGCTTAATTTTCCTTATGAATGTCCTCCATCATCAGAGAAATGCCACAGGAAGACGTTAAAAACACCAAAATCATCCTTTTATTGGAGTTAACCCTTGTGCTATCCTATGACCCCCCCCTTCCATTGACGTGTTCTCCCTACCATGACAAAGGTGGATAAAGGTGGAAAGATTTCATGTAATCCATGGACACCAGTGAAGATCACAAATCATTGAAGAAAAAAGGTTCAGAGCACTGTCTAGTGGGTCTAGATGACCCACCTCCCAACGTTAAAGGGCCTAGGATAACACAAGGGTTACAGAGCAGCTCGATGTTTGAGGAAAACACTAAACGATCAGAGTTTCTGTGACTGAAAACCTGCTGAGCTTTATGGAGTCCGCATGCGCACAAACAACCTGCAATCATGTGGCCAGGAAACCTTTGACCCCCCCCTGCTGCGTGTTTGCAGCTGGGGGGTAACGGAGCAGCAGCTCTGCTCACAGAAACTGCTTCTTCCATGTTTCCAGCAGCATTGTTCTGGTTTTTCACCCACAGTCCTCCTGCAGTAGCAGCAGCTCTCAGATGAACAAACCTACAGCGGAAAGGGCGGGAGGAGGCGGGGCTAAGGTGGTTTCGCTGCAATAACCAATTAGGGTAGCAGCGGGGGCTCTGATGCCACGCTGGTGATTGATAAGGGAGGCCGGCTTCAGCTGGTAGAAATGTACAGAATAGCATCAGAAGGTGAGTTTGTGACGGCGAGGAGCAGGTGAAGAGAGATTCAGATGAAGGAAGGAAAACAAGCCAAACGGCGAGGAGGGGGGCATGCCCGCCTCCTGCCAGCTCCAATTACCAGTGTGAGTGGAGCGTGGCGGCCGGGGCGATGGGTCTAATCAGAGCCCCGTCCCTGTCCTCCCGTCCCACTGGGACGCTGCTGGAGCCCAATCCCGCGCTAACGTCAGCCGGCGTTTTCCCCACAACCACAACACACTCATCATAATGAAGGCAAACACTCCAGACACCCCCCTTCCCCTCCGAGGGGGGGCCCGGCGCGGCGGTGGATGATACCAAACTCACCCGCCTCGTCTCTACCTCTCCTTAAAGTCTAAAGTGCAGGAGGGGGGGGGGGGGGGGGCGTCACGAGCGGCGAGAACGCTGCATGGGGTGGGGGGTGGGGGGTGTATCTATGTAATGTAATCTAACCTCATTAAGGGTCACAGGGATAATGGGAGGGGGTCTCCATTCAGACGCTCCTCTGGTCTCCATCATGCTCCTGCAGGAGGACGTGATGTGAAGCAGCTCAGTCTGAAGGACCAGAACCAGAACCAGAACCAGAACCAAACAGGAATAAAAGCGTCAGTGTTCTCAGACACTGACTGATTCATTTGAATGGGATCTCATGTTTTGCATTCGTACCTTTAAACAGAACCTAAATATAGAGCAGGAAGTCTGTCTGGATCTCTGCTAGACGCACGTCAACCTGGCACTAAAAAGCAGCGGAGCGCTCTGCGGGAACAAAGCGGCGCACGGCCTGCAGCCGTTGGTGGGTTCTAACAGACGGGTGCATGGCTGATGTGCAGCGGGAAGCCCACATGGGATCCACCAGAGGAGCTCAGTCAGTGCTTGGACTGCTGGCAGCGTCCGGTAACAACAAACTAGCATCTGCAGGGATGCTGCTGGACCCCCTCCTCTCTGAGCTTCAGCCCTTAAACAACAGGCTGCAGCCAGGAGCGCGCACGTGTCACGTGAACGGCTCTTACGGGCTCCTTGTTCAGTGCAAAGGGCTCATGAATGAAAAACCAGAGGTCCGTAGGACACGCCGGGGTCTCAGCGACTTCCTCTGTACCCCCCCTCTACCTTCAGCGTGGCCCACACTGAGCCCCCGGCCTCTGAAAGACGGAGGGACGTCTCCAAGGAAAGAAAACAAACCTGGTTTTCCCAAGATGCACCTCCAAACGGTGACAGCCCTTCTTTCTGCAGGGCCAGGTATCGGGTAACGCAGGGAACATCAGACCTGTTGTCTCTCGCCCACTATCTCTCTGAGAGCGTGTTGTGACAGTCGTCATGGCGATATCAGAGTTTCACACAAACAGTACTGAGGAAATATGAGCTGCACGCACAGACACACCTGCACGCAACGGACCATCACGGAAACGCAGCCATAACAAAAACACGCTAAGGCTGTTGTTCAAACACACCACCCTGGTGGGGGGTGGGGGTGCTGGTGGGAGGGCAGGATGGGGGGGGGGGCTCCTCACTGTGACTCTGATGTTTATCCAAGACAGAAACCCCACTAATGCATGCCATGACCTTTGAAATAATATCCTTTTCTTCTCCAGATGAACAGAACATTTAGCTGTACTTCCTCGCCTTCTGGCAGATAATCAATAACAGTCATCTAACTCCACCCTCCTCTTCTTCACTCCTCTGTTCTCCTATCATCTCTCCTTCTCCACTTTCCTTTTTATCTGCACTTCTCCCTCTTTTCCGTTGCTGATATCGTACTTCCACCTCTGCCCGCGCCGGATATTTGTGCCGCGGCGCAGCGGTTTGTGCTTCGCCGTGGCCTCTGGCCTGTTACCTCACCCGTGGTCAGGGTTGGCGTGGTTCTGCTGATGGAGTCACCCTGCGGGACAGAATCCCATTAGGTCGGACAGCGCGGCTGCAGGCCTTCATTCCGGCGTTCCAGCTCGGCTTCTGGCTTTGTGCTCCAACCAACAGGAGTTGATGGAAGAGCCTTCAGATTCCCGCCGTACCGAGGGCGAGCGGCGGGGTTTCCCTTCATGGAAAAACCTCAGGGCTCGTGGTAAACTTCAGCTGTAATGCGAGGCGGCTAACAGGACGGCTAACAGGGCGGCTAACAGGACGGCTCTGGGACGGCTAACAGGACGGCTCTGGGACGGCTAACAGGGCGGCTAACAGGACGGCTAACAGGACGGCTCTGGGACGGATAACAGGGCGGCTAACAGGACGGCTAACAGGACGGCTCTGGGACGGATAACAGGACGGCTCTGGGACGGCTAACAGGGCGGCTAACAGGACGGCTAACAGGACGGCTCTGGGACGGATAACAGGGCGGCTAACAGGGCGGCTAACAGGGCGGCTCTGGGACGGCTAACAGGGCAGCTCTGGGACGCGTTCTGGAAAAACCGTCCAAAGAGACGAGCAGAAATGTAAATGTGTGGCTGTTCATGAAAACACCGTCCAATCAGAGGCAGAGCAGAGCCTCGCAAATAAATGAATGAATTGATCCTCTTCAGGACGTGAATGAATCATCGTCAGCGGTTTATTGTGACACGTTTAGTGTCATTACGGCTTTTATGGGGAAGGCAGTGGATGTGTGGAGATGTGACAGCGTCTTTTAATTAAATCCTCACTGACAGCCTTTACTTCTGCTCTCAGTCCCAGATAATGAAAAACACACGAGTCCACGTCCGCCGCCGCACGCCACTCTCTGTGTTTGCACAGGTGATGGACCCCCCCACGTCTGACACTGTTTCCTGTTACCTGCTCACCTTGGAGATGAGAAGCAATCATGTCCTCTCACAGACACGGATAACTCACTTATGTTATGGACCCTCACACTCTAATCATTCTCAGGGACTTTAATGTGACCCCCCCAGAGTCAAACATGAGTCTTCTGCTTACCAGCCGCCATCTTTAGTTTAAACGCCAGTCAGTATTTGTTTTAACCTAAACAAGACGTAAGGCAGGACGACAGACAACCGGGTGTCAAAGTGAGGTTCAAAGCCGGCGTGTTGACACGTTACCATGACAACACGCCACACCACACACCAAATAGTCCGCTTTTTGTGAAAAGAGCCATCTAAACCGAATAAATAACAAAGATAAAGGAATAAGAAGTGGTTGAATATTTCTTTCTTTTGTAAGTGACCGTGGTTTAAGCGGGTTAATGGCCAACAAAGTTTGCATTATCAGACATTGACGCCCTCCCCGTCAGACGCTTGACCCTTACAGTGGCAGGGGTGTGGCCTTCCAGCAGGCTCACTCCTGATAGGTGAGAATAGTTGCTATAGAAACCATGACCAACTCTGACCAATCACTGCTTACGGTCAATGCATGGCTCCAACATGGTTAGCAAATGGAACTGATTTGACTGGATTGTAAACCATGTTCCATGGATGGCGTCCCACTCGCCCAGTCCAGTTCTCACATACAGTCAGTGGACGGCGGTAAAACCAAAACCACACCCCGAACTCCCGCTGAGGATTCGCCGTGGCGAGCGCTGAAGGGAGCAGTCGAACAACAAAGAGGACGTTTGTGCGCCACTTCAGAGCGGCTGCTGACCGTGCAGACATGACGTCAACACGCTCACTGCATGACCTCCTAACACGGACATCCTTCCCTGCTGTATGAATAACCACGTCAGGATGATCCGGCGTTCTCTTCAGAGCCGTCAGCAGACCGATTAACCACCAGCAGCAAAACATCACTTAGCAGCTTTCAGGCTGAGAGCGTCATGTTTGTACAGAGACATAAAGAAGATTCATTTCTCAGAGCCTGACAGCGTCTGTTTGGACGTCTGGATTTAGAAGCAACTTAAACCAACAGAAACACAAAACCAACCTTTGATTTTCTTGAAGAGGAAACGACAGCAGTTTGTAGATTTCTATGACGGCACAGGACACATTTACACACATGTACGTGTGTCACAGGAAGATATGCATCTATACCACGGTCCAGGCGAATACTCCATCCTGATTGGCTGCAGGGTGTCCATTACAAAGTGACATTGAACACATAGATCTGATCACGTAGCCTGAATGCTCTACTGAACGCCAGATGGTAACCAGAACTACAGAGACTGGGTATCAAAAAGTAATATTTAATATATATTCTTTTAGTAAAAGCCCCTTCAGGGTCTCCGTCATCTGAGATCAATGAATGGCGTGAAAGCGAGCGTCTGCTTCACGTCAGGCCTCATCCCTCACATCACTGCTACTGGTTCTGATGAAGGCTACGGTCACCATCCTCTCCTCTGTCTGCTTTCAAAAGAAACGTAAGCATACCTGGAATGTGTAGGAATATAATATTTTATGAATATTTCAGACAGCGTTTCTTTAAGTGAATGCATCATTGGAAATGTATCTGTGGGTAACTGTGTTCTGCTGTTGGTTCAGAAATAAAGTAAAGGAGTCGGTCACAGAAGCGTGGAGCAACAGACCGCATGAGGACGAGTTCATTCCGGGTCTTTCTGAACCAGAACTTTGATCCGACTCAAAGGTCAGAGTTTCACACCACTAAAGATTTCTTATCTTGACTTTCGATGAGGCTCACAGCCTCGGTCAAACAACAGTTTGTCCGCTGCAGGTTATAATAAACTTTATTACTCACAGAAAAAGGCATTTAAACAACGTCCAGGTGCTTTTATGTTGGAGGTGCAGCGGTCTGCACGCCTTCAGGTTCATTGTGACTGAGTGCTTCCGTCCCCCTCTGAACTCCGGTGTAACCAGAATGCTGGAAAGCATTAGCTGGTCTTCACGTTTCCCAGCATCCTTTGCTCACAAACGGAAAGTATCCTGAGGTCGCATCACCTGCAGAAACACGCAGAGATGACTCAAACACGCGTGTGTGAATCAGCACCTCCTGTGTTCTGTCACCGTCATCCGTCTAAAGAGGGGACCCGAAAACCGCCAACGTCAACGCCGCCGTCTGGAAGACGTGACCCAACAGCAGAAGGTCTCTGTGCTCCCAGACACAAAAGCAGGACTGATCAGGGTCACGTGATCAGATCTAAGCTGGATATAAAGATGGCGGTGAGATTATGGAGAGGAGGAGGAGGACGAACGCCTCGTCCTGCGACTGCACCGCTGCAGGCCTCACATGCGCTGACGGTGCGCTCGTGCGCTAGCCAGCCGTAACCATGGAGACGCTCAGACACAAAAACTAGCCATAATACGTCTCATTGATGCAAAAGAAGAGGCTCCACCCACCCACGCAGCTTACGGCACAAATGCTCCAGGAAATGATGAGCCCGTCCGTCAGTGGGGGTGGGGGGGGGGGTGGGGGGGGGGGTGGGGGGGGGGGGACCAGCTGCATGTTTAGATTCTGGGCCTCTTCCCTCCTCCTGAGCAGAAATCTGTCCGGCGGCCGACTTTTGTCGTCTTCATGACTCTTGAACCGGACAGAAAATGAGCAGCGGTGGCTGTAGAAGCCAAAGCAGGGGGGGCTTCAGTTTGACTCTGATGAACCCCCCCTCTAATTCTCAAAGTCCTTGGGGGCGGGTTGTGTGACTGCACCTCGCCATTTAGGTGGAGTCCTTGGGAGAAGCACGCAAAGACAGACGCAGTTTGTATCCGTCAGGCGGGGTGTGATCTACGGCGGCAGACGGGGGCCGGCAGACCGGGGGGGGGGGGGGGGTGTTGAAACGGGTGACACCGACTGTCACACAGGAAGTGTGAGGAGGTTCACCCGTGGATCCCGGCGCCACTTTGTCTCTGAAGTGCACATTCAGGTTCTGACTAGCATGTTCCAACAACCGGCTGGCCTCCCGGACGCCAGCGCACGCCGACAGACGGCCCCCTTCAGGATGAAGACCGCCCCCCCGTGTGAAAATAAAGACACAAAAGAGATTCAAAAAGACAAAAGGAATGTGGGGAACGGCAGGTAAACAGCAAAGCTCATTTTGGTCATTGTGGCTGATTTGAATAGATGGGATTAAGTTGTCAGAGGAGCAGAGTTGGGTTTTAAATCATCCTGCATGTATTTATCTCGCCTGGAAAGAGGAGCAGTGAGATTCTCTGCTGTTTATCCAGTCAGGTTTGTTGTTGGGACTCGCCTGGCTCTGCAGATATTTATTACCGGCATTGTGTTGCAGTCATTTTCTGCCTCTGCACCGGGACTGGAATGCAAGGCAAGCGAATAAAGGCCTTTCTCACCTGTGAGGCTGTCGTTTGTTTACCCAGCACCGTGTGGCGGCGGAGGGTTCACGCAGGAACACGCCACGCCGCTGCAGCTCATTTTGCAAAAACCCAAACCGTAAATATGGAACACGGCTGAACAATCACCGCCTCCACCTCCAAAGAAAAGACACGAAAAGAGACTCAAAGGCTTCAATTTCATTAGAAATGGGAAGAAACTCTATGAAGCTGCTGCTTGAAATCAAATATGGATTCTTGGTGATCCCAGACGGATGCGTTCTGCTTTGTACTCCTAACGTAAGGACGCCGTACGCCGGCATCAGCCATACCTCAGACACGTCACACGTCCCATGACAATGGAAGGAATGGATTTAGGGTAGGGCACCGCTGAGCTCCCCTGAAGGGGCAGCCTCTCCTCTCCACGCCCCCCCACGGGCCGGACAACCCAGAAACCTGCAGCACCCGCAGTGGACTAAGGCTTTGATGTGCCCCCCCCTCAGAGGACAAGCCCCGCCCTCACTCAGACTGAGGGTCTGGAAACGTGGACAGGAAGCAAACAGCCATGAGACCATCTCGACCCCCCCCCGCCGCCTGGCAGCTTAGAGCTCCGAATCCTCCAGCTGCTGGTTTTGGAGCCAATCAGAGCGCGGCTCCTTCAGCCTTGGCTGCTGGCCTGGTGGTCTCCTCAGAGTTGGGTGGAGGTAAACTTTGGTCTCAGGTTTTATCGCCCCCCCCGTGCCGGACACCCCCTGAGTCATCTCTGGATCGGCGTCGTTACGTTTCACACGTTCATTAAATGTTTACACCCATGAAAACATGACGGATTGTCACGGCGCCGAGCGATGGAGGCTCTCCCCCCGGAGTCAGGAGCGGAGCGTCGTTCCTGCGCGGCGGCGGCGGTTTCCTCCATTCATCACACAGACAAGCACCATTTACCTGGACATTTACGGAGGCAGTTCAATTCAACGGGGAGGGGGGCGGGGGGCTCAAGGTCAGAGCGCTGGCATCGTTACCCAGGTAATGAGTCTTTGTTCCCCTCTGGTCCTACCTCTACCAGCATGAGGGGGGGGGGGCAGATCACAGGGCTGGACATTACAGAGTCATGGTGGGGAAGGGGGGGGTCGCTGCAGTAATGTTTCTCCATCACACTGCCCCCCCTCTCCTGGTCTCTGCTACCATCACATGACCAACTGCCCCCCTCCCTGACACACGTGCACACGGGGACAGTTGTTTTGCACGTGAGGCAAAGATAAAAAGGAGGTCTGAGGAGGAGGCGGGGCCTGTCTGGGGGCCTGCAGGAGTCCAGTGCTGTGACCTCTGGGGAGGGGGCCGTGAGAAAAGCTGCAAACAAAGAGGGGGCTGTTCCAGAGCGTCTCTGGCAGCAGGCGGCGGCCCCAGGTGAGGAGCCCCCCCAGGACACAAAACACCAAGTAATAGCAGGCTGACATGCCAACCCCATCCCTGACCCCCCCTGAGCTTGGGATGACTGACATAATCCAGAGTTGAACAGGCGCCAGAGGAACAGGAAGAATCGGTCTCAAAATACGCCGACGATGTCGTCCTCTTTCAGAACAACAATTCTCAGACTAGAATGACACACATGTAAATGTGACGGACTGGCATCCTGTCCAGGGGGCACCCTGCCTTCAGCCAGCGGATGGGATAGGCTCCAGCAACCCGTTTACCCCAAAAGAGAAGGTGTTTGCTGTTCACATGTTTCTCATGACGGAGGACAGAAACTGATCCATGAACGTCTTTGTTTCCCTCCTCTGAGCTGGAATCTGGATCAGAACCGGACGGATCGGATGCTGCTGCCATTTTTGTTGCACCGCTAATGTGAGGTTGGGGGTGTGAGGGGCTGTAAATTAGCGGGACAACATGTAAACAGAGATCTCTCAGTTACGGGAAAGGGGGGCTCTGTGCCAACAGTCCCGCCCACAACTCAGAGGTGAATTTCTGATGAACTCCTGCTGCTCTGCAGAAACTAGGACTAAAAACGTCGTCATGGTAATGAAAAGACATCGGAGCGGAACTTTAAGGTGTTGTGAGACAAATAAACTTCCAGTTTTCCTAAATTAAGCAAGTTTGTTTCTCAAAAAAGGGGAAATCTCACTGTTTAATAATCAAACTTTTGATTTATTGCAAACAAAAATGCAAAGCTTGGTAAAAAGCTACAAGTAACTTAGTTTTCTTTTAGTGTTAAACGATACTTAAAGTAGAAAGTAGAGCAAATACTACCAGGTGTTCTAACGACGTCAGCGTTCTCCTTTCTGGGTCTGTGTGTCGCTGCGTGGTCAGCGGTCGCCGTAAGTTTCTCTTTCGCTGTGGAAGAATCTGACATTTTGCTTATGAAGTCATTTCCTTTCAACCTTTATTGAGTCGGTGAAGGTTAACGGAGGTGTGGCCTGTTTCTCTGCCTCTCTGAAGAACGCCGCCCTGAACGGAGCGGGTTCCGTGGTCACTTTCTCCAGACTCCATCATCGGGTCCATGAAGTGGAAAAGCCACCTTCACGTGTGGAAGCGGCACTTCCAGCCTGCAGGCGGCCGGCGGCCCATTAGGCAGCCCATCATTAGTCTCCATCAGTTTGGTGCAGCCCCAGCAGTGGTGCTGATCTGAACTTGATATATCACTAAGCTGCGAACAATAGCCTAAAAATAGAGCGGCGCTGACGGCGCTGCCCCGCCACGGCGTTCACACGGAGCGTGCTCGGTGCCACTCCGCCCACTCAAACACGACAAACAGACGAGCTGAAAGTGCGGAAGGAAAACGCTGACAGACGCCAGGTTTTCCGTGAATCTGCCGCCTAATGCTGAGCTAGACGCCGCCGTTTACACATCCAACGTGGCGCTGGTCCCCCTGCTGAAGCAGAACCGCTGGAACCTTCAACCTCCAAACACATCCCTGTTTAATGGAGATCTCAGTAATACCCAGTAGGAATGCAGGTGCATGCTGGGAAAATGACACATATGCCTCACCGTGTGTGAGGAGGCAGTAACAGCAGCTGCTTTTAGTTTTTAAGGTATTTTCTCACAATAAAGACGCTAACAACACAAGTTTCCCAGAAGCCTTTGAGCAAAGGGGCAAAAAGAATCAAGACGAACATTTTCTGTGAACTGAACCCCCAACATCCCAAGATGGGGGGGGGCTAAAGGAAGAAAAGGGAGAGAGAGGCGCAGAGAAAAAGCCTCGTCTTACCTTCCAGCACGGTGAGCTTGGCGTTGACCGTGATCTCGCCAGCGGTGTTGGTGGCCGTGCACTCGTAAATGGCCTCGTCTCTGTGAGTGCGCAGCGGTTGGATCCGCAGAACCGAACCGGAACCATCGTCGAAGTCAATCACCTGTGAGAGCAAAGAAGACTGTAGGATTTCTGCAGATCCTCCATCAAACGGAACCAAACCCAGTAGATAGACGGAACCCAAACCCAGTAGATAGACGAAACACAAACCCAGCAGATAGACGGAACCCAAACCCAGTAGATGGACAGAACCTGAACCCAGTAGATGGACGGAACCCAAACCCAGTAGATAGACGGAACCCAAACCCAGTAGATAGACAGAACCCAAACCCAGCAGATAGACGGAACCCAAACCCAGCAGATAGACGGAACCCAAACCCAGCAGATAGACGGAACCCAAACCCAGTAGATGGACGGAACCCAAACCCAGTAGATAGACGGAACCCAAACCCAGCAGATAGACGGAACCCAAACCCAGCAGATAGACGGAACCCAAACCCAGTAGATAGACGGAACCCAAACCCAGTAGATAGACGGAACCCAAACCCAGTAGATAGACGGAACCCAAACCCAGCAGATAGACGGAACCCAAACCCAGTAGATAGACGGAACCCAAACCCAGCAGATAGACGGAACCCAAACCCAGTAGATAGACAGAACCCAAACCCAGTAGATAGACAGAACCCAAACCCAGTAGATAGACAGAACCCAAACCCAGCAGATGGACGGAACCCAAACCCAGTAGATGGACAGAACCCAAACCCAGTAGATGGACAGAACCCAAACCCAGTAGATAGACGGAACCCAAACCCAGTAGATAGACGGAACCCAAACCCAGTAGATGGACAGAACCCAAACCCATTAGAGGGGCGCGGGGGTCTGTTCGTCTGTGTTTGTTGTTCCTCGCTCTTCCGTCAGTCATGTTTGAGTCGACATGAAGTCTAAATATGGAGGACCTTGCACCCCCCTCCCCCCCAGCCTGTTTGTTAGGTGGTCCATGTGTGGGGGGGTCAATAATGTGTTCCTTTCTATAACCCTTGTTCTATCTCAGGCATGTTAACATTGGGAGTTGGGTCATCTAAACCAGTGTTTTTCAACCTTTTTTGAGCCGAGGCACACTTTAACCTTGACAAAAATCCCGCGGCATACCAGCATCCAAAAAAAACAAAACAGAAATTCATGGTCTGTATTGATAGACAGCCCCCCCCCCCCCCCGCCCGCAATCTCACGTGCCTTTTTGTGATAATTGTGGCCGGAAAAGCAGGAAGTTGCGGCTGTTTTTTTCTAAGAGATGAAATGAAAGTTAAATTAGAAAATTTAGAAACTGTTTGTTTGTTGTGGTTTCAAGACGTTTCACAAGGACAACTCATTGTGCGCTGGGACACTGGCCCTTTAAGCCAATGCATCATGGGAGATGTAGTGATGGCAGACAGACTCTCTTCTCTGAGCTTCATGGTTTTGTTCTCTTGTTCCACGGTCTGACACCGGATTCTGTGGAAAGCTACACCGCTAAAGATGAGCTTTAGCTGGTGTTTCTGTTGGAACTGAGAGACTTTATGAGCAGAATTAAGAACAAGAAAGTGAAGACTTTAAGCACTTCTGATTGGTCAGACTGATGACATGTGATTAAGCCTTCAAGAATGATTGGCGGAGACAGTTAAAGGGGCGGGACTTTTCCGCAAACTGTCCTAGCTGCAGGTAAATCGCTGTACAGTCATTCTTATCAAAATGTCTTTAATAGAATTAAATAAACACAAAAAAAGGTAATTTTAAGATCTTTTATATTCCTAACTCCTCAGTGTTTTATCAGGGCCTGTTTGGATGAACACAGAGCTGATATCCTGGAGATGGAAAATGTTTTTAGATCAGTGAATGAGGGCAATTTCCCACGTCACACTGGTTGAAAAACACTGATCTAGACCCACTAGACAGTGCTCTGAACCTTTTTTCTTCAATGATTTGTGATCTTCACTGGTGTCCATGGATTACATGAAATCTTTCCACCTTTATCCACCTTTGTCATGGTAGGGGGAACACCTCAATGGAAGGGGGGGGGGGGGGTCATAGGATAGAACAAGGGTTGAGCAGCTGTATAAGTCAGCGTTCCGACACCTGTTCACTCATACGTTT
>NC_136253.1:35730000-35817500 GCF_053564925.1 Oryzias latipes
GGATAAATCCATAAAGGCGGCCGTAACGAGCGGAAAACCTCCATCAAATCCACTTGTGACAAAAACTCACTAAGAGGTGCAGAAATACAGATATTGAGCTCATTAACAAACAAATGGCGGTTGGTGAGTAAATGGACCCCAGCCCTCTCTGACGCCTCAAACCCACAAGCAGAGCATCAAGAGCCAGCTTCTTCTAATGCCGGTTATTAGCACTAATTCCAGCGTTTAGCCTCGGCTGCACCGCATTGATCGGGTGCAGAGCAGATGAAAGATGAGCGTTTGCGCCCTGTTGATGCAAAGTTTAAACGTGACCCTGAGTGCCAGCGATCGACGGATCGGCATGGATGCTGGTCTTACAAAGCCCTGGAGAGGTCCAGAGGCTCTGTGTGGGGGGGGTGGGGGGATTAAAGCCTCCTGCCTGCAGCGTGGAGTCGGCATTGTTCAGGAAGATGAAAGCAGAGCGCACACCGGGCTTTCTCCCAAAGAGCGCCCGGGTTCTGGCTTTCAGCAGAGAGACGCTCAGAGACATGAAGACGTTGAACAGAGGAACTTGATGCTTCTAAACGCTTCCCTCCTTGGTAACAGCGGCTGCAGTCAGAGCGCCTCTTCTCTTCTGGTTTGAAGCCTCACAGAAAGCTTTGTAATGAACGCAGCAGCAGCAGGCGGAGTCACGTGAAAGGCTCCTGTGGAGCCAACAATTAGCGTATTCCCCAGCTCGCCAGAGTGCCCAACGAGAGCCACTCTGCACGGTAGAGTATCAGGGATCGATACGCACACAGCACAGAGAAAAACATTCATTCTTATTAATAATGGATTTGCAAGTTATCATTTTCACGAAGCAACACTTAGTGGAAATTTGTCTGATGGCATCAGCACTGCTTGTTTTAATGGAATACTTCCATTAAGGCCTTTTCAGGCCTTTAGGACGCAACTTGTTTGCAATTCATTTCATGTAAATCTGCTTTTCTGGAAGTTACTCACCCTCAAAAGTTAACGGCACTTCGAACCAATAAGCCTCAATCAGCTCTAAGGCTTCAAAGGGCCTACACCATGAAAACCAACTCTTTTGAGCTTTTAAGTGTGTTATGATGTTAATTCCTGACTAGAAAACAACCCCAAAGTGCTGTTTTGATCGGAGTTTTCCTCCAAAAACCTGCTCTCTGAGCACCAGCCCCTCCCAATCCAAAAAGAACAGTGAGTCCTCACATTGTGACATCACAAGGTGAAGAGCCGCCCCTTCCAGGAAGAGTCTGCACTGCCAGCCCCGCCCCCCAGGCAAACAGACACGCCCACTTTCTCCATGGAGCTAGCGGTGCTGGGCTAAACGCCTTCCTTTTATGTGCACAATCTTCTGTGAAAAGGTTTAGATGTTTGTTTGCGTGGTGGAAACGCTGCTGAGGCTCCAGGACAAGGCCGTCTCCAGGACGACGGCGTCTCCAGGACGACGGCGTCTCCAGGACGACGGCGTCTCCAGGACGACGCCGTCTCCAGGACGAGGCCGTCTCCAGGACGACGCCGTCTCCAGGACGACGCCGTCTCCAGGACGACGCCGTCTCCAGGACGACGCCGTCTCCAGGACGACGCCGTCTCCAGGACGAGGCCGTCTCCAGGACGACGCCGTCTCCAGGACGAGGCCGTCTCCAGGACGAGGCCGTCTCCAGGACGAGGCCGTCTCCAGGACGACGCCGTCTCCAGGACGAGGCCGTCTCCAGGACGAGGCCGTCTCCAGGACGACGCCGTCTCCAGGACGAGGCCGTCTCCAGGACGACGCCGTCTCCAGGACGACGCCGTCTCCAGGACGAGGCCGTCTCCAGGACGAGGCCGTCTCCAGGACGAGGCCGTCTCCAGGACGACGCCGTCTCCAGGACGACGCCGTCTCCAGGACGAGGCCGTCTCCAGGACGAGGCCGTCTCCAGGACGACGCCGTCTCCAGGACGACGCCGTCTCCAGGACGACGCCGTCTCCAGGACAAGGCCGTCTCCAGGACGAGGCCGTCTCCAGGAAGAGGCCGTCTCCAGGACGACGCCCTCTAAGTTACTTTAGCACCGATCTTCTTTCTTCCTCAAAAACCCGGAAGCATCAGAAAACATGAAATGGCTGGACTATGCTTTAGGAGTGATGCTAGCTCAACTGAAACATCCCATAATACCACAAACCAGCTGGAAGTGGCCATGTTTTAAGTCTGTTCTTGACGAAACAGCAGAGAGAAGCACAGCGGCCGGACGGCTCAGCAGGCTGTGTCAGACTGCTGCGCGGGAAACCAGGGTTCGATTCCCAGGGGGGGTTGGCTGTAGATCCACATCCAAAGGGCAGAGTCTTCCTCAGGAACCCGATTATTAGACGCTGGATCACAGCTCAGCACCGACAGAGCGGGATGAACATGGTTCAGCCTCCGTGCACCCCCCCCCCTCGTTAATATTCAGTCCACACCCCCCTCTACGCGATAACACGGAGGAACTTTGAGTAATGCTGCAGAGGCCCGAGCCGGATAAAGCTTGAAAGTGTTATCAGACTGAAAGTGAAAGAGTGAGAGGAATGCCATTCATCATTACTGCCACACTGTACTTCAATGTTGAAACTCAGAAAAGCAAAACCTGCGACTTCCAACACGGACATGGAGACTGGCTTTCTATAGCCCCCCCCCCCCTGAATTATTCAAGATAGCGCCAAAGAAAAAGCCCTCTAAGTGCAATTACCCCTCGCTCTTGTCTGTGCAGGCTGAACACGGTTATGTCATGCCTTCTTCTGCTTATAGGCGAGGCTGCGGCACAACCGCCGGTCAGCTGACCGCGGATGGCCTCCATGTAAAACAAGCAAGACAGACGTCACCGTCTGCACTGATCCAGGCATGACTGCCAGTCCGGCTGCCCAACCAGGTCTGGTCAGAGAGGACTCAGCACAAAACCTCAGTCACCCAGAGAGCAGAGCGTTGGCTTCCCAGAACACCTCTGCCGCCAAGTCTTTCTAGAAAATGAAGATATTCTGAGAAAACAAACAGGACATTTCATAACCCTTCATTTGACAGCATAACTGGTGGGAAACGGGCTTTTCCTCCTGCTGTGAGGCGGGGCCTGGAGATGTACGCCTGAAGGTCACGCCGCCACTACGTACATTCAGCGTAGAACACACGGATGTAAATCGGTGCCGTGTGTTTCTGGTCATTTCATTCACAGACCTGCTGCCGCTGCGATGGAGACGAGCGGCCTGCAGCTGCTGCTGAAAGACTTCACACTCAGCTCGGACACTGACATCAATGCAGCAGCAGGACAATGTTAAGTGTGTTAAGTAATCCCAGGAGGGGCTGGGCTGGGGGCTCAGATGTCGGTATGATGTAAAAATGGGGTAGGACCATCATCCATCAGCAGCAACCCTCCCCCCCCCCCTAACCTCATTAATGTGCCTCCCTTTGATTGGCCGTCCCTCTGGGACCATGGAGAACCACGGCCATTGTCCTCGTCTCCTCACCCCAGAGGCCTCCAGGGACCGGAGACTCTAATCCTTAAAAGGGGGCAGGTTTAATTATGTGATGTCAGGACGGGAGGACGGGGGGGGGGGCGATGACCTCGCTGTTGCTTTCATCACCACTTCAATGAGAAAAGCGGCGAAACCATCACAGAGACTCACCTTGAATATGTGATTGTCACTGTTCTCCTGCAGTCTGAAGCTCCTCTGGGGGTTTTCATGACTCCAGCGGTCAGGAGCTCACATTCCATTGACATGCATGACATGACTGGAATGCATGTGTCATGCAGATACCTGAACCTTCCTATGGAGGGGATCTTTGGTTGAACGTCTGTAGATGTCAGAGTCACATCCAGGAGAGGCTGGTCTCCATTCAGGACTTTGGGACGTTCTGTTAACATGGAGGAACCGGGAAAAGCTCAGAGTCCTGAGGCCCCCCACCCCCAAGTGCATGTCTGAAACTCACTGCTGGGGGGCAGAATCTGGGACTGCCTCTAGTCCATCATTAACCTGGGTTATACATGGTCCGGGTGAATACTCGATTCTGATTGGCTGCTGGGTGTGCATTAAAAAGTGTTAACCGCACGCCTAAAAAAGTAGTTCTGGTCACGTGGCTTAAATGTTCTGTATCACTGCGCCGGTTTCTATAAAACAACTTTTAGATTCATCATCTGGACAAAAACAAGCAGTAAGAGGAGAAGTTTCTCTCTGATCTGATGCTTTATTCAACACATCGTGATCATCAGCATAGATATCGCTTTCCTTTGCTGCTGCAGTCGAGCAGTATGGTGGCTGCTGCGGCGTGTTGTCACGGCACCGCACCATGCAACAAATAGTGCAACACATAGTGAAAAAAGATATCCAAACAGAAAAAATAACAAGAACAAAGGACTAAAAGGTGGTTAATATTTATTTCTTTAGTAAGTGACCGTTCTCCCACTGCTGGCTGTGAGTGCAGGCTAGTTCTGTGTGCCCACCCCAGCTGCGTGGATGCTGCGCCCCCCCCAGCTGCGTGGATGCTGCGCCCCCCCCAGCTGCGTGGATGCTGCGCCCCCCCCAGCTGCGTGCTAACTGCATTACTCTGGGAGCGCCTCTCCAAGGTGGACGTGGTTCCTTTTAATTACAGAAAGGATCCATTTCTGTCCCGTCGCTGCTTGAGGAGGGGCCACCATATGGACCCTTAAAACAAAATCCAATTTCCACCCCCCACCGTGACCCCCACCACACCCGTGAGTGGCATTTCCATTGCATCATTTCATCAGAGGAGCTTCAGAGAGCGGCAAATCAATCTTCATGGTCCAACCTAAAGGTAGGAGCAGAACGGCGCACAGCAGTTATTTTAGGGAGATCTGAGCCCAGACAAATATATAATCAGCCAGAAGCCCCCCCCTGGGGGGGTTAGGGTGTAAGTGTGGCTCAATAGAGTAACATGATGAGGAAGCGGCTGCTTCTGAACTGCAGTCAAGACCAGGGAGCAAAAAAACGCAGCTGAGGTTTGACATGCAAACAACTGCAGGAGATGATTGAAGTTCTTCTTTATCTCATAGCTGGAGGGGGGCACAAACGCCCCGCCTACCTCAGTGGAGAAGCAGGAGATTATAACATGGGGGGGGGGGGGGGCATTCATCAAAAGCCTATTAAAGCCACCCCCCTCCCGGCGACACTCCCACCAAAAGATAACTGTTACATTTAAGTGCTGCGACTTTCAGGCCGACCTTGTGAGCCGTGTGTGTGGGGGGGGCTGATCAGGCTGCCCCCCCCGGGATCGATGTCTGTGATCAGCTGGTTGTTCTGATGCCGGACGTGTTCGTGGAAATCTTAACGAGTGGAGAGCGCCGACTCAGCAAACGTAACGACCTTCATCGCAAAGGCGTGAAACATCCTGACCCCCCCCGCCCCGCCCTGTAATACAGCAGCTCACAAAACAAAATCACTTCTAAATCAAAGACACAGAAGCACACGCCCCCCCCCTTCGTCCAGCAGCTCCATCATTCCTCCTTCATGTTCTGGGCCCCCCCTCCTGTCCCGACTCAGCGTTTCCTCCTCACAGCGGTCAAAGAGCTGTGACCTTCAGGGGGGGTCAGGAGCATCTGTGTAATCCGTCCTGCTGCCACGGCGTTCAGCTTGAATCTATGTTTCTGCCACAAACATTCAGAGACTTGAATGCAGCGATTCTGCTTATTATTCTGCATAAATCTACCTGCAACGCACAGATTAGAGAAAAGCTGCACGCATTCATAACCTCACGCCATGTGAGACACTCAGCACATTCATAGAATCCCGGAGCCCCCCCCAGTCCACGCCGCATCAGCTCGTCCTTTATGGTCGGCAGGAAGGAAGTGCACGGCTCGGGAATCCTTTCATTTCCTTGGTTTCAATATAAACGCGGCACAATAAAGCCCAGGAATTAGCATAACATAAAAATAAGCAGGTCCACATCAGCAGACGGGCCGACTGACTAATTGGTGGGAGGATTAATACGCTGCACTTTCTGCAATTTGTTCAAAATAATTGGCACTGGTCGATGAATGAGCAGGAAGAGCCAATTAAGAAGGAGGTGGGCGAGCGCCGCGGCGTTGAAGAGGCAATAAACAAAAACCAAACACTTCCTGAAGGAGAACATCTCTACCTGTGAGGAATGTGGTTCTGGTCGTCTGCATGGAGATGTTCCCCAAACAGCAGAGGCTTCAGGATTTCACCTGCTGGAATTCCTTCACACCTGGAGCTTCCTCCAGAGAAGCAGGAATCAGTGACTTTAGTCAGATGTTCTCTTCCCAAAGAGAGAAAGCACAGAGATGGGACGGATCCGGTCCACTGGGACAGATCCGGTTCACTGGGACGGATCCAGTCCACTGGGACGGATCCGGTTAACTGGGACGGATACAGTTCACTGGGACGGATTCAGTAACAGGGACAGATCCGGTCCACTAGGACAGATCCGGTTCACTGGGACGGATCCGGTTCACTGGGACGGATACGGTTCACTGGGACAGATCCGGTCCACTAGGACAGATCCGGTTCACTGGGACGGATCCGGTTCACTGGGACGGATCCGGTTAACTGGGACAGATCCGGTTCACTGGGACGGATACGGTTCACTGGGACGGATCCGGATCACTGGGACGGATTCAGTAACAGGGACGGGTACGGTTCACTGGGACGGATTCAGTAACAGGGACGGATCCCGTTCACTGGGACGGATACGGTCCACTGGGACAGATCCGGTTCACTGGGACGGATCCAGTCCACTGGGACAGATCCGGTTCACTGGGACAGATCCAGTTCACTGGGACGGATCCAGTAACAGGGATGGATACGGTCCACTGGGACAGATCTGGTTCACTGGGACGGATCCGGTAACAGGGACGGATCCGGTCCACTAAGACAGATCCGGTTCACTGGGACGGATGCAGTTCACTGGAACGGATACGGTCCACTGGGACAGATCCGGTTCACTGGGACAGATCCGGTTCACTGGGACAGATCCGGTTCACTGGGACAGATCCGGTTCACTGGGACGGATACAGTTCACTGGAACGGATACGGTCCACTGGGACAGATCCGGTTCACTGGGACAGATCCGGTTCACTGGAACGGATACAGTTCACTGGGACAGATCCGGTTCACTGGGACAGATCCGGTTCACTGGGACAGATCCGGTTCACTGGGACGGATACAGTTCACTGGAACGGATACGGTCCACTGGGACAGATCCGGTTCACTGGGACAGATCCGGTCCACTAGGACAGATCCGGTTCACTGGGACGGATACAGTTCACTGGGACAGATACAGTTCACTGGAACGGATACGGTCCACTGGGACAGATCCGGTTCACTGGGACAGATCCGGTCCACTAGGACAGATCCGGTTCACTGGGACGGATACAGTTCACTGGAACGGATCCGGTTCACTGGGACAGATCCGGTTCATTGGGACAGATCCGGTTCACTGGGACAGATCCGGTTCACTGGGACAGATCCGGTTCACTGGGACAGATCCGGTCCACTAGGACGGATCCGGTTCACTGGGACGGATCCGGTTAACTGGGACAGATCCGGTTCACTGGGACGGATACGGTTCACTGGGACGGATCCGGATCACTGGGACGGATTCAGTAACAGGGACGGGTACGGTTCACTGGGACGGATTCAGTAACAGGGACGGATCCCGTTCACTGGGACGGATACGGTCCACTGGGACAGATCCGGTTCACTGGGACGGATCCAGTCCACTGGGACAGATCCGGTTCACTGGGACAGATCCAGTTCACTGGGACGGATCCAGTAACAGGGATGGATACGGTCCACTGGGACAGATCTGGTTCACTGGGACGGATCCGGTAACAGGGACGGATCCGGTCCACTAAGACAGATCCGGTTCACTGGGACGGATGCAGTTCACTGGAACGGATACGGTCCACTGGGACAGATCCGGTTCACTGGGACAGATCCGGTTCACTGGGACAGATCCGGTTCACTGGGACGGATACAGTTCACTGGAACGGATACGGTCCACTGGGACAGATCCGGTTCACTGGGACAGATCCGGTTCACTGGAACGGATACAGTTCACTGGGACAGATCCGGTTCACTGGGAAAGATCCGGTTCACTGGGACAGATCCGGTTCACTGGGACGGATACAGTTCACTGGAACGGATACGGTCCACTGGGACAGATCCGGTTCACTGGGACAGATCCGGTCCACTAGGACAGATCCGGTTCACTGGGACGGATACAGTTCACTGGGACAGATACAGTTCACTGGAACGGATACGGTCCACTGGGACAGATCCGGTTCACTGGGACAGATCCGGTCCACTAGGACAGATCCGGTTCACTGGGACGGATACAGTTCACTGGAACGGATCCGGTTCACTGGGACAGATCCGGTTCATTGGGACAGATCCGGTTCACTGGGACAGATCCGGTTCACTGGGACAGATCCGGTTCACTGGGACAGATCCACTGATTCCCTACGTTAATCCTAAAGTCCAGCAAAGTGGTGCAGGAAACCTGTGCCGGGTCAAGATCAGAACTACACAGAACAGACACAGGGATAGTTTGCGTGTGGTGGTGGTGGGGGTGGGGGTTACTTGGCAGGTGTCTGGGGGGGGGCAGCGGTCAGGTGAGGTTGGAGCATAACTGAATCACACAGAAATGATGACAGCCCTGTAGCTGGGGTCACTTGTTGAATTAATTTTGCCTGTGACCCCCCCCCCCCCCCTCTGCTGGGGGGTGGGGGTGGGTCTGAAGAGGCTTCTGCAGCCCAGATCGGTCTTTGGACCGACAACCGTCTCCGTTCTGCTCCACCTGAGCATTCTTACTTCAGCCGCTGTGGGACGATCAGCGGACCCCCCCTAGAGAGTTTCTCCATCAGGTGTGAAATCCCCCCCCAAACCATCACAGATCAGGGGAGTCAGGACGGGGGGGTTACTTACTGTCGGCCAGCGAGCAGAAGACCGTGCAGCTGAGCAGGAGCAGCAGCATCACCCCCCCTCTGGGTAGGGGGGGCCCAGACAGGTGAACACTAGGAGCCATCTTCCTCGGCGGTCCCTGCTAGACGCGTCCCACTCTGACAGGATCAAAGCCTCACACCTGGGGGGTGAAACAAAAGCAGAAGGCTAAGAAAACAACCAACCCCCAGAAAAAAGATCCACTTAAGCCGCCCCCCCCCCCCCCACTATGGGGATCAGATCATGAACTGAGGCCCCTCAGGAGACACCCCCCCCCCCCCCCCCCCCCATGTGTCCCATTAGGAAATTGAAGCAGTGTCGTCCAGATGGTTTGAATCTCACAAAGTGGCCTGATCTCACGGGATGAATAAACCTGGGAATATTGCTGCTGGGGGGGTCAACAGATTAACCAAAGACTTTCAGACCACTGAGCGGCGGCGGCGGGGGGGGGGTGTCTTAATGAAACTAGAACCTGTATTTTCTGCTAAATGTCAGAAATGACCACAAGGTTTGTTTTTTCCTGAGCAGGTCCCTGTAATCTGAGTTTAGAGGACATGCATCAAACTCAAGGCCCGGGGGCCAAATGTGGCCCTCCATGTCATTTTATGAGGCCCGCGAGAGCATACAAGTTTTTATTTTCTTAAAATAAAATAAAAAAATTGGTTTGTATTTATTCATATCCAGGGGGAATCTGACTTGAAATATGGGATTGGGAGCATCTTTACATTAGGACTTAAACACTGTCCATATAACCTAACCTGACAGAATCAAATTTAAAAGGATTTATGCTGAGTAACAAATAAAACGTGTTTTTTATGCAACTGTAATTTTCACTTTAAAAGGTTTTAATAAATAAATAAATGAGTTTTTTAACATTAAGGAGTATTTATGTTTATTTTTCATTACATTTAGTCACATGTATAAGTAATATCTGGCCCTTTGAGGACAGCCACTATGCTGATGTGGCCCCCAGTGAAAATGAGTTTGACCCCCCTGGTTTAGAGGATGAATAATCCTAATCTGAAACCGTCCACAGCAGACTCTGGAGCTGCTGGTGGATTTCCCAGCATCAGTGGGATCAATATCCAGTCTGAATTAGTGTTTTCAAAAGGCCAGAGAGCTGTGCAGAGTGGAGAGGAACAATAAAGGTTTGTGTTTTTGTGGCTGGCCGGCTTTGGTCCGCTCACTTTAGTGAGATAAGTCAGAGTGTCAGCGACACAAAGCCTGCAGTGTGTGGAGAAAGAACCGCTCTCAGGCTGCTGGAGGTCCTGAGCGGCCATCACTCATGGGGGGAGGGGGGACGGAGACCAGCGAGACCCCCAGCAGCGTCTTTGTTCAACACGAGCAGAAAATGTTTGGTTGGTGGAAGAAGCGGCCCGGATGTCTTAGCAGGGCAGCGGGTGGCGGTGGGCGGTGGGCGGTGGGCAGCGGTGGGCGTCGCCGGTGATGGCGGCGGCTCCTCTGGACGCACACGGGTGTTGTTGACACCTCGCTCTCCAAACAGGAATGTCTCTCGCTCCTTCACGGCTGCTGAAGCGAATTTCCAAACACTGAAAGCAAAGCGCCAGCGTAGGTGGAGGTCTGATGGTTTGGGCGCCGAACACGCTCACTGCAGCACGTAGACGCCCAGCAAAGCTTTTCACGCCAGCAGCAGAGGAACAGCTTCCTGCCGGTGACGGAGCAGCTTCCTGCCTGAGGGAAGAAGCGGCAAAAGTCGGATTCTACGAGGCAACGGTAATTAAAGACGCCATTTTCCCTCCAACTGAATCCCCACGTTAGCTCCGTTAAACTGTGGAACTCGCATCAGAAGTGTTGGCTGACTAATTTGTCATGACGCGCTCTGTAATGAACAGAGGTGCGGCGCTGCTCTGCGTCGGTGGGAAGCGAGGCGCGGCTGACAGAGTTGGCGAGTCGCCGGGCGGCAAACCCTCGGCACTGGAGAAGATGCTTCTCATCTTCAATGAGTCATTGTAGCAGCGAGGCGCTCGCTCTTTCTTCACCCGGTCGGACGCAGAGACACAGCTGTGGGCGTTTGGCTGCAGAGGACTCTGGAGTGGAACCGAGGACCCAGAACCAGAACCAAGAGGAGAACCAGATGAGAAGTTTGTCCTGTGAGAGCAGCAGGGATTTACCTGCAGCCCGGTTCCACAGGTCCATCAGAACCATCATGCAGATGACTGCACTCAAAAGGCCCGATCGGGGCAGAACCGAGCCGCCGTCTAATGAACCTGGGAGCCAAACCTTCCTGCCGTTTCTGCTCTTTGTTCATCTAACGGAAACTCAAAAACAGTCAATTTAGTGCTTGGTAGGAGCCGCTGTGCCCTGGGCTCCTCCAGAGGGTTCAGTGACCCCCCAGGAGGCCCGACAGCGCGGCGTCTGTCGCCGTGAAAACGAGGCGCCGGGTCGATGGACCTGCCTGCGCCTCTGCAAGGAAACACAGTGCCAATTACAGAAAAAACCCCAGAACCTAAACGAGCAAGGAGCCCCGCCCCCGCCGCCACCATCATCCAGGTGGAAGCAGAGCCAATCATCTGAGGACCAGTCAGGAGAAGAAAGACGGAAACGCAGAGGTTCCTCCAGAAAAGCAGCTGAGACTCTCTGATCTGACCAAAAACAGATCAGGAGTCCTTTACGGTTAACTAAAACCTGACAGTGTCCGGCATGGCGGTGGGAGGTTCATGAAGGCCTGTGGGGGGGCTTCAGTCATGCTGAACATGATGTAGACGTTCATTATCCGTCATTTTCTTTTTTTTAAGAACGTGTTTCTGCGGACAGAGAGAGAAGCAGGCAGCCTGTGCCTCTATTCATGGGGGGGGGGGTCTTTTGTGCTGGGGGGGGGGGGGGGGGGGGCAGGACATTAATGGTGTTCAGTGAACGGCAGAGGTCTGAGGCTGAGTAAAGTCATTAACTGGAATACCAGGAAGGCTTGGGGGGGGGGGCACACCTTTGCTGCTGGCGCCTCTCTCACCTTATTAACCGCCTGTGTGTGAGTGTGTGTGTGGCGAGGGAGGGGCCACCCATCCAGAAATGTTAATCTGCAGACAATGCGAGCGGCGGCTGCGTGGGGCGCAGCAGCCTGAGTAAACACCGCCATTACCTTAACTGCAGGTAGCATTCCAGCTCCGCCCCTCCCGCCTCCCCCGACTGGATTTAGTGGGGCGTCCTGAGCGGGGGACAGCAGAGATGTATGGCCAGCCGTGCTGGGAGCTAATCATGACCATCTCTGGGGGGAGGAGGGGCAGAAACCACAGAAGTCTGTGTTTGCAAAGCTTTGCTCCATAAACACAGTTACTCCATGATTCTCACCGGGGGGGGGGGGGGGGGGGGGGGGGTGTCTCTGCTGTGCCCTACATCAGGAGATCTAAGCACAGGAACGGCTAAATGTGGCTGGAAGAACCTGGTCGTGTTCTCCTCCTTTGCTCCAACAACAGCTAGCGTCCTGTGACCCGTGGAGTTCACAGCTTGTGCTGACAGGCTGAGCCCACACAGTTAACGTTTCCCAGCAGGACGGGGGCGGGCCACGCCTTCAGCAGACGCTCACACCTCCTCCGGCTGGAAGGAGGAGGCCCCACGCCCACCTACCGATGCAGCAGCTCCTGCAGGAGCTGACGGCGAGCTGCACGGCGAGCTGAGCGGAAGGTGGGTCTTAGGAAACGACCTCGAATGTTTGCTGACATTTACGACAAACGAACAACATTTGAACGTCCTGACGACGCGTCGTGGAGCAACCCGTGACGCATGGAGGCGGGGCTTAGTGCCCCGCTGCTGATAATGCCTGACTCAGGAGCCAACCTGCACCCAGATGAATTATTGACTTTCTGCTTATGATACTTTGTCAATTGACATTCGGTCTCAGCGAATGGAAATTTAACAAACTAAAGAACTTCCATAAATTACTAATTTCTTTCTTGCAAATCAATCAGAGAGCGAGAGGGGAAGCATTGCAGCCATCTGTATTACAGTAATGACAGCCAGGGTGACACGCCACACTGCCACTTCCATTTGAATTTACGCAGGAATGATTATGGCTCGTGTCGTTCTGCAGAGCAAGGAGAAAGTGGATTGCCATACAAAGTGCCGGGCAAAGGCTCTGCCAATAAATCACATCCAGAGTCCAGGTAAAGCCGGCATCCATCACGCCAAAGGAAGGCGGTGCCTTTCTGAGCCAATCTACCTTTTCCTGCAGCACTTCTGACCCAGACGAGCGTCTACCATAAACCAGCTAACCTTTACACCACGACAGTATCAGCTCCACCAGACGCTTCACAGAGCTGGACAGAGTCCCTGAACACAGGAAGGCTTCCTACCTGCAGGTCACTGGAGAAGCTGTTTTGTTCCCTAACGGTTAGTTGGTTGAACGTTATAAACCACACGTGTCAAAATCAAGGATGTTTGATTACAGGATTTCTGCCTCCATTGAAATAAATGGGAATCCTTGGTGCAGAAGCTCGCTGGTTCGATTCCCAACATATCATATTTATTTTTGTGCTGTTTTCACTTTATTTATGGTCAACTTTGATCATTTCTTTATTTTTTTTGCCAATTATTCCCCCTTTAAGTTTCATTTTCATTCAGCGATCTAACATTCAACGCTGCATTTTCTCCTGGAAAAGCAGCTCCTTCTAGTTAGCAAAGGACCTCATTTGACATTTTTAGCGTTTAGTAGAACAGCTTCTTCTTATTCATCCACAAACAGCTGAACTGTGAAGAAACAGACTCGTGTTCCCATTCAAACAAATGGAGAAGCAGCTTTTTCTGAAGGATGTTGATCAGTAAATGCTAATTCATGAAAACATCTGTTTCTGTGATTTTAATCACAAACAATGCAGAGTAAAGAATTGTCCATTTATAATAAAAAAAACAGCCGATCTATTTTCAAATCCCTAAAAGAGTCATGGGTTGCTGGAGCCTATCCCAGTTTCTGTTGGGTCCATCACAGACACACTAACACCTTAGGAAGGTCGTGGCCCCCCCTGCATCATAACTACGTCACAAACACGATCTTTTTGAAATAATAATGAGTACAGAGATGCTCAGAAATGCAATTTTGATCCTAAATTTCTTTCCATTTGTCCTCATCATCAGATAAAAATGCCCCATGAACATGTTGGAAACCGCTTTCATCAGAGAAATGACATCACAGCCAGGTTTTTTAACACTGACATCTTTCCCTTCATCTGTTTGCAGCACAGAACATCTTTGTTACGACATGCGTGTAGCAGGAAACAGGAAAAGTCTGAGCGCAAACAGAAATTCACCGCGCCGAGCCAGAAAGACCAGCCGAGATGCTTCCACTTGAAGGTTTGCTGGTGGACAGATGGGGCCATAAAATGAGTAGGCAGGCAGCACAGAGGCATGGACCCCCCCTTTACACCATGCAGAGGACCCCCCGCCCCCACCACCTCAGAGGCTGAAAGGCTGCCCTCCACCAGTAAAAGACAAACGGAGTGAAGGCATGTGAGCAGGCAGACGCGGCGAGGAAGGTCAATAGTTTGCCAAACAGAGGCGTTTGTTCAAACCCAATCCAAGGGTTTAAGGGGGTGAGGGGGGGTCCTGTGACCACAGAAAAATCTTTATTTGCATCTTTAAAAGTCAGAAAACAGATGAAGATGTTTGTCTTCCTCCCGTTAAAGTTTACTTTGGTACCTAGAGGAACCAGGACGGCTGCAGGAGAGCGTCCCGTTGTCCAGCAGGTGTTCCTGCTGTTCTAAATCGATTCCATCTAGTCAGTCGCTGTGGAGAGGCGGGGGTTTGTAAATCAGCTTGGTGTCAGGCCAGATTAGTAACTGTAAAGAGCTGGGAGTGACGGTCTTTGGCCGACATGGACCCTCCCAGGCCTCAGACTCAATGACGGAGCAGCAGCTCGGCCAATTGTCTGGAACAAAGCCTCCTTAGGCCGGCTCCATATGAATGTAATCTGTGAGACTGCTGCAGAATAATCTGTACGCCTTCCAGCACGCCGCTCGCTGCAGGACCCTCCACAACAAAGCTGCAGCTTGTCCTCCTCATTTTTTACTCAAATCCAACATTATTTTCTAATTCCTACATGTTATCTGAAAATGTTACGATGAAACCACAAAAACCCTGACTGGATAAAGAGTGGCCGCGTGCCGTCTGCCGTCCACCTCCAGCCTCGTGTCCTCATCCAGTCCTTTGGGTCAAATGGAGCTGCTGTGACGTTAACGTCCCAAAAATAGAACTACACACCTCACTGAAACCATCCACTTCACCATCAGCGCTGCCTTCACACACAAAAGGTGAGACGGACACAAGAGGCCAGGAGCAGAGCCCCGCCTCACAGCTGCACCACCCTGCTGCCACCGCACCCCGCCCCGTCATTTCATCAGGTATTTGTGGTAGGAAACAAAAAGATTTCATCTTGTGACGTGTGGGACAAATGATGAGGCTGTTCATAAAGAGGAACGACCAGATCATGACGAGGAACGGCCTGATAGGGAAGAGGAACGACCAGATCATGAAGAGGAACGACCAGATTATGAAGAGGAACGACCCGACGGTGAAGAGGAATGACCTGAAAGTGAAGAGGAATGACCTGATAGTGAAGAGGAATGACCTGGTAGTGAAGAGGAACGACCAGATCATGACGAGGAACGACCAGATCATGACGAGGAACGACCAGATCATGACGAGGAACGGCCTGATAGGGAAGAGGAATGGCCAGTTTATGAAGAGGAACAACCAGATTATGAAGAGGAATGGCCAGATTATGAAGAGGAACGACCCGACGGTGAAGAGGAATGACCTGAAAGTGAAGAGGAATGACCTGATAGTGAAGAGGAATGACCTGATAGTGAAGAGGAACGACCAGATCATGACGAGGAACGGCCTGATAGGGAAGAGGAATGGCCAGATTATGAAGAGGAACGACCCGACGGTGAAGAGGAATGACCTGAAAGTGAAGAGGAATGACCTGATAGTGAAGAGGAACGACCAGATCATGACGAGGAACGGCCTGATAGGGAAGAGGAATGGCCAGTTTATGAAGAGGAACAACCAGATTATGAAGAGGAATGGCCAGATTATGAAGAGGAACGACCCGACGGTGAAGAGGAATGACCTGATAGTGAAGAGGAATGACCTGATAGTGAAGAGGAACGACCAGATCATGACGAGGAACGACCTGATAGTAAAGAGGAATGGCCAGTTTATGAAGAGGAACGACCAGATTATGAAGAGGAATGGCCAGATTATGAAGAGGAACGACCCGACGGTGAAGAGGAATGACCTGATAGTGAAGAGGGACGACCTGACGGTGAAAAGGAATGACCTGATAGTGAAGAGGAATTACCTGTTAGTGAAGAGGAACGACCAGATCATGACGAGGAACGGCCTGATAGGGAAGAGGAACGACCCGACGGTGAAGAGGAATGACCTGATAGTGAAGGGGAACAACCTGATGGTGAAAAGGAATGACCTGATAGTGAAGAGGAATGACCCGATAGTGAAGAGGAATGACCAGATTATGAAGAGGAACGACCAGATTATGAAGAGGAATGACCTGATGGTGAAGAGGAACGACCTGATAGTGAAGAGGAATGACCAGATTATGAAGAGGAACGACCAGATTATGAAGAGGAATGACCTGATGGTGAAGAGGAACGACCTGATAGTGAAGAGGAATGACCAGATTATGAAGAGGAACGACCTGATAGTGAAGAGGAATGACCAGATTATGAAGAGGAACGGCCTGATAGTGAAGAGGAATGACCAGATTATGAAGAGGAACGACCTGATAGTGAAGAGGAATGACCATATTATGAAGAGGAACGACCATATTATGAAGAGGAATGACCTGATTATGAAGAGGAACGGCCTCTACTATGGAAGTCCCAGAATTCATGAGAATCCTAATGAAATGCAACACAAACTGTTCTGATTGACATCCCAGTTAAACTCCAAAAGTCGTGTTCTGCACTGAAACCAAAACACGTCCAACAAGCTTCAGTTGCTTTTGCAAATGTGGAGAAATAAAGAAGCTCCCTGAGGCTCTAATCTAACTCCGGTCCCACCCCCCCATTCTACACAACTACCCCCCAGTCCCAGCCTAACTAGTGGTAGAGGCAGATTCTAATAAGCCCTTCTGTCATTCTGTCAGTCTGCATTTCCCTCTATCCCCCTGGTTCTTCCTCGCTCTCTCCTTGATCCCACCTCTTTCTGTGTCTCTCGGCCGGTCTGAGCGTTAACCCGTCTGTCGGAGCAGATGGAATCATACATCCCCATCGCTCTCTGGAGGCCAGACCACTTTAAAGAGGTGAGAGCAAATTTGACAAATGGAAAAAAGTCGGCATTTTCAGTTTGGAACAAATTAGTTAAAAAGGGGAAATTGCTGAGTCACTCTTTAAAAACCCATCAAATGAAAAAGTCACAGATTCAGAGTCTGAAACTAGACTGGCATTTGGCTCCTTCTTGGCTGATGAGAGGAAGCAACGTCAAAACATGGAAGTTAAACCTGGGCAAGCTGGTAGTGCTTTGAGTGACAGGTTAGTGTGGTTGTGCATGAGTGCTCTGGGATTGGATTGGCTGAACGATAGGAACCACAGATCCAAGCCTTCCAGGTACCAGAACATTAGAAAAGTTCTGTAAACACACTGAACCATGGATCAGCTTATTTTGGCTCTATTGTCTCACTTCCTTAGCTCTACTACAGTCTAACTGACCAATCAGGTGTTTGTATTGATGATGATGATGATGATGGTGAGCTGCAGACCTGAGTCTGCTGAATGCTGGCTGGTGGTTCCTCCCCCAGGCAAAACACACTCGAATGAATCAGAATGTTAACAGGATGTCTGGAGTTTATTTGCTGAAAATGTGGAGTCAACAACCTTAGCCCCCCCCTTTCAGAAAGTATCTGGATGCTGCACCTCATGTCTGCAGGAAGGTTCCACTTCCTCCTCCATCTGTGCGAGGCGGGGCGACGGGAGCGAAGAACAACAGGGGTACCGGGTCGGGAGCAGCACAGTCCATCGCTCGCTGACTGCGAGGTCCATTATCCTGACGGGGCAGAGCCACAACACTCTGACACCAGCGTCCTCATTTCTACCCCGGGTCTTTCTGGGACCAATCTCTCCGTTTGCCTCCTCTTCCTCAGTCTCACCGGGCGAAGCAGAGCCCCGAAATCCACTCCATCAATCTGATGGATGGGCTTCAGACAAGTCGCACCTGATCCTGAGAAACTCTAGTCTGCATGCCGTGCGGCCTTAAATACATTTGCAGTGTCTGGGAGGGAAACCGTCACTATTTTTACCCCTCCCTTCTTCTGCTGGACACGTTTCAACTCGCTCCTGCATCAGGCTTCCTCTGTAAAGATGTGACTGAACTTCATCGCAGACGGCCTCCAGACTATCAATTACCGCCGGCGAGAAGCCGCTGCTTTGCAGACGAACAACCCCACATGAGAGCTTTCTCATTACACCCCCCCAACACAAGAAAAATCAGAAAGTTTGATCAATCTGGATCTGAAAATCTAAGCCAGCAGGTGGAATGATTTGATGCTGCGTTCTAAATGACGCACACGCGGGACGAGCGTCTCCAGACAACAAAGTGGTTTCTGTCAAGTGAAAAAGCTGCAGTGCCTCTCTGAGGCGGTGATGTCTGACTGCTCTGCAAGCTGCTGAAAGCAGATATCTGCCTAAATTTCTCCTGACGTGCCATTTGGCTTTCTGACAACCACGAGCCTGAACGCGAGCGGCTCCGCATCCAGGAAGACGTGCGGGGACAAGGCCTGTCGCTCAGCGCCGCGCACCCACCCTGACGCCTAAAGTGCCTCTGTCAGGTCAACAAATGAAGAGCCATCAGAGCCGGAGGGGGGGCAGTCATCAAGGGAGCGTCCCTCCACAGACTGAAGACACGGCGTCTCTGCAGGAACCGCTTTGACTAAAACACACCGGCAAAGAAAGAACAAACTCTGCCTGGTTAGGGTTCGTCTGTCAGTAATCAGTTCATGAACCAGATCACAGATCCTGAACCACTCAAGTGTTGAAGTATGAAAATGGGACCAATTTGCCTCAGAAATCTAATTAATATAGAATAACTAGGAGCTGGAATGACCATAACCTCAAACCACTAAACCCATAACTGTAGGAGACACGGCGGCAGCAGGACTTCATGAGAAACCTACAGTTAAAGCCCCATGTCTGCCACACACCTGTCTGTGACAGACCAAACCATTTGACCCCTCCCCTGGAGGAGCGTTGCAGACACTCTACCACAAGGCCACTGAACCTCCAGCTCCTTGTGCTTCTCTGTTGTTCAATTATCAGCACATTTGGGCTCACTGGCAAAACTTTTCAATGTAACACCTTAATTAAATCTCCACCAAGCAGAGGGGCTTCAATGAAGAGTAGATATGCCCCCCCACCCCCACCCCCACCCCCCAGTTTCTTACTGTCAAAGACTCCCATGTTTACTAATGCAGGAGAAACCCTTTATCAGGGGGAGATTTGTACAGAGAGGCAGGGGATTAGCCATCAAATTACCAGGCAGACAGCATCCCTGCTCCCCGGTTCTGAGGGGGTAATCTCTGAGCCTGTGGGGGGGGCAGGGAACCAGATAAAGGTTTGGGATGGGGGCTGGCCATCCGACTTCTGCTGAAGTTAAACTCCAGTGTCTTTTTTTAACCCAGGGAGGTTTGAGAGAATCTCCCCCTTTAAGGAAGCTGCAGCCGTCTGTCATCGACGTTTGGATGGAGGAGCTGGAAAGGAAAACGCAGCAGCCAGGCTGCAGAAATGACATCTCCCTGTACCGTCACCTCACTGCCCCCCCTAAACAAGCAGTGTTCTCCTCAGAGAAAAGTCCCGGGACACCAGAACGTTTCATCGCCGCCGCAGCCCCCAGCATCCTCTCGGGCCACAGAGGGCCAAGAGGTGCCGCATAGGCGGACTATAAATAAGTCAGGTGCTGTAATGAAACCAGAGGAATCTCCATCCATCTTCCCCAAAAGCAGCCGTGACCTCCGACCCTGCAGCGGCGGAGAACCGGTCCGTGTTTGGAGACAGAGCAGGGGTCCAGAGGTTCAGCTGTCCAACACACACCTCCATAAAAGCCGGCAGCTGCACACTCAGACGTGAGGATGACTGCGGCGCAGCCATGACTAGCCAAGACTGTGAAGGTTTATTATTCCATTAGAAGTGACATGAGTGGGCTGATAAAGGACGGGGCAGGAGGGCTGGGAAAGTAATGAAGCAGAATGTCAGGTTTAAGCGTGGCATTTGAAGAAATTGAAAAAGTGAGCAAACAAGGTCGCTGGTAACAGCAGCCGGATAAATAAGACACTTGATTATACCTAAAGAACGGCGCCGAAAACACACCAAACTTTGATTTGACGGCATTTATCCGTCAGTCAAATCAAAGGCGGAGCTGCAGCTTCTCATCTCTGCGCATCCCATGCAGCAGCATTAATAACGCTGTTCCTGATGTCGTCTCCCGCCTTCACCGATGCACATATCACATATGCATTGGTGAGCTTTGGCCTTTCCATACATGAATAGCAGCAAAAAAGAGTCTGCCGCCTCTGGAAATGGAGGCAGCTTCAATCAATGTGGAGGCGTAATGGGATGATGTGGAATTGAAATGAGTTTGAGGGAGGGAAATGTCCTCACTGACAAAGCGGATTTGTGTTCTCACTCAGAACCCGCGGCTGTAAAGAACGCCATGACGGTTTAGAGGAAAGGTGTGAGGCTGGCGGCGCCGAACAGACCGCGCATGACCAACCAAGAAGGTGCGTCTCACCAACCATGACAACAACGACCATGACCAAAGTTTAGGGCCGGCGCTCCCTTCCAGGACGTGGCGGCGGCTTTGGCTGTCATTAACAGGAACCGCAAAATAGACCTGTCCAAACTAGATCTGCACTCAGGTGGATGTGTTGGTGTGCCTTCAGGTACGGAGACAAAAGACAGCAGATTTCCACCAGGTGAACCTTCTGCTCAGAACCTCCTTGTTGTTGTCGGCGTGGCGTGGCGTTAGAACCCTCTGAACTGCTCCTCAGCACGCGTCAGCCCCCATGAGCGTCTGCACCACGCAAAGAGGAACTGGAACCAGAACGCCGGCGTCAGCAGCAGCGACACCTCGCCACGGCCGCTGCCTGACATCACACATGTTGGCACGCTCATAAACGCACGGCTGTGTGAACATCTTATTTACCAGACGACACACGACTGACAATTAGGCCCTGTCATCATAAATCAGTGACAGCGACCTTGTCACCATGCAGAAACAAACGGCGCCGCAGAAACCTGCCCTCTGTGGGTATTTTTGAGTCTTCAGTCGCCATCAAAGCTTTGATGCAACAAAGGCGAGCGGTTTCTGTGTTTACAGCGCACGTCAAAGACAAACGGCGCTGATCTGTGACTGTAACTCTGGAGCAGTTTCACCAGCACTAACAGGCCATAACACGCCGCCGATTCAGCAACGACATCTGATTCTATGGAAAAATCTATACGCTTCACCCGTCATTAATGTGGAGGAAGGAGGTTCTTCATCGGGTCGTTTATTCAGCCTCTGAAGGCCGTTGGGTCAGCGAGGCGCTTTCAGAGCTTCATCAGAGGACGACTGTAGGGGAGGCGGAGCCTACAGAGGTAAACGGACGACCTGAAGGTCATTCAGGGCAGACTGGGAGGGGCTTGCTTTGCACAAATGGCTGACAGGTTTTGTTTGTCTTTGTTTACGCTGCCGAGCAGCTGAACGAACAGTCCAACCTCTTAGGTTCCCTCTGCTTCTTAAGGGAACTTCTGAACTAACGGGGGGGAGGGGGGCCTAAAAAGCAGTTTAACTGTGATGGGGGGGTCTCGATCAGTAGAGACGTTGCTCTCCCAGAGTTTTCTTGAAAAGCTGACGCCACTCTGACACAGATCTTCTGGCAGCCTTTGGTTCTTTGTGTTGAGCAACAGCAACGGTTGCAACAGCGTTGGTGGCGAAGCCAAAAGCAGAACTGTGTCCGAGGGGCCCCGGTCAAATAGCAAAGGGCCCCGTATCCAGAGGCTTTAGGTGAATCTGGGGGAAAAACTAAAGTGTCTTCAGGAACAAAGCTGTAAATTATGCAAAGAAAGGGAGAACACACATGAACATTAAAACACAGACGTGATTTACGACTTTTAAAAGTTCTCGGCAATTATGAAGGATTTTAAAGCCCGTCTGTGCCCCCCCCAAATTCTTGCAGTTGAAATTTTACCCTCCAGATTGCCCCGGGAGATAAGGACAACCAGAAGAACAGGTTGTTTGGCCTGAGTGTGGGCCTAATGCAAGGGGAGCAGCGTGGTGCCTCACCTTAGCAGCGGTAGCTAAGGGACATTCTATGGGCCCTCTATTCAATGCTCTCTGAATGTGTGTGTGGGGGGGGGGAGTGGGACTCACACTAGACAGGGCAACGTGCCAGAGAGCCAGCCAATAGAGCCAAGCCAAGGCGAGGTTAAACTATTGTTTTGGCTTCACAAGCAAGAGTGGGCAAGGACAAAAGTAAAAAGAAGTAAGAAAGTAGCCGATCCTTCCTTCAGCTCCTGCTAAAAGACAAGAACCTTCCCAAAGAACGCGTGACGACAAACCTAATCCTGGAGGTGAAGTATGCCAGGAGCTCCAGAGGTCAGTCACTTTTTAAAAAATGCACCTGTGACCCCCCCCTCCAAACTAAAGATCCCGGCGCCGAACACGGACTTACCCGAGAAAGTCCAGCCCCTCCACTTATGAAGAAATCCCGTCCATTCGGCTATCATTAAGAGGCACTTATTCCAGAAAGACACAATATCCAAATCCCTCCGGAGAAAATCCAGCAGGATCCACACAGATTATCCCTGAGACTGCTCCCCGCTCCCCCCTCACTTATTCCGCTCGCGGCGCTGCATGAAACCGCCGTCCTGATCCGGTTTTCCAGCTGTGGTCGGGAGAGATCCTTCAGGGCCGGGGCTCCTTCACACACTGAAGGCTCGCTCGGGGACGCCTGGGAAAAGCCCGGCCCCCCTGTGATGTCACAGGTGTCGGGTTTCAGAGGGAGGAGGGAGGGACTGCAGGGTCTTACCTTTCAGAGAGCTGACCAATCACAGGTGGCGTAGCGTCGCCGTACCTGCATGTTGGAAAGCAGGAATCACGCCTGGAGGCACATGGGACTGTGGCTCCAGACTCCATTATGTCTTATCTATTGTCCGCCCCCTTCTGGGGGGGTGGGGGGCCCTAATGCAAGCTGGGCAGGTTAATGATGAACCTGCAGAAACGTCTGATCCTAAAGGAAATCCAGCCCCCTCCTCTCTGTGAAGCAGAAGGGGTCACACGCTTTGACCTTGGGACACGTCCCCACAGGACACCCCACCCCCACCCCCCGTTTGGATGTCCAACAACTTGTTTAGCGGATAATGAGCCGCTCGCTAAATAATTTCCCTTCTTCCTTTATCTTGGAAAAGGCAGCAAGGGGGGGGGGATAAATATGCAAAGTTCTCATTCTTAAATCTTCAAGGCGTGGAGTACACACACACACACTCACACAAACTCACACAACAAACTCACAAATGCTCTTCTTCCCGTCCCCCCCCCGGCCAAACTCTGCTAGCCACGGAGCTAATCATCCACAACAGATGTTCTGAAATGTTCAGTGGGATTTACGGCGGGCTCAGAGGAACCGCCAAGTCAGCCTCTGGTGCCGCTTCCCTCTTCCGTCCTACAAGGACGAGCGATTGCACCGGAGACGGTGTCACCACAACAATTCTCTCCCCGGCGCTCCGAGGGTCGCCATCCGAGACGGCGGCGCCTTCATAGATCACAGAGCCCCGGGACCTTGGGGGGTTCTGCTCGTTTATCCCCATAATGCCGTGTGGACGGCGGCCGGATTTCTGCAGCTGGAATGTTTCTTCTCCATCGCCGCCGTGTTTCTACGCATCAGCAGCACCACTGACACCCCCACCCCCACCCCCACCCCCACGATGAGGGAAGCTTTGAAATAAGACAACATGTGACCTCATGTTTCCAATGAGAAGAGAGGGACTGAAACCGCAGAAACACAACAAAAGAAATGTTTGCTTCAGGTTTGTAGAGTGACTGGAAGGTACCCCCCCCCCCCAGCAGCACCGGAGGGGGGGGGGGGGGTTCCTGACTTTTCTAATGCAAAGAAAACAGTGACCCCTCCCGTCCCCCGGCTAACACAAACATGATCAGCTGTTCAGCGTCTGCAGGCCCCACATGCAGAGACAACCCGGACATGCCATAAGCCGCACACGCCCCCCATTAAGAAAAAATGAGTGTGGGGGGGGCATGGATCTAGAGTGAAAACGCATTGCAGGGAAAAGCAGCAGCTTGGGGGGTCAGCTGCTGGTCCTCGGTCTGCAGTGGAGCTGAAGCATTTTGGGTTCCGTGTTCCAAACTCTCAGGTTCCCAAAACCTTTGAAGTCTGTTTTCAGGCTCTACAAGACGGAAGTTAAACCAGTCTAACTTTGACCAATCACAGACTCAGATTCGGCAGTGACCATGGCGTTCCTTTAATTACCAAAAGTACCAACTGTTTGAAGATCGATCATGACGGAGGAACAGGATGTTCAAGAACACGCTAAACATGCCCAGTGTGTATCTAGTGTGATGCTACATGCTACATTCAACCAGAGCTACAACAGAGCTGGACCCCCCCCAGTTTTATTAGACCTAGGAAAGTGACAGCTGGACCTGCCTATTGATGTAAAAGCAACCCCCCCACACCCCCACCCTCCACATATAGACCCCAGACACGTTTTCAGAGATGCCAGTTTTTCTGGTTTGAAGATGCTGCTCACAGTCAGCAGGTCGCTCCTGGGGGGTCATTTCAGCTCAGGACTCCATCAATACAACCGTCTGCTACAACCTGCACCTGACCTGCTGCTGCTCCCACTATGGGATCAATGACTGAGACGCCTTCATCAAAGCAGCTCCTAAACGGCAGTCGAACACGCAGCGGGACAAACGCTGAGGCGCCACGGAGGCGGAGCTGGGGACGGATGCCGTGACGTCCACAGCTGCACAGCACCTGTCGGCCTGACGTCTGCTTCGATCATCACGCCACCGGAGGGCTCACTGACCGCGTGTGGACCGTGCAGCACAGACGGGTCTAGCAGGGGGAAGGACCGCAGAGACGCTGACGATCCGTGGAAATCCAACCCAAAACAGTGTGAGCAGCAAATGGCCCTAGGACCTCCGTGTTTCTGTTGAAGCAGGACCAAGGACACACGCTTGGCCGCCGTATTTCTTCTCGGGACTCTCTGCAGATAAGGGGGCTCCAGCGCTGGGGGGGGGGGGGGACGCCGCAGCGACAGGAGGCGTGAAAAATACAAGGACGGCAGAAAAAGGAGCACACGAAAACACAGATAAGATTCTGTTTTAATGGCGCTGACCTTCAGCTGGAGCTGGCATGTTTATGTGCCTGTAGAGCGGCTGTATGTGTCCACATCTGGGGGGGGGGCGTGTGAACCTGACCCCCTCCCCTCCAGACGCAGGCAGAATGGGAGAAAATCCCCACCAGCTAACGCCTCCTCTTTGCTTGTTGAAAATCAAAAACAGTGAACACACTCAATTACACTCTGAAGCTGACACTGGTGGGGTGGGGGGTGAGGGGGGGGGGGCAGCGGAGCATGCCGGAGAATGCATGAGACAAATCATTTTTATCTGGCATCCCGGCGGGTATTGACAGAGCCAGAATGCATTTAGATAGCCCAATTAAAAGGAGGAAATGAAGAAACACTGAAGCACTTTCAGACCCTGGCGCCCCCCCTGCCCCCACGGGGTGGCGGGGGCGCCCTGAACCTCTCTGGTGACAGAGCTGCTCACAGACTCTGTAAGCAGAGACGAGGCTGGGGGGGGGGGGTTGACATTTGAAAAGAAAGACAACAATGAGCTGTGGTGACCTCATCTGTGGCGTTTCTTCCCGCCTCGCCATTGCGTTCTTCTTGGCGAGAGCGGGAAACATCTGAGCATCTGAGCACGTTCACAAGGAACGATGCACGTGGACCCGGAGCGGCCGACCCGGAGCGGCCGACCCGGAGCGGCCGACCCGGAGCGTCATCTGCCTCCTCCTCACCTGAGCACGACTCCAGGCAACTATTTGTCCAATGGATCCCCCCCCCCCCCCCCCCCCCTGCCATGCGCCAGCTCTGCTGAAAGGTTACAGGACCAGGATGTGGGGGTCTGTGCTTTTGAGCATCTGTTCTTCAATCAGCTGATGAGTGGAGGACGTGACCCCAGGTCACGTGACCCCAGGTCACGTGACCCCAGGTCAAGCGCTCCTGGATCTTCAGGAGGTGAAGCTCCACATCCCTCCTCTCCTCCCCCCTGCAGAAGAAGGAGGTCCACCTTTGATGGACACCCCCCCTCCACACCTCAAACTGAAGAGGATCTGTTTCAGAGCGGGCCTCTGGATCCAGAACTATCTGTAAAGATCAGAGTTTGAGTCTAAAAGCTTCTTCAGACGGAAACGCCGCCTCACCTCTGCAGCAGATCAGCTGCCAGGCAACATGAATAAGTCATAATGAGCTGAGTGCTCACAGCTTCAACACATGCAAATAAATAATTGAACACAAGAATAAAGTGTCAGGATGGAAATCAAAGCCTCACAATGAAGCGTCTGATGTAGGTGCGACTACAATATAACATCACAACACAACACTTTCTCATGTCGAACGACAACTGAGACACAAACAACACGACAGCTTGGTTTTTTTAATCAAAACTTGCTCAGAAATAAGTGAAGCTGTGTGACGCAGAAACACAAATCCTCACTTCATTCAAGGACATACATGCATGAGCCCCCCCAGCCTGCCAAATGAAAGAGTCATCCATCACTTTTGTCGTTTTCTTCCACGGTGACGCCACTGACAGCCACAGATAAGACCCTCTGCTGACCAAAACAAAGGCATCACCATACAACATACATGATCAGAGCGCACCGCGTGAGCCGCCCTTACTGCTTGCAAAACGCCGTTCATTTCATGTCTAATCAATGCTTCATCACAACACAAACCGGACGGTAACCGAAAAGTGCGCCTGAGCTTCCAGGAAATCGGAGTGCTCTGCTCTTCATTACCCATGCATAGCAGGAAGTTACAAATGGACTTCAAATGACTAGAAAGCTATCCCAAAATAATTAAGGAAATGAAATATTCAACATAAAACCTCCGATAATAGCATCACTGCCTCATAAATTTAAGAAGAATGGATGAGGAGATTCATCTGACGGAGGAAAAAGACCATCCTCTTTGTTCCTACGCAGCTTCTTATGGTCTCCGACCCCCCCGCTGCTGCTTATCTGTGGGTTCATGGGGAGGGGGGGGGGGGGTCTGCATTGCAGAGTTTAAAGCTGACAAAGATCTGAAGGAAGTTCTCTTTAATAGGCCAAAGATCTGGACGCCGGTTTCCCTGTTGAGAGGGGATTTTTGATGAATAAGTTAAGTGGCGAAGCGCAGAGCTGTCGCAGGAACAAACAGGAAGAAACGGCTGGAGGAAAACAAGCTGCACACCGGGGCAAATACCAGCACATTACCTGGAAAAGAGCAGCCTTTGTACTTGTCCAAGGTTTATCCATCACCAATGTTTGACGCTGTTCACAGCATTAAAGCAGGAAGTGGTCCATTGAAAATGTCTCACTTCTGCTTTTGCCCTCAGCAAAATATCAAAGCTCCGTCGGGCCGCTGGGACCTCAACAGGGAAGTCGGGCCAACTGTCAGGCTCAAACGCCGCAGGATCTTAAGAGGAGAAGGTGTCATCCAGCCAACAAAAGTCAGATGAAAAGGACAGCAACACGTGTTCAGACTGTCACATCAAACACCAGGACGGGGAGCCGTGTCATTACATTCATAATTACCCGACACATTAGGCCTTTGTCCCTCCAAAAACAGACGCTCCTTCAGCTTTGAGGACTTGTTTCATTATTCAAGCATAGAAAAGGAAAACCTTCCCTGCAGTTAACTTTTTCAGCATCCACTGCAGCCCGATGGGTTTGGACGTGTCACCTGTCACGTGTACACGTGTGGTGTAACGTGACACATGCGTGTCCTGCCGGACAAAAGACAGGAGGAGCCTTCCAGACCCGACTGAAAAAACCTGCCAGGTTTTATTTTGGCATCGTGGTCACACCAGACGTGGCAAATGGATCCACATTCCTGGATGTAGCAAATTCCACGGGGGCTCCGGCAAGGCCCCCTGCAGGCGACGGCGAGGGTCCCACCGTTTTTCAGGAGTCACCTTTCCAGCCTCAAAGCCAAAGGTTGAGGTCGACAGCAAACAGTTGCTCTACACAGGAAAGGCCGGCGGTTCCCAACATAGTCCGTAGTCTGTACGGGTGGACGGGGGGGGGGGGGTTCAAACCTGTACAGGGGGCCGTTAAACAATATCAAGGCGGTAGACGCTCCGGGAACCCGTAGAGAGCAAGTGTTCATTTTTCTACGTTCATGCTGCGAGCGGCGGGTCATATTGAACACTGCCACCACATGTGGGGGAAGTAGGTGAGACGCAGGCGTGTCGTACGTCCGTGTGTTCATGCGCCGTCAGTAAGGAGCCAGGACTCACACCGTACCGTCGACCACAGCCTGGCGTACGGACGCCGTACCACATCATCAGCATACGTCAGGCGTGGAACAGCCATTATGCTTACAAATACTTTACCATACACCTCCCACACGCACGACAATGGTACGTTCCATTTTCATGACGTCTTTTCGTGTGGTTGTGTGAGCCTCCAGGTAACTGTAAGACACACCTGTGCCCCCCTGAAGGAGCAGCCGCTCCTCCACAGGCCCGGACAACCTAAAAACCTGCAGGACTCGTACAGGTCAGCCCCCGATTGGGTCATGTGATTAAGACGTTAAAGGATGCAGCGTTCTTTACGGTCGGGCTGCTACAACAAGAACATCCACCGCATGGATAAGTGGATCTCTCTGCTCTGATCCATGTTCCAAACCGATACGCCGCTGAAGCAGCTTTTGTCTGGTGGATGATGGGAAAACGACTTCCTGCTGGGAAAACCTTTAGTTTCCCTTTGATCCTTAGAACGAGTTTTGCCACAGAAGGCATTTCTGTAATTCTGAAGAGCAGCAAAGAGCTGAAAAGGCCGTTTGTTTTTTTGCTTTGTGGCATTTATAACATCAAAACCAGAAACACCTGATGCCACGTTTTCTCACGCTCACGTTTCAAAGCTGAGATGTAGCCTAAAGACTTACATAATAACCTGTATGCTGTCTCCGGTGGTCTTTGGTGGAACTGCAACTTTCACTCGCCGTGCAGACGAAAGGCGTCTTTTCTGACTTTCTTCCTTCTCTAAGCATGAAAACCATCAAACAGGAGGAGATCCCAGATGTTAGAGTTACTACAGAAATGTTGGTAAAACAGGAATATGTAGGTTTTTGAACAGCAACCATGTGAACGAACAATCAGATGTTCCTGTTTATGTTAAACTTTCCAAGCAAGTGGGATTTGTGCTTGTGAATAATTGAGCTTGTGTGCATTATGCTGATTCAACTCGCATGCTGAAATGGCAAAACAATCAGAAACCACAGGAAAGCTAACATGCATTATGGAAATGACGCCGTCCGAACAGCCGCAGGACGCTAGCTTTGAATCAAAAAAAGAAAAAATCTCCTTTGAGTTAGCATGAAATACAAACAGAACAAAGACCAAACTGCAGCCTTGGAGGTAGTTCACTAAATCTGCACATTCAGATTTTGGGAATCTTAGCAGGAAAAGAAAAATCCCTGTTCAAAACCACTTTAGAGGGAAAGATGTGAACTCTGCCAGATCTTCCTGAAGTGGGGCTGAAAACTGTGTCACCAGATGGCTAATACATACGAGACAAGCTACAAGCTCACTGCTAATTTAAAGTAACCTTCTGCGCCTTAAGTGAATATTAAAGTCAGCCTGCAGACCAATTAGAACTGGCAATTTAAATGAAGTAGTTAAAGATTATCCAGACATCTCCAGTGAGGGAATGAAATCCAGCAGGAAGCTGGTCCTTCCCTTCAAACGCTTAATGACCAGAGTTCATCCTCCTCCGTGATATGAGGAAGTATTACTTCACTGTAGCTTTTAGGATCTCTTCAGGTCGTGAACGCTCAGGTTCATCCTGCGTTCCTACAGGAGAACAGCTAAGGTGAAGGGGAAGAAGTGTTGGCTTTGCAAACACAGCCTTTCAATCCAATCAGAACACATTACCGGCTAGAAGAGCAACGATTTAATGGAAACAAAAGAGAGAAGTCTTTGAACCCCCACAGATCAGAGAGGAGTTTTCCCCACTGAGCCCACCGCAAACCTTTTGTGTATAATTGATGTCAAGTGGAGCCCATTTCCCCCTGTAACGGTTAAACACCACTGAGGAGCACAGGAGACGCCACAAAAACCTTCAGAGGAGTCGCCATTCACAAACGAAACCCCAAATATCCTGCTCAAGTCCAAGGGGGGTCCAGGTTCTCATCCCTGAGTCTGCCATGTTCGCTCAGCTTCCACAGAAGGTACCAGCATGGCAGCAGAAGGTTTCAACACAAGAACCAGCCTGAAGGTGTCAGGAAGAGTGATTGTGACGGTCCGACTGTGACGGTCCGACTGTGATGGTCCGATTGTGACGGTCCATTTGGAGGGTCCGACTGTGATGGTCCGACTGTGATGGTCCGACTGTGATGGTCCGACTGTGATGGTCCGACTGTGACGGTCCGACTGTGACGGTCCGACTGTGATGGTCCGACTGTGACGGTCCGACTGTGACGGACTGATTGTGACGGTCCGACTGTGACAGTGTCATGGACCTTTATAGAGACTCCTGGCTTCACGTCCTTCCTTCTATCTCCATCCACAGATCCTCCTCTGCGGTGAAAACAAGCCTCCAGGAATCAGAGTCATCTGTTCTCCTTCTTTGAGGATTTCTCGTCTCCTTTGACCTTTGACATCCTAACGTGACTGCCTCGTCCCTCATTCTAACAGATTTACTACTTACTGCTAGAGCGCTTTCTCTTTCCCACCTTAATTTGTCTGGCACTTTGGATAAAAGCTTCCACTGACTGACTAAAAGCAAATTTGATGAAATTCCTTCCTGAAATGTTCTCCAAGTAAAAGGATGGACTGATCCTAAACTCACGACACCCAAAACGTATCAATATAAATGACATTAGCATGTATACCGAACCTGAAAACCCCTGGATGTGCTCCAGAGATGTAACACTCGCTGGAGTGGGACAGACATCCAGGAGAAGACAACTTGAAGGTATAATAACAGCCACCGCTGTCACCAGCAACAGTTTAACAACAGTGTGAAGCTTCAATTACAAGCTTTCACATTCAAACGTCGAACATCACGCTCAGCAGCCAGACCGAGCTTAGAGTCAGGTGAAAATGAAAGAGGCTGTTGAAGCCGCTGCTCTTTGCTTGATCAGGACCGGACGGGATGGAGGACCCAAAAACTAACCGTTAAGACAAAAAGCTGAACTAAAGCATGACAAAGACGAGACGACGGACCAAAATCCACCTACCTGGTTGTGATGAACAAAAACAGAAAGGGCTGGTTGATCTGAACTTCAACCAGGTGTCATGTGACTGGCGAGGCAAACCTCTGACAAGAAAGGCAAAGAACTTCACAAGCTGGAAGAACCTGATGCAACTGAAAGCTTTAGCCCCAGCTGTCCTTACGGGGGGAAAATGGTCAAACCTGTACGCGGCACGCAGGTGGTCACTGTGACATATGAAGGTCCTGGACCCTTCAGTGAACCCTCAGAGAGTCATGGTCATGCTGTGGGCGAAAGGTCGTAGTGATGCTGTTTCTTCCTTTGGTTCATGGCATCATTGAGGAGACTAGTTACATCAGTCTAGGTCCAGTTGTCACGGCAATGGTTTATATAAAGTCAACAATTCTATCACTTTTGAAATGCAGTTAAAGTGTCACCTTGACTTTGTATTGTTTGTGAAATAGGTTTTAAATGATGAAAGGTGAAAGTATTATTGCTGTTATTAGATCTGACAGGCCTAACAAAGTTTCATGAAACACCTTAGTGGTTAAAAATGGCTCCAAACTGGCGTCAGACATGATTTCCCAACCTAAAGGCTCACGTGGTCGTCTGCAGCGATAAAAGTGACAGATGTGGACAAGATGCTTTCTTATGGAGGAAATAGGACAGCGATGCCACTAAATAGAGGGAAGAGAGGCGGCGGTCCTCACGGACTGGATCCCGGCTCCCCCGTCCAGCCTCTGTGGATTTGACACAAAATCCTGGTGGCTCTGCTTTCTGAGGAAAATCCATCTCTGAGAGGAAAGAAACACCTCCCCATAGATGTAAAGTACTTCACAGGTAATTGAAGGTTTTCACAAAATATGTAAACGCACCATCAGGTGAGCATGAAAGCTATGAACAGATCCGATCTAAGGAGCACCTGGGAGCAGCAGCATTGAGAAAATGAACCCAGAGAATGTCTGTGTGCAGCTCAAGCACGCCTTGAAGAGTATAGAAATGGTTTAGACTCAACACTATGGCTTCCACTGGGCTTTTATATCAGACACACGTCAGAGAACAAAGACGGAACAGGAAGAAATGTAACTGTAGGGAAACTCAAAGAGTTTTCATAAACTCACCACAAAGAAATCCACAAAGTTGAACATTAAAGACAGACTTAGAAGGATTTAAAACGAGTTAATCAGCAGGAATAGGAAGTTCTGCTGATTATTTCCTGTGGCAGTGTTATCCTTTGCTCAGTGTCTGTTCATCATTCTGGAGCCAAGCAGCCATCCGGTACGGTTCTCTGGACCATAACAGAGAAGAACAGAACCGCTCCCATCATCTCCTGATCTCCTTAGAAAGCGTTCCCAGTCGTACATAGGACATAGTTTCTGCAGAGCGGCAGCAGTTCTTTAGAAATCCCCTCTGAGTTGTTGGCGCGGCGCATGTTCTCTGTTTCCGCCAACTAGCTTACAGCCCTTCACATCCTCAACCCAACATTAGCGGTGCAACCAAAATGGCAGCAGTATCAGATCCGTCCATCCGTCCAGTTCTGATCCAGATTCCAGCTCAGACCAGGAGAACTGAGACGTTCGTGGATCTAGTCGTGACCCGCCGATGGTAGTTTGTACGTGACAACTGTTTTCATCTGCTCCTGAATCCCAACGGCTTGAATAGAAAAGCGGTTAAGCTTAACGTTACAAAAGGTGGTAGAAACCCGGTTTGTACCGGAGCGGCTCTGCTGAAAGCATTGCACAGGACGGAGACAGCAAAGTTGTTCATAGGATGCATTTCTACAGATTTGCTCACAAAGTCCTAATTGGTTGAGACATTTTGCTTAGTGGCTTGGCATTTTGGCCACAGGGGGGCTGATGTGTGGATTGTATTGGACATGCTACAACCCAAACGGCTGATGCAGGAGTTTCAGCTCCCTGCTTCGCTGAAACGGTGTAAAACAGTCCCAGCAGCAGCGACACAGTCTTATAATTCCACGCTAAATGTGATAAATGGAATTTCCCGTCATGCCGCCTTAGCCAAGGTGAAGAAGCTGAGTGTTAAACTTCATATAAAGACACAAGTCATTTGCACAAAAAAGCAATTACTCTTTTAATATTTCATGCAAATCTATTCTATATTCCTTCTACCAGAGCGTCGGCTGCGCGGCGGCGGGGGCTGGAGAGAGATGCTCCGTCGCTTATTGCTGAGACAAACACACTGCATGGATTAAAGAGGCACGTGGAAGAAGATGCTTGAGCAGCTGTCCTGGTTGTTAAAGGGGATCAAAGTGGGGCCCGGGGGTCCGGTAAACACGGGGGGCAGTTCAGAACAGGAGCTGGACCAAAGAGATACGCCATCAGACGCTGCTCTGTCAGAACCAATCAGACGAGCAGCGGGGGGGCACAAATGCAGGACGTTTCTTCTCCAACAATCGCATGACGCCCCCAATTTGACAAGAGGAAACATCTATTCTTTCTTCTGGGGGTGTACCGGATATTTGACACAATCTCCAGAGGAGATCGGGCTCATTTTCTCAGCAAAAACTAAAATAGGTTTTCACATTTAGAAAAGGAATTTATTTGGAACAAAAAGCTGTCAGGGACAATTTCTTTCTCTTTATGTTTCGTTAATACATCTGAAATCGGGGGCCGTCTAAAGCCCCCGCTGCTGGTTCTCTTTAGAAACCCCTCCTGATGGCTGAAGCCATGGAGGCGTGGGCTGAAACGCACAGATGTACGGCGCATCTGAACATGCAGGAAATGCAGGAAATGCAGAGCAGTGTCTCATTTCTGGCAGATTTTCCTTTCAATAAACTCTGACAGATTTAAATAAAGCCTTTGCTGTCATATTGGAACGGATGAATTCCCTGGGAAAGCTTTCATGCTTCCTCCAAAGGAGGACGTTCCAGGTCTGCTACTCCAAAAAACCCTTTAGATCCTTTAGGAGCAGAAATCCTGCGTACAGAGGCCACATGTTCGCAGAGGATCTTCATCAGCAGTGGAAGCTGGTAGAGACCAGAGAACCAACATGACTAAACACTGACGAGCCTAAAAACACCTGAAAACCCAAAGTTACGGGAAGTTTTTGGTCCCATGCAGAAAATCGAACTTTAAGGTCTTCCCACTTCAACTGCTGAACCGTCTTCATCTCAGGGGTTTTTGTAGAAAGATTCACAGATCTGGGAGTTCATCCAGACTGGAAAACATCTGGTGTCAAAATAAAGCACTTCCTAATCTCAAATGTTTTAAAACGGCTTCTGAGCTGCTGCTTAACCTGCAGTTTTTGGCAGACAGTTTTTCTTCCTCCACTTGGAACCAAAGTCTCCTGATTAGACGAGTGGGGAAAAAAACGATTGAGTGAAAAATCACAAGGTTTCATTTGTCGCATCAATTTAAAATGCTGCCAAGAACGATTCATTAGAGATAAGGGCTGCACGGTGTGAGGAAAACACGATTTGCGATATTAGTGATCAATATTACCATGATCATATAACTTGCGATACATGAACAAACAGCAAAGCAAAAACAAATGTATTTCCATTTCACTGCAACAGTTTAATTTAAACACAAGTCACCATAAGTAAAATGATACTCGTCTACGTAGGAGGCGAACCTCTAACATAAGAGAACTCCATCCGATTGGTCAAATGCATAAATGGGTCCATTTGATTCGTTAAATGCTACAAACCGCCATAAGATTGTTTTAGCACATTTAAAGTAACCATTTATTGAAAATGTCGCCGTCTTTTGCGATATGCTCATAGCACAGCTTGATTCTGCGATTACAATAGATTTGCGATTTATTGTGCAGGCCTATCAGAGATCATGTGGTTCAGCGTCTCACTCTTGTTTTCCTGACCGCTGGTTGGCAGCCCGGCGCCGCTTTCATCAGGTCTACCCGCCCCAGATGATAAGACATCGCCAGAACCACCTCGTGTTACGGGTTTACTTCTAAGCCTCGCGGCTTTTGTTGTTCCAGAGCTCAAGGAGACATGAACAGCGTAGTTGTAACTTGGGATGAGTAACTCTGGACCAAGTTAGTACCGGTACCATTTAAAAATGCAGACTTTGGAGCTTCGTGGCGAGCTCCTACAAGCACGTGTGAGGCCGTGCAGATGTGCAGCGTGGAGCTTCCGTCTAAATGCTGATGCTGGTGAAGCGGGCCAAACTTCTGCTGAACGTCACAGGAGGCGATTCTAACTCAGTGAGCCGATGGATCAGAGTGACGATCACGATACTTCGGGAAGAGGCCGTTGTCGTGGCGATGGGGTAGCGGGGAAATGTCCTTCAGCGCATGTGGAAACACAGAGATGCAGTGCTGACTGTCAGAAAGAAGGAAATAAAGCATCGTAGGCGCTCTCTTCCCCCCGTCACGCTGCTTCATCAACACTTCAAGGTTTCTGGAAAGAATTGGTGGTTTCTGAGGTTCATTTTTCATCACCTGCTCAGGCAGCGCTCAGGTACCGCTGTCTGAGTGCCGGTTTGGCTACATTTATCAGTGTTCGAAACGACCAAAACTTTATTTTCTCAGTCATACTTTAAGAAGCATACGCGTTTAGACACATTTATTTTTTGTTTTTACTAATACTGAAAATCAGAGAAAGTTAAACGTTGACTTTTTTTTTCTTAATTTACCCCAAAAAACCAGCATAAATTTGCTTTGGTGAGAGTGATTAATGTGAAAAGTGTATTAATATTCTCTTAAAGTCTTAAGAACATAGTGAATTCTTGTCTCTGGTACGTTCTCAGGATGTATCCGGATATTTATCGTATGGTGATCCTTATTACATATTGTGTCGCCAGACTCCATTCAATACCAAGGGAGTTTTCTCACTTTGATATTTGTAGAAACTTAGTAGATTATGATTTTTTTCCTTCTGTTTGCTAAATGTCCACATTTTCTGGAAAGAGATGACACGGTGAGCTTATGGTGACGTCCTGCAGGGCTGTAAACCTCTACACTGATGGCACCAACCCTTGTGTTTTGCCAAAGGACACTTCAGCACATAAGTTGCTCGGCGGGAAACAAACCTATGAACCTTTGATCAAAGGCTGACCGCTCTACCTCTGCGGCACAGAAATACTTTTAGAGAACCAATCATCAATGACTGTTGAGTATTGATAATAGCAAAAGTATCTGTTCTGGTCATAGATGTAAAGCAGAAGAATGGAGTCATGCCTGGTTCTGTTCTGATCGTTAATCAATCACACGTCTGAGGATGTCAACGTTTCAAATCCATGGATTCATGTGAACCTGTCGACCTGATGCTGCTGTGGGCTTTGTTATGTGATGCTGTGTGCTTTCCAAAGAGTTTTGGAAGTGAAACTAAAGGGTGGGGGGACATTAGCGGGGGGGGGGGGTGGGGGCTTCACACACAGAATAATTCTTGTCATGTCGTTAGTTTCACTCAAAAAGCACAAACGTGTCTGAAAAAGGCATCAGCAGCAGCTTCTACAAAGCATGACCGATTCATTCAGCTTCCTCCTGAACAGCTGTCAGCCCCCCCCCACGGTTAAATATGCGTACCATTCTCAGACATATGATATCATACAGGAGAGGGGGGAGGGCATGGGGGCTTTTGTTGCCATATTTCTCACGGTGGGTTTCGGAAACAGGCCGATGCTGTCAATCACGAGGCAATGCCGGAGAATGGACCGTCCCATTTATCTGCAGGAAAGGTCACGGGGTGGGGGGCTGTCACACTGCTAAAGGGGGGTTGGTCTGATTTAGTTTTGGCCTTAGTATCCAAAACAGGCTTGGTGACACCCCCCTCCCACCCAGCATTCAGAGATGAATGCCTAAAGGAACCATCAGTCCCATCATTCCTGTTCCATGACAGCGGGAAGGAAAGGGTTCAACCACTGACACCCCTCCCACTTTAACGAAAATGGTTTATCCCAACGCCACGGTGGGTTACAGCAGAAATATCAGGGAAAGAAGAAATTCTTCACCTGAAGAACCAAACTCTCTGCTCCACACACACACACACACACACACACACACACACATGCAGACACACACACACACACACACATGCAGACACACACAGACAAACACACACATGCAGACACACACACACACACACACATGCAGACACACACAGACAAACACACACATGCAGACACACACACACACAGGCACACACACGCAGACACACACACACACAGACACACACAAACACACACATGCAGACACACACAGACAAACACACACATGCAGACACACACACACACACACACACAGGCACACACACACACACACACATGCAGACACACACAGACAAACACACACACACAAACACACACATGCAGACACACACACACACACACGCAGACACACACACGCAGACACACACACACACACAGACACCAAACACACACATGCAGACACACACAGACACACACACACACACACACACAGACAAATGAATAAACTAAGCATGACGTGCAGCCCCGGACAAATGCTGCTTCTTCATGCTTGCACATGTCTGGGGGGCGATGTCAGGAGAAGCTGGAATGCAGGATCCTGGATTTGGTTTCAGAGCTCCAACCATTGTCTTCAGAACTGAAGCTGGACAGTTTTCAGATGAGATCATGGCTCCGCTGCAGAAGTCTCCTGTTTCCGTGAAGAGCGAGCTGCGTTTCCTCCTGTAGCTGCAGGTCACATCTCTGAATGAACAGGAGAAACCTTCCAGCGTTTTCCATCCCATTTCACCAGCAGGTCAAAGGATGCAGCTCATTACAGTCCCATTAATCTGCCCCGAGGGTAAAAACACACCGTCTGCCAGGTCTGCAGGTTCAAGGCACGACTGAGATGGAGACGGAAAGTTCTGGAACTTTTAAACAACGAGTAAAAGAAAAAAAAGTTCAAGGTTTAAGCGGCTCTGATTATAATAACTTAGCCACTTTACATAAAAAACAGATGATTGAATTTTTCCCTGATTGCTCCCAAGACCAAGGAAATTTTCATAAACCCAAGCCAAGAAGAAAAAAAAAACCATTTCTATGAAATTATAAATAGCAACGCTGGAAGGGAGAACATTCAGAGAATTTCTATACCCCTCTTTTCTCTTGACAAAACTCATCGGCAGGTACGGGAACCTGCCTGTGGTGCTGGTGCTCCCTCACTCGCTGCCACATTTGATTACAATGCCGGCATAATGGCTCATGCTGTTACCATGGAAACGCCTGTGATTGATGGCTTTGTTAAAAGGAATAGTTACAGACCATTAAACTTTTGTAATAGTGCATGGCAGTCATCTCAATAGCCAGGGACAAAGCAATTACCAAGTCATTAAAAAAGGAATAGACTAATACAACACGGAGCGCACGATTATGAGTGACGTTCCCTCAGACCGGCCCGGTTCATCCGCAACGTTTCCCGAGGAATGCTGCGGATTCCTCAGAAATTCACGCTCGCGTCGGGAGTTTCTGTCTTTGATCGTTTCTTCATCATCGTCAAACAAAGTTTCTCATCCTCTTCCTCGTCTGAAGCCACAGATGCTCACGCAGCGTCAGTCTGAACGCTGATTTCCACAGGGATTCGGCTGCTTCTTCATAATCAAAGGACACCCGTGCCCCCCCATCCAGAGTCATAATTGGGAGGACCCAACTTTTAAAGGAGAGCAGGAATGGAGGGAAGCAGATGTGCTGTTGTTTGGCAGCGGGGAACCTGCACACGAAGTCTCACCGCCGAGCACAGACAGGAGCGCCACTCAATCATCCAGCTGAGGGCCCATCCATCTACTGCTGGTTGACTGAGATCCAATCACCGTCCCCAACAGAGCCACAGACAGCCTGCGAAGAACCCCCCCCCGTCAGGGTAGATGGATGGGACAAATCTTGGGGCAGTTCATGAGGCGTTCCATATCAACCCCAGCACTCTGATAAAAACTCAGATGCCATAAAGACGCAGGCTGGAGCTCTCTGTGCTGCTCAGGGGGGTTCAGCCCCCCCCATCTGAAAGTTTCTTCTTCGTCCTTCAAAGTGACCAGCGTCTTCACGTGAAATACAAACAAGGAAAGGTAAACTTTGGGATGAATGGCGTGGTTTCATTGCATCTGCTATGAAGGATTACTGTAATCTCTAGGCCTGTGACGAGTATCCGAGTACTCGGATATCTGCGATCCATTCCAGAAAGATCAAGTACAATTATTGTGACGCCCAAGATCACAGTTTCATGATCTTTATAGTACAGTATAGTAAAAATAAACTTCAGGCGATGTAAAAGTATCACTCTAAAACATGCAGAGTAATGTTCAAGTAAATAAACTGAACAAATGTGCTACTTCCACAGGAAGTTAAAACTTCAAAATATAACCATCAAATACTTTAGTTTCCTAAAGTAAAGTCTAGAGCTGCCAGAGGTCTAGAGGAAGACCAAAGAGGAGGTTTCTGGATGCAGGAAGCTGATTGGCTGTGGCGACCCCCGATGGGAAACACCCAAAGCAAAAGAAGACGAAGCCTTAAATGTAATAGATGTAAAAAAATTGAACTCTTTGTATTCGTGATCCTTTTAAGTTCATGTTTTACTTCGAAGCCCATCGAGACGACTGTTGTTGTGATTTTGGGCTAAACAAATAAAATTGAATTGAATTGAATTGAATTAATCGATAAGTTGAATTGTAATAAAATATACTGGAACAAACATTAAGATCATTATGAAAACCTTGTGACCAACTGTGTCATGTGAGCGTCTGTTAGCATGACAGAGAATTCGTACCAGAACCTTGTGGTCATCGATCGGCTGGACCTGTACTCTGCTAAACTTTGAGGATGGAAAACATTTCCATGATCTAGACCAGGGGTGTCAAACATACGCCCCGCGTTAGAGTAAAAATTATAAGAATTAAAAAAAACAAAACAAGCACGTTTCTAGTCCATTCCTGTGGTGAGTTATAATTTTTTTTTAAATAACCGAAATGCGCAACTCCGCCCCTAGGGGGAGCAAAGGATAAGCAAAACAGGTGAAGCAGCATATCTTTGCACCTGCCAAAAGTGAAACCTAACGGCTCTGTGTCTGAATAAGATGTAGTTTGATTCCCCGCAAGCCCCACTGCCGTTACGCTGCTATAAGAATGATCAGTAGTGACACAATAATGACCAAGATGTTGTCAAAAAGAAAAAAAGGGTTGAAGTGGAGTGCTGAGCTTTCCAGGAAAAATAGACATAGATTTATTTGTTGAATGCAAAACCTGCGTGCTTGTTATGTCATCAATAGGTCACAGTGCTCAAAGAATACAACATTCAGCACCACTATGAGACTCACCATAAAGAAAACTTTCACCGTTTGCAGTTAAGAAAAGAGAAGATTTACCAACTAACTGGACTGAGGAACAACCGTCTGCATTTACTGCAGCGTGACGTCAGTGATGGAGCAGTGACAGACACCACAAGTTGGAGCAAACATCCAAACCATTTTCAGATGCTGAATGCTGAAGACTGCAGAAGTCTTGTTCCCAAAAAGCAGTCTGTCAAGGATCACGATTGCAGATACAACATCTCTGAGACTTGGGCGCCAAATGAAGGAATCCAGTCATTTATTGTATTTTTGGTCACTATTAATGAAAGCACAGATACAGATATTGTACAACTGTGCATATTTCTTAGAGGTGCTGAAGAGACGTCACAGCAGAGTTTCTTGAGTTGATGGACACAACAACAGCTGATGACATAGTCAGCTCTCTAGTTACAGTGCTGGACGATGTTGGAGTGAACTGGTCACGTGATGTCAGTCTGGTCACTGATGGCGCCCACCAAAGGTCAGGAAGAAGGCAGGTGTTGCCACAAAATTCAGGCAGAAAAGCCAGGAAAAGATTCTTGGACATTTCATTGTGTTTTGCACACTTGAATGACAGTAAATGTGTTTCTGCACAGGATCTGAATCCTGATATTGATGGCTGGCTGAGGTTTGAGGAGAGAAAGGAGGTTAACTCCAAATTCTTTTTATGTTCACAAATGTTTGCAAGTTTAATTTAGTGTAATTATTCACTGATTTGCACATTTACATTCTAGGCAGGTGTTTCATTTTTGTTTCCATAGCCCCTCTTGAGTTTATTATAAGGATTGATTCAGTGTCAATGTAAACTATTCAGTCTGAATAAAATTAAATAAACCATTTTTTTTTAAGTGAAATGCATTTTATTTTACATCCATTGGTCTCTGTGAATGAATGTGTAATAATAAGTGATTAGGCTACCATGCTGGTTGAGGTATTTTTTCCAACTGAGTAAAAAAACAACTGTTTTTTGCTTTTATGTTACTGGTCCGGCCCACTTGGGATCAGACGCCTTGAATGCGGCCCCTGAACCAAAATTAGTTTGACACCCCTGATCTAAACTCTTGTGGACTGACGGCCACAGATGATGATCTGAATCAGATTATTAGTAAAATCCTTACAGTCCCAGTGACATAGTAACAATCAGGGTTTGATCTGGGAACCGAATCAGATCACTGCCTAAGTAACAATCCACCGGCTGAAAAACGGCATCGTCATTTAAAATTTAGGGTCAAAATGGTTGCTATAGTAACACCTGGTTAAGTTGGAAACAGAGATGTAGAGAGAGATATTTGCCATGAATGCCTGCAGTCAAAAGCCTGTAGTGTAATCGTCTCTCTAAATGTAAACTACAGCAACATCTATAAGATTATTTATGTCACAGAAAAATGTTAGTTTGAGGACTGAAAGGTCTAAAGATGGACAAAAGCCTTCAGCGTGAAGCTGAAAATTGTGTTTTCAGTCGGACAAACAAACAGAATTAGGCGCTATCGGCTTCCAGATTAAAGCTCTCATTAATTAATCTGCTGGGTTACACCGGCTGTTTTACGGTGAAACACCGATCCCTTTGGGAAACTCCCCAGGAAAACCCCTCCACAGCGTAACTTTAACTGGCTGTGAATACATCAAGATCTCTTTACAATCCCAGTGTGAAGAAGTCCTTGCTGCAAATTTTCAATTGGTGCTGGGGCCATGTTACCTGATGGAGGCCTTCCTGTGGTTTCTATCACCACAGGGGGGGTCAGAAACGCTCAGACGAGGGGTTGCCGGTTTGCAGGGCCCCCTCTAGATACGTCTGCTGCAGCACACAGGGGGTTCCTGCATGACATCCACGGGTGACCCAAGCAATGGCAGGATCAGTGAGAGCGGGACGCTGCAATGACCCGGACGTGGCACCTTTCAAGGCTGTGGAATTTCAATATTCAAATGACAGCAAATAGCTGTTCCAACTGAAACCATCTCATCCATTCCATTGGAGCTTTTTCACCACTCCCTGATTTCCGTCTTGCAGCCAGTTTGAAGTGATGAAAGACTTCAATTCCCTCGTGTGACAGGAAGAAATTAGCAGAATCAACCCAAAGCCTTTAGGAAAATGAACACTGAAAGGTCAACTTCCCACAATCGGCTGCATCAAAGCGCCGTAAACATTCAGAGGGCTGCACAGATTCAGAACGACGCCTCCCCCCATGACTGTCAGCAGAGCACGGAGCTGCTTAAACACGGATGTAGTTCCTGTGGACAGACGGAAGCGGTTTAGGTGATGGTGGCACACGGACAACCTCCAGAGATGTGCAGACGCAGGACTCACTGCACCCTTTTGGTTTGGGTTTCAGTCATTAAGCCTAACTAATTCCTAAACACGCAGAATTCCTGCTTCAGTCTGGGACAAACCGTGACGACGGCGCGGCTCGGAGTAACTTCAGCAGAAGCTTCCCTAAAGTTATGGCTGTTTGTCTCCAGAGGAGAACATTTGGATTTGAAGCTTGGATGAAAAGCTGCAGCTTGATGAGGTAAAGAACTAAAAGCCAACAGAACCCATGAGAACATCTGGAACCTCTGAGTTCCAGATTCTGAACCGTGTCCACACACATCTCAGAAGGTTGATCCCTGAACAACACCCACGGAACCAGATGCTTTATCCATCAGGTTTAGGAAGCATCTGCTCCACCTGAGGCCCTCTGAGCATCACCTGAGTGCAGCGGTCTGCGTTTGCTGGCCCGCTGACTCAGCTAAGGCGAGCCCTTTGGGTTTGAGTGCAGTACTGAGGCAGACGGGTGGGGGCAGAAGACTACACGCCCTGCCGGTTGGGTGTTTCTGCACCCAGTGCGACTGTTTTACCAGGGAGAAGGAAGACATCTGCAGCACAGCATTGTCTAATCATGCTGGGGGGGTCGTCTTCACAGCCTAACAGCACACAGAGGCTAAAGACCGGCTCACCCAGAGCCGTCCTCCGGCCAAACTGCCGTCTCCTCACTTCCTGATTGACAGGAGCAATATAATCCTCATCTTCCCGGCTGGTTATTGACATTTGGATCCAATCTCACACACCAACTCCCCCCCCCAGTTGGTTTGCTGCAGATCTTTAGGAAGCAGACAGAATCACGCTCACCTCTGGTCCTGAAGCTGCCGCAGTGCTCTTTAGCACCACAGACCCCAGAGAGTGCTGATGTGATCAGAAAGAGCGGCGATCTGTGATTGGACCAGGAGTGGAGAGGGATTGGCTGAACAACACAACCATTACAAACATGAAACTACATCTTTAACGTCCCGCTCAGATCATCTTCTGATCTATTTTCCCAGCATCCTTTTATGGTGTTGCCGTTTTTAACCAAAATCCATAATCCTGTGTCTTTTTTCTAGGACTCAATTTCTGCAGAGCAGCAGGAGTTCATCAGATATTCACCTCTGAGTTTTTGGTGGGACCGCTGTGAAGCAACCCCAACCCCCCTTCCCATAACTGAGAGATCTGTTTACACACAAGCTTACAGCCCCTCTCGCCCCCATCCTAGCATTATCGGTGCAGCAGAAATGGCAGCAACATCAGATCCATCCGTCCGTCCGGTTCTGATCCAGATTCCAGCTCAGACCAGGAAAACAAAGACGTTCATGGATTTATGTGTCTGACAGTGGATGAAAGGGGAGGAGCTTGGAGACTGTGGCCCCGCCCAGCGTAGTTTCTAGGTATCAAATATGATCTTTTTCAAACGGTATTTTTTCATCTGCTCCTCCTAATTTACAAAAATTACAATAAAGAAATCCTCAGAAACACAACTTTAAGCTTAACTTTCTTCATCCATGTTCCTCCATCATCAGAAAGATGCTACAAGAACACGTTAGAAACACCAAAACCAGCCTTTTCACTGCAGTTAGTCAGTAAAAAGCAAGAAATTCTGACTGAATATGCATCAGTGGGTGATGTGGACCGGATGCGTGACTTACAGAAAACATGAGGAGGAGCAGAGGAACAGTGAAACACACGACCATCACTGACTCAGGCGTTCTTCATCCTTCACAGCTCCAGAACATCCCTCTGTACATCACAGCTAGAAGAACCGGGGAGGAAGGCAGAGCTCCCATTGGTGTCCAGTGACAGTCCGACTGGATGTTGGAGCCCAAATCCTCGCAAATATTCTCCTACCGATTCCCAGAGTGGCGGGCAGAAGCGTTAAGCTTCCTTTCTTGTGTTAAGTGAATGTGGTAAACCTCAGCTTTTACCGTGAAGGTCTCCCTCTGACCATCCTTGGACTAATGGATTAGCAGCACCTGGTTCTCCATTTCTATGGAAATGTTCTCAACATCTCAACACGCTGCCACAGCGTCATTTCCTCGCCGTTAGTCCTAACCTGAAAGGCTCCTCACACGTTTTTTTCCTTCATTCATGCAGTGCCTGCAGCAGCAGCACGCTGTCTCACACATGCTGCTGAGATTTAGATCCTCACGCCTCCAACGTCACACGTCTTCTAGATTTATGGCTCCAGACAGACAAACGTTTAGCTGCGCTCGCTCACGTCTGCGGACGCTCCCGCTGATAAAAGCCTTAAGGGGGGGCACCGTTAACATGACCCAAACGGTACGCCCAGACGCCCAAACTTTCTCAAATGTTCACAGTTCAATAAATTCATTGATCTCCAAAACCCAATTCAGATAAAAATGCATCCTGAGGAACCCCGACTCAATAAATACCAGCAGTTCTGTGATCCGGATTCAGTCCGGTCAAGGTCAATCAATGGCATTTTCTGTGCAGATTTTAGTGACAGACAGCTCATCTGCTTCCAGTACAGGTCAAGCTGTCTCTAATCAATAGGAGCATCTCTCCCCACAAAGAAACTCATTGCAATGCTCCAGAGGTCCGCTGCAGGAAGTACACGCAGTCCTTGACCATGATATGCTGCTTAAAATGCAAATGAGCCGCTGAAGAATGGGACAAGTCAGCAATGAATATGCAGACGTCCACAGATTATTATTGCTCTTTTTATAAATCACCGTCTGTTTGTCTGAGTTTTGGGAAGACCCAGTTTGAAGCTTTAGAACCGGTTAATGAGCTTAAACACTTTGACTAGAACAAGAGGAACTAGATTTGTCTTCTGGGTTGCATTTCCAGGTCATTAAAAGAGGTTCCTCTTTGGTGAGTTACATGTCTTCGTTTGGGGTGAGGGGTGAAGGTCAGAGTTCAAGGTTGGTCCAACATTTATCACCTTTTGAGCTGAACTAGAATCTGAAGCTGAAGTCCAAACGGTTTCCTGTTTTCAGGCTTCCTCTGAAGACGTTCTCCTGCTTTCAGGAAGCATTGGTTTGGTCTGCGACCCCCGAAGACCCCGAGGTCGTCCATCATGAAACAGAAGCATCAATACTTGGATTCAGATAAAACTGATGACGTCTGCTCCTGTGGACAGATGATTCATCTCAGTCTGAGGACAACGCCGTGAAACTGTTGCTCGTCTCTGATCGGGAACCAGGACATATTTATCCAATCTGTCTGTGACCTTAGCCACGTTCGGTTCCCTCATTGCTCATTTGATCGCTACAGTCCGTGACAGAGAATCCGTTTGGGCTGTAATTATTTTCCTATTAAACTGGCATCTTTGATGTCTGTTTGTTTGATTGCAGGTTCTTGGCAGCGGCGTCGGCGCCGCCGTCAGACCGGATCAAAGGCAGCAGCTACACAGGTAAAGATAAGAACCTCTTCCTGCTTTTGGTTATTTATTTGACTGTGACGTGTCACATTGTTGAGCGATTCTCCAGATGGAAGCCTGATCCGACACCTCAGGAGGGAAGACGTGTTTCATTTGAAAGAGTTGGGAAAACGGCTGAGATGTTCCACTCGGCTTTCTGCGACGTCTGAGGAGGTTTGAAAAAGCTTGAAGAGCGTCCTTCATCATCACGGAGGGAGCCAGACTCATTACATCGTCTGCTTTTCACCTGCAAATCATCTCACAGGCTTTATGGAGGAAAGTCTTTACATTTTCTTGTTCTCTTGAGACTTGAAAACATAAAACAGCAGTATCGCTGTATGACTACATTACTGTCACTTTGCCGTGCTCAACTCGCCCGCGCTTTCTCCACGCATCAGCAAGCTAAGCTAAAGATTAAAAGCCTGCCACCACAAGTGAAAATATGACAGGATCTGGTATCTCCAGGGTAGAAAATAAAGGTAGAATTATGCCTTGTAACCATTGATTTTCCTTTTCAAAGTCAAGTCTGCACGTCCCTTTGTTGGCCCAAATTACTGGTCTGTACCCAGCAGTCCTGTCGCCGATGCAAGAGGCTTACAGAGTCCTCCACAAAGACAAATTCCAATTATATGCGGTCTGTCAAACCTCTGCTGCATTCACACCTGTTCAAAACGAAGACGCATTCTCCCATTTCACCAGAGGCCCTCCGCCCCAGGAGAACGGAGGCGGAGGAGGAGGAGGAGTTCATCTTCATGCAGGAGCAGAAAGCTGAGAGTCCAAGTCAAGCTGCCAAGCTGCCAGATAAAGATCCGTTTGACACCAGGCCTCTTAAATAATCCACTAGTGAGAACACGATTTAGAAACAAGGACGGCTCGGGAAAAGGGGTCGGAGGGAAAGGTGCAGGAAGTTCAGGAGATGGATGATAGCGTGAAGACGGCACTGATTAAATGTCACTGGTTAAAGTCCATGATCCTGAGCAGACGTCCACGAAAGAGCCCCCATCCTGCCCCCATCCTGCCCCCACGCAGACCTTACATAACAGCGCAGAGGCAGAAGGGGCTGTTCTCTAATGGGGGGACTGCAGCACTGGAAGCAGGTGATGTTGGCTCTAACTTTCTCTGTCAGTTTGCATTTTAGACGCTTCACAAAGTAAGTCAAATCCAGTTTGTGCAATCTGACCCCCCCCCCCCACCCCCCCACCTCTGCGCTTCAGCTGCGACTCAGACGAGCTGCAGGAAAGGACATGCAGGATGTGAAGACATCACGGCGGCGTGAACCTCATGACCCCTGCAGGAGCGCTCCTCGGTGGGACGACCCGCAGAAAACTCCAGAACTCTGGGAGCTGTCCGACCGGAACCTTTAAACCCAGATTCCCCGTTTCTTCATATTACAGAAGGCTCACCAAATAAAAGGGTCTGGGACACGAGGCTCACTGTTGGGGGGGCAGAGCGGTTCCTGCAGTGGACACAGATTGTGTTTTTCACTTTAAAGTTCCCCTCCGGCCATCTTCGGATCTATTGTAAAGTGTTCCCAGTGGTCTATTCATTGTCTTCATGTCGTTTTTAGCCAAAATCAACAAATCTGTGTCGTTTTCCAGGACATAGTTTCTGCAGACGTTTGCCTCTTTAGACGTTTACCTCTGAGTTGTGGGCGGGGCTGTTGGTCCGGTCCAACCCCGCCCCCCTTCCCTCCCTGCTGCAGGGCAGTGAGCTTGTGGCCCGCCCAGCCATTATTTTTCAAAGGGACTTTGGTCACAAGTTTGTGAGCGTTTGTGCTCCATCATCAGGAAAATGCAGTGAAAACAGCGTTTTCATGGGAGTGGGTCTTTACGAGGAGAAGAAGAATTCCTGTTTCTTCCTCACGGCGAGGATAAGGCTGGTATCTGCACGCCAGCTTAGACAAAGACAGATAAAAACTGCTTATCTTCCACCTGACATATTAGGAGCCAGGCTAGCCCTTCTTTTCTACAACCTTGACTTCTCTTCTGACTGGGGGGGTTGGAAGAAACGCAAACGGCTACACCCGTCACAGGCTGTGAGGGAGGGGTTTACCTTCCAGCGCGCTCAGGCATGCGGCGCCGCTAAGGCCTTCATCACAACCGTGTGCCGGAACACAGAGAGCATAACTATTCAGCGCATCTGCAGCTATAAATCAGGCCTGGTCAACCTGACCAGCAGCATTTTCAGAGCCATTTGCAGAAGATAATGCCAGCTATTCCTCTCAGCCCCAGGGACGAGGGAGCCGGCCTCATGAATCATCGGCCTTTTAGAGGAGCTGCTTCTCGGATCTCGCCGCGCCGAGTCCGCTGGGTCCTCTTGACTCTTTCTGGTAGGCAGAAACAAAGAACGGCGCTGAGGAAAAATATTTGAACTGTGGCCGACGGACACCAAAATCAAGTTATTAAACGCAGCGACTCAAAGGTAATAAGGTTTAGGGGACGGCGGGGGCTGGACGGACAACCGCAGCCAGGTGCTGAAAACCTAAAGGATGTACAGGAAGATTCAAAGGGACGGAACCCCCGCTGCTAAATGAGGCATGTGTGCATCACTGAGACTGAACACGAGGTTCCACACAGAAGGGAATCCTGGCTCCACGACCCCGGAGCTGAGCGGGAACAGCAGCTCCACCTTACATATACTTGTAATGCGTTCCAGGAGGCCGCACATATATCTGAGGTACCTTTTTGTGGCCACTTTAGCCACTTCCAGCAATCAATCACTTAATCCACTGCCTTGGCGATTGTCTGCAGAATCAATTTCTTCCCTCTTTCCACGAGCATCTTTGGTGGTTAAAGCACCACAGATAAGGAAAAGAGCAGCTAGTTACTTTGAGAAAGAGCGATGAGCCGCCCGACTGCAGACTGGCTGCACTACCCAACTCCCACCCTCACCACGACACGACACCACGACCTGTGCTTCTGTGAGGCCACAGGACGGTCACCGGTGGGACAGTCCTGCAGGGCTGCAGCACAAATGCATTTGGGTGACGGGCTCAGCGGGGGTACGGGTGCAGGACGACGGTCAAACCACAAACGCTGGATCAGAAACGGCTCATCTGCTTCCTGTCAGAACACCTCTGGGGGCCACGAGCCCCCCCCCCCTAGTTGATGTACGTCCAACCTGGTGACGTTTAGCTGACGTTGAACCTGAATGTGGCTCCAAGAACAACAAGTGGAATGTGATGGAGAAAGGGAAATGTTTCACCAAGGCTTTTATACAGAGTCCTGCAGGCACAGCAGCCTCCCACTTGGGGCAGTATTTCATCAAAAAGTGGGCCGACCAGGAAATTCACAAAGACAGAAGAGAAAAGTAGCTAGCCCCCTCAAACGGATCAGCACCTCTATCTTTTCACCACATCAAAAAGCTTTTCATGTGTCTGCAGATTCCAGGTGTGGGTTCAGACGTGTCTTCACACGAATAATCCAGAAGATGAAAGCCGTCCCCAGCTGTGAGGAAAACAGACTCTGGAGCGAGGAGGAGACCTTTCAGGTCCCGGAGCAGGATTTCCCCTGATTCAGACCGTCTGCCGTGTTCTCTGATCCTTCCACATGATACAGCCTGCACCGCTACACGGGATGCTCAGGACAACACGGGTGGATGAGGAAAACACGGGTGGATGAGGAAAACACGGGTGGATGAGGAAAACACGGGTGGATGAGGAAAACACGGCTGGATGAGGAAAACACGGGTGGATGAGGAAAACACGGCTGGATGAGGAAAACACGGATGGATGAGGAAAACACGGCTGGATGAGGAAAACACGGCTGGATGAGGAAAACACGGGTGGATGAGGAAAACACGGCTGGATGAGGAAAACACGGCTGGATGAGGAAAACACGGGTGGATGAGGAAAACACGGCTGGATGAGGAAAACACGGCTGGATGAGGAAAACACGGCTGGATGAGGAAAACACGGCTGGATGAGGAAAACACGGCTGGATGAGGAAAACACGGGTGGATGAGGAAAACACGGGTGGATGAGGAAAACACGGCTGGATGAGGAAAACACGGCTGGATGAGGAAAACACGGCTGGATGAGGAAAACACGGCTGGATGAGGAAAACACGGGTGGATGAGGAAAACACGGGTGGATGAGGAAAACACGGCTGGATGAGGAAAACACGGCTGGATGAGGAAAACACGGCTGGATGAGGAAAACACGGGTGGATGAGGAAAACACGGGTGGATGAGGAAAACACGGCTGGATGAGGAAAACACGGCTGGATGAGGAAAACACGGGTGGATGAGGAAAACACGGGTGGATGAGGAAAACACGGGTGGATGAGGAAAACACGGCTGGATGAGGAAAACACGGCTGGATGAGGAAAACACGGCTGGATGAGGAAAACACGGGTGGATGAGGAAAACACGGCTGGATGAGGAAAACACGGGTGGATGAGGAAAACACGGGTGGATGAGGAAAACACGGGTGGATGAGGAAAACACGGCTGGATGAGGAAAACACGGGTGGATGAGGAAAACACGGCTGGATGAGGAAAACACGGCTGGATGAGGAAAACACGGCTGGATGAGGAAAACACGGGTGGATGAGGAAAACACGGCTGGATGAGGAAAACACGGCTGGATGAGGAAAACACGGCTGGATGAGGAAAACACGGCTGGATGAGGAAAACACGGCTGGATGATGAAAACACGGGTGGATGAGGAAAACACGGCTGGATGAGGAAAACACGGCTGGATGAGGAAAACACGGGTGGATGAGGAAAACACGGGTGGATGAGGAAAACACGGCTGGATGAGGAAAACACGGCTGGATGAGGAAAACACGGGTGGATGAGGAAAACACGGGTGGATGAGGAAAACACGGCTGGATGAGGAAAACACGGCTGGATGAGGAAAACACGGCTGGATGAGGAAAACACGGCTGGATGAGGAAAACACGGCTGGATGAGGAAAACACGGGTGGATGAGGAAAACACGGCTGGATGAGGAAAACACGGCTGGATGAGGAAAACACGGCTGGATGAGGAAAACACGGCTGGATGAGGAAAACACGGCTGGATGAGGAAAACACGGCTGGATGAGGAAAACACGGCTGGATGAGGAAAACACGGGTGGATGAGGAAAACACGGCTGGATGAGGAAAACACGGCTGGATGAGGAAAACACGGCTGGATGAGGAAAACACGGCTGGATGAGGAAAACACGGCTGGATGAGGAAAACACGGCTGGATGAGGAAAACACGGCTGGATGAGGAAAACACGGCTGGATGAGGAAAACACGGCTGGATGAGGAAAACACGGCTGGATGAGGAAAACACGGCTGGATGAGGAAAACACGGCTGGATGAGGAAAACACGGGTGGATGAGGAAAACACGGCTGGATGAGGAAAACACGGCTGGATGAGGAAAACACGGCTGGATGAGGAAAACACGGCTGGATGAGGAAAACACAGGTGGATGAGGAAAACACGGCTGGATGAGGAAAACACGGCTGGATGAGGAAAACACGGCTGGATGAGGAAAACACGGGTGGATGAGGAAAACACGGGTGGATGAGGAAAACACGGCTGGATGAGGAAAACACGGCTGGATGAGGAAAACACGGCTGGATGAGGAAAACACGGCTGGATGAGGAAAACACGGGTGGATGAGGAAAACACGGGTGGATGAGGAAAACACGGCTGGATGAGGAAAACACGGCTGGATGAGGAAAACACGGCTGGATGAGGAAAACACGGCTGGATGAGGAAAACACGGGTGGATGAGGAAAACACGGCTGGATGAGGAAAACACGGCTGGATGAGGAAAACACGGCTGGATGAGGAAAACACGGCTGGATGAGGAAAACACGGCTGGATGAGGAAAACACGGCTGGATGAGGAAAACACAGGTGGATGAGGAAAACACGGCTGGATGAGGAAAACACGGCTGGATGAGGATGAGGAAAACACGGGTGGATGAGGAAAACACGGCTGGATGAGGAAAACACGGCTGGATGAGGAAAACACGGGTGGATGAGGAAAACACGGCTGGATGAGGAAAACACGGGTGGATGAGGAAAACACGGCTGGATGAGGAAAACACGGCTGGATGAGGAAAACACGGCTGGATGAGGAAAACACAGGTGGATGAGGAAAACACGGCTGGATGAGGAAAACACGGCTGGATGAGGATGAGGAAAACACGGGTGGATGAGGAAAACACGGCTGGATGAGGAAAACACGGCTGGATGAGGAAAACACGGGTGGATGAGGAAAACACGGCTGGATGAGGAAAACACGGGTGGATGAGGAAAACACAGGTGGATGAGGAAAACACGGCTGGATGAGGAAAACACGGCTGGATGAGGAAAACACGGCTGGATGAGGAAAACACGGCTGGATGAGGATGAGGAAAACACGGGTGGATGAGGAAAACACGGCTGGATGAGGAAAACACGGCTGGATGAGGAAAACACGGCTGGATGAGGAAAACACGGCTGGATGAGGAAAACACGGCTGGATGAGGAAAACACGGGTGGATGAGGAAAACACGGCTGGATGAGGAAAACACGGCTGGATGAGGAAAACACGGCTAGATGAGGAAAACACGGCTGGATGAGGAAAACACGGCTGGATGAGGAAAACACGGCTGGATGAGGAAAAGACGGCTGGATGAGGAAAACACAGGTGGATGAGGAAAACACGGCTGGATGAGGAAAACACGGCTGGATGAGGATGAGGAAAACACGGGTGGATGAGGAAAACACGGCTGGATGAGGAAAACACGGCTGGATGAGGAAAACACGGGTGGATGAGGAAAACACGGCTGGATGAGGAAAACACGGGTGGATGAGGAAAACACAGGTGGATGAGGAAAACACGGCTGGATGAGGAAAACACGGGTGGATGAGGAAAACACGGCTGGATGAGGAAAACACGGGTGGATGAGGAAAACACGGCTGGATGAGGAAAACACGGGTGGATGAGGAAAACACGGCTGGATGAGGAAAACACGGCTGGATGAGGAAAACACGGGTGGATGAGGAAAACACGGCTGGATGAGGAAAACACGGGTGGATGAGGAAAACACGGGTGGATGAGGAAAACACGGCTGGATGAGGAAAACAGGGGTGGATGCCTCCTCAGCCGCCCCATTATTGACTACCTGACGGGTTTGTAAGGCAGTGGAGATGTGGAAGCACAGCAACAAGGGGCTGCACTCCCACAGCTTCTCCTTCAGAATCACTGGGAGCTGCGTCATCAGCAGGAATGAGACAGAGAACCCAGGAAAACCAGCTGGAATCTTCCAGAAAATGACTGTAGAATTAAGGAGAAGCTCATTTGGAGAAAAACGCAGAGAAAGTGGAGAAAAAGAAAGAAAACAATGTTGGTTCATCAAATGATCCTGTAATGTCATTTCTTAACGCTTTCATGCCTGACAGTTTTTTCAGTTAGATATGATGTAAAATAAGTGAAGTCCTGGATTAAATAATACACTAATGATTGGTAACATGCAGCAACATTCAGGGTTAGTTTGGTTGATGCTATAAATCCTTCAATCCATTGTTTTTCTGTTTTTTTTTATTCTAGTATCTTCCATCATTTTTTGGTGCTTAACTCCTCCTACAATGTTTCAGTTATTTCAACCATTCAACTATTCAAATGTTCAACTCTTTCAGCTTTTCCAGCTCTGACTTTTGCTCCTTCAGATCCTTGAACTTTTCCAGGTATTCCAGGATTTCTGCCTCCATTGAAATAAATGGGGAATCCTTGGAGCAGAAGCTCGCTGGTTCGATACCCGGCTCTGGCATTTTTCATAAACATAGGTTTATTTTTGTGCTGTTATCACTTTATTTATGGTCAATTTTGATCATTTCTTTCTTTCTTTATTTTTTGCCAACTGTTTTCCTTCAGCAGTGTAGCATCAACCCTGAATTTTCCTCTGGAAAAGCAGCTTCTTCTAGTTTTTCCTGTCTTCTCATAATTGTGTTAATATAAAGTCCATTTGTATGACTAACGACTTGTTCTTCAGGATTCAGATGTTGTCTTTCCTATTTCATGAATAGAACGGACTGACATCATGTGACTTTAGTGTTTGGCAGTGAGAACCAGCTCTAGTGGTGAAAAAGGCGGCTGCTTCACCCCGACCCATCGACGATATGGGGGGGATTTCAAAGAAATTCCTCTGCAGAAGAACAGGGAATGAGCTGCACCACCAGCTGACTGCAGCCCACAAAGGGGGCAGGAAGGGGGAAATCTGCCACTACGTCCAGGAGTCTTAAGAAAGCCCCCTCCCCACAGGCTACATGCTGTCGGCCGGCCCTCCACCATCTCTTCTGATTTCCTGAGGAGGATCCTTAAAGCTGAATTTATCTCACTTCCACCGTCACTGCTTCACGGACGATCCAGCTTCATCCCTGAGGATTTTCTGTCCTTTAATGGCACATTTATTTTAATGTGTGTTTTATATTTATGTTCTTGTAGCGTCTGATGGTAGATCTGGGTCATTCTGTGTGACAAACTAGGCAGAGGAAAATGTTTTATTAACATTTGTTTCTGTCAAATAAACCTAAAGCCGTCTTTTGTCTCTCTGTCTGTGACGGATGCGGCTCATCCATCGGTGCTGCGTGGTGAAGGACGAGGATTCTAGGTTCTGTTGAGAAGCATGTTAGACCCAAACGGATCCGCTCTCCCCGTCCAGAACCCGGCCGATCTCAGCTCTGCTCTCCGGTGTGTCACCTTGGAATGTACTTAGACTGATGAATGCCGCTAATGTGCAGAGACCCGCCGGGTCATTCATATGATCATAACCCATATTTATATATAAACAGCATGCAGGAAGCAACTTATCATGTTGGTCGCTGGAATGACATCTCATTAAAAGCCAAAGCCCCCGTGGTTTTGCTCTATTCTCTGAGAATTCACTGCACAGAAATGGGGGGGGGTCACCCCTGATTTAAAGCTCTGGTTTTTCTGCAGGCGACTGTCCAGAACGGAGAATGATTGATTCTGATGACAAGACGATGCCGGCGTATGTTTATGAACCACTGACACCGGTGGCCTGGAGGCAAAACTCCTAATAATAATTCCATATTATTGTTGAATTAAGGTCATATTATGCAGCATCCTGTTAAATATGGTGACAGTGACATGAAATGCTTTAGCGTGTTCACTGATAACAGTATTCTGCCTTTAATCTGAACATTTCAGGTCAGACTTCATATAGTCAACCAATAAAAACATTTTATAGATATTGATTTTCTCAATATAAAGAATTTAATTGCAGCCTTATATGTGACCTAATTTCACCTTTGCATTTAAAATATCCGTATATGAACCATTGACTGTATATGGGGACTGGACTGAGTGACCACGCCCCCTGGCGCTCCAAACAGGAAGTGTCTCCAAGAAGCCAAAATCCCATAGACTCTAAAGAGAACAAACAGCTGTTGATCTGTCATTCCATTGGTCAGAAGAACCGTTCTGGATTTGATACTTTTTTTAATCTTCTCCCTACTTTTTTCAGGATATTTTTTGCTGAGTTAAAAACTTGAAGCTGTTCAAGTTAAACACTGACCAATTAGATGCCTCAGTGAAAATGGGTGGAGCCTGCTGGCCACAACTTTCAAATCCTTTGATTTCATGTGGGCCACTTTCAAGTGGAAGAGGTGTGGCCTTCCAACAAGCTCCCTGCTGATTGGTGCGAGTGGTTCCCATAGAAACTAGGACTCAGACCGACTCGGACCAATCACCGTTTACTGGGAACGTCTGGCTCCAACATAGCGGCGTCCAGGTGCTGAAAAAAGGACGACTGCATAAATTTGGTTGGAGCTGGAATAAACCATTTTCCTTGGATGATGTCGCTCGGTCCAGTTCTTATGGACGGGTCAGAACATTTAAGGAAAGAGTTTCCAAAAACGTCTTTTTTCTTGGATTGATTTTTCCCCCGTTCCAACGCTGATCAATAGGGTGGAGCGCATTCTTGACCATCCAACCTATTCATGCGGCGTTTCTCCAGCCGCTGGTTGAAGTGTTCAGAATAATGAGACTCACATTTGAGCGTTTTGCCGTCACAGCTGAGCGGTGGGAGCCGGCTCTCTGTTAAGCTTTGCTCCGTCTCTAATTCAGTCACTGAATTATTGCATTACATGCTTTTATTAGAGTCACTTGTCTTCACTTGTGTCACAACACTGACTGTGGGGCTTCGGAGGCAGCCTGTGCTCAAAGCAGAGGCCAGGAGTCACGGCCGCATGCTGAAACGGGATTTTGGTTTTCCAAAGCATCATCTTTAGGATGAATGATTGGCAGATTTAATGATGCAGCCACACGGCCGGCTGCAGCGGCTGAAGCTCAGCCCGATGAATGCTAATGAGAGAACGGCTTTGGGGGGAGAGGGAAGATTCTCCGCCAGGAATTACAAGCTCCGGTTTATTTCCAGGTGTGCCATCCTGATTCCCTTCTCCTCCTGGATGCCTCAGCGAGGGCTCCGGGGTGACGTGCTGTCAACACTAATGGTCTCTGATGGCATCAAGGCTCCGTCATGAGGACACAGAAAGTGCTGCGAGCCGCCGCCCCCGCCGCCCACAGCAGACGAAGAGCTGTCATCTCTGTCCCTCGCAGCCAAAGAGCTCCGCCTTCGCTCCCCAAAATCCCGTCCATCTGCCGTATCGGTGGGACAGCCGGAGTGCGGGCAGCATTTTCCTGCCTTTTCATGCTTTAGTCCACTCGGCTGGTGACAATAAGGGTGTAGGTGTCACACTCAACAACTCATAAGCAGTGATTGTCTTCAGCGCCGCATCCTGGAGTCTGCTGAAGCTGCTGCCAATCACCAGCCGCCTTATTTTTATCACTTCCATAAGCAAAAAGAGCAGCCTGCCGGCTGTCCTGACAAAGTGTGTCTCTGCTGATTTCTAAACAGTCAGCATGATTTTTGCACCCTAAACGTGCACGCCAAGTCCGCGTGTGTGCTTGTGAAACCGTATTCTCGCTAGAACTGGTAATGGCTTCAACTGAAATTCCCCTGAGCAAAAGAGCTTTTAGAGAAAACAGGCAGCAAAAAGCTCCGGTGTGCTGACATCAAGGAAAACATGCAAGATGAAACCTGCAAAGTCATGATTCCTCCTCAAACGCTTCGCTTCAAAGCCGAGCTAAAGCTCCTTTATTGTAGAGTTGTCTGAAAAAGAGAGCAGGCGTGGCGTTTCCTTCAGCGACGCGGCGCGGCTGACTGTTTGACCTTCATGGAACATTGGTTTGGGTGTGTTTACGCTAGCGTGTGGCGCCGCGTGAGCTCTAATTAGATAAGAACACGAAAGACCGCGAAGACAACGACAGCTGAGATGACTGACAGCAGCTGGTAAAACGCCGCTCGATCTGACCACGTGCAGCGTCTGTCTCTAAATGAAAGCATGTCATCTGAGCGCTTCTGCTGAGCTGGCAGATGAGGCGCTGACGTCGGACACGCCCGCCACACGCTCCTGTCAACGCGCTGCATCCAGACATAAGCAGCGTGCACGTCTGCGGCGCCATAAGGCGGGCTGGGCATCTATCCCAGCACCTGAAACGCCGGACAGTCAGGCCTGAATCTGTGCAAACACGTGGGCGGAGCGACAGATGAGAGGATTCCTGTTTCCGTTTCCAATGACACTCTACTTTTCTGGCAGAAAGAAGACAAAAGAAACCAGTGACTCTGGTTCAACACTTTGTCCAGATGAAAACAAGCCTCCATGTTGTTCCAAAAACACGCCAAACAGAACAATTCCAAGCATTCAGGCCAATCACAGACATACTGAGACGCTCCAATGTGCTGCTGAGGCCTGGAGTCGGACCGTCAGCTCCATTCACGGACGTCCTCATGAACGGTTGGGTACCGTCAGCAGCAGATCAGGAAAAGTACCGGCTGCTTCCCCGAACACCGGGAGACACCAGACAGAGAAGCCCCACCTGTGAAGCCCCACCTGTGAAGCCCCACCTGTGAAGCCCCACCTGTGAAGCCCCGCTGTGCTTTGTTCACTTCGTGAATGAAGCCTGTTTGACCACCGCCGTCAGTCAGCACCAAGAAAACCAAACAAGCCGCTCATTACAATGTTTGAGGGAAAACAGGAGTTTATTTGCCCCTATTTGGGCTAACAATGCTGTTGACTCTAAGACTCATTTGCTAAGTGCACCGTTGTTGACATTTGGATATGAAAACCTCTGCAATCCCCAACAGCACTGCTAGAAAAAGAAAAGCAACAGCGATGCGATTATCCTAATGTGGGAAACAATGATGGATTCTAAAACAATTACACAACCTGAAAACAATCCTGGTTGGTGTGTTTGCTGGTTCCAGGTTTTAATTAGATGGTTTGTGTGGTGAGAAAGCCATCTGGGACCATGTGAGATCACAGAGACTGCAGATGAACAGCAACAGTTTCTACATTTCATCGTAGACTAGCTTCTGCATACCAATTGGCAGCTTGCAGCTCCTTGTGTGCATCATCCTCCACGCTTGTCTGGGACTTTCATTTCTCACATCTCTAAGTAGTAAGACGAGTAATATTAACACTGGGCTGTGGGGGGGGGCTTTCCATTCTTGAAACCTTCATCCCTACATTCTGAAGTAATCTCTGAATATGAAATTGAGAAAATGTTTCTGTAATTGCAGCTGCAGGGACGCTGGCGTCTTTGTTAACTGAAGGCAGCACTAAACACTGATGTCCTGATTTCTTAGGAAAACACCTTCAATGTTTCCATTTAATCCCAGTTTTCCCCAAAATAAGAGCTTCTGGGTAAAAACGGCGTGGAGTTCAGACGCTGTGAGTGGAACGAGCAGCTCATCCTTTATTCTTTGCACGTCCTTCTGTAAAAGTGGCTCCTCCTGATCTTCAGCTGTACTCTGACTGCGGTTTAATGACCTGCTTCTTATGAGCTGAAAACTAAATTAAGGCTGTTTGGCCCATTTACGCCATTGCAAAGGCCACATCTACTGTGCAACATGTTGGGAGGCAACATACGTGTGTGAATGTCCTGACGACCAGAAACACCTCAGCTGTGAAGGCCAAAAAAACGGCAAGCGTTTCCAAAAATGAAAAACAGACACACCTCCTGTTCCTGGAAGCTGCTTGGGTTGAAATGAAAGACAGACGGAGCTGATTAACCCGACGTTTGGCCTCTGGACGTCCTCTGTATTCACTCAACAGCACAACCTCACATTGAGGTAAATAAAAAACTAATTATACAAGGAACAGGGAAAAGGAGGGCTTCAGCGGTTAAACGGGCCATTTTTGGACGCTGCGTCTGTTTCCACTTTTCCAAATACAGGGGTGCCCTGTAAAACTCTGGTGTAAATGGTTTATAATGTCACCAGTGGACTCTGAAATGGGAGAGCTGGTTCCAATCAGCAGTGAAATGTCTCCTGCATTACCCGCGCAGACAGAGCGCTAAATCACTCTGAACGCTGCTGATGTTAAAGAGCAGACGCCGTCAGAGCCCAGCAAGCGTGCGCCGTGGCTGTGCACAGATGACCACAACAACAGCGCACGCCAAAGCAAGACACCCATCCTGTCTGCCCGCTGTTGAACCAGAAGAGAACCAGGAACTTCACTCTGTCCTTTAACCCTGATCTGTGAGACCTTCACCCCAAACCCACCATTACCAGTTCAGACCAGCTTGATTAAAAAAAGACTTGGTTTGTCTTTACCAACAACAAGGCGTCCCAGAGCTGTTCTAAACTTCAATAAACCCGAGAAACTCGGAACCCACCCACCACAAACCCACATGGGATGGGCAAGACCTCTCATTAAAACTCCAGGGCCTTAGAATTACCAAGATGTTACTCATATGGAAAGCATGAGAAATGCTAGCAGGGAGAGGCTTGCAGAGCGGTTTGCAACGTGTGGCCACAACTGTACTCAGCACGACCAAAGCCGGGCAGCACCGGAGCAGATGTCTGGGCTTCCAGCCCCAGACCAGGACGCATGGAAACGCTCGCCATCATGGAAATAGCAACCCAGACTGTTTCAGGATGAATATTCCACCCTTTCCTAAAGGCTCCAAGAAGGAGCACTTTGGTTTGTACAGCACCAGGATCTGTTGTGAAATCACGAAATGAAAGAACGTTTTCAGTTCTTCTGCTCGTGAGGACTGATGAAGGCATGAAGACCTGCTCTGAGCTCCAGTCCAGGTGACATGTGGCCTGTTTGCTGAGGTGGAGTGATACCTGTGTCTACAGGATGAAGAGGCTAACACTGTCTACCTACAAACCTAAAAACTACTATTTATAACATCAAGAAAAAAGATATATGCAGTGAGAAATACAAGGCGGTTAATTCAAATAGCTATGAATAAAAAAACATGCATAACAAAATGCCAAATGCCGTCCTTAACTCCTTCATGCCCACCTATATGAATGAAGATAAAGAGTTGATTTCCATTTCTACATGTAAAACATTGGAGTTTCCAATTTAATTATCATTTCCAATTAAATAACAGAAATCTACTGATTTTTTTTAGTTCAAGGTGAAGTTCATTTCAAGTCCCGGTGGTCTTTTCATGATGATGATGCTGTTTTTAGCCAAAGTCCAAGAACCTGTGTCGTTTTCTAGGACATAGTTTCTGCAGAGCGGCAGACATTCACCTCTGGAGTGTGGGTGGGACTGGAGGTGCAGAGCAACCCCGCCCCCTTTCCCCTCCTCGTTGCTGATAGCATTGCTTACACTCTCCTGCTACCTCACACCCCCTCCAGGTGGGTGATCAGAAAGGGGCGGAGCAGGGAGCTTGTGGCCCCGCCCAACATATTTTCTACATTACAAATCTGATCTTTTTCAAATGTTTTTTCTGCGTCCGATTCAAAACGATTGGAATAAATAAAACTCAGCAACAGCTTTAAACTTCATTCTGTGTCCTGCAGCATCAGAAAAATGCCAAAAGCGCCTTTTTTAACCAGAGAGGTTTTAGGTGGAGTCCTCAATTGTTATATGGCGTGGAGGGGTTAGGTATGGCGTGGAGAGGTTTGTTATGGCGTGGAGGGGTTAAGTATGGCGTGGAGGGGTTAGGAACGGCGTGGATGGGTTATATATGGCATGGAGAGGTTAGGAACGGCGTGGAGGGGTTAGGAACGGCGTGGATGGGTTAAGTATGGCGTGGAGAGGTTAGGAACGGCGTGGATGGGTTAAATATGGCGTGGAGAGGTTAGGAACGGCGTGGATGGGTTTGGAACGGCGTGGAAGGGTTAAGTATGGCATGGAGGGGTTAAGTATGGCGTGGAAAGGTTAGGAACGGCGTGGAGGGGTTAGGAACGGTGTGGAGAGGTTTGGAACGGCGTGGAAGGGTTAAGTATGGAGTGGAGAGGTTTTGTTATGGCGTGGAGAGGTTAGGAACGGCGTGGAGGGGTAAAGAACGGCGTGGAGGGGTTAAATATGGCGTGGAGAGGTTTTGTTATGGCGTGGAGGGGTTAGGAACGGCGTGGAGAGGGAAGGAACGGCGTGGAGTGGTTAAATATGGCGTGGAGAGGTTTTGTTATGGCGTGGAGGGGTTAGGAACGGCGTGGAGAGGTAAGGAACGGCGTGGAGGGGTTAAGTATGGCGTGGAGAGGTTTTGTTATGGCGTGGAGAGGTTAGGAACGGCGTGGATGGGTTAAATATGGCGTGGAGAGGTTAAGAACGGCGTGGAGGGGTAAGGAACGGCGTGGAGGGGTTTTGTTATGGCGTGGAGGGGTTAGGTATGGCGTGGAGGGGTTTTGTTATGGCGGGGAGGGGTTAGGTGTGGTGTGGAGAGGTGTGTTATGGCGTGGAGGGGTTTTGTTATGGCGTGGAGGGGTTAGGTATGGCGTGGAGAGGTTTGTTATGGCGTGGAGGAGTTTTGTTATGGCGGGGAGGGGTTAGGTGTGGCGTGGAGAGGTTTGTTATGGCGTGGAGGAGTTTTGTTATGGCGTGGAGGGGTTAGGTATGGCGTGGAGGGGTTTTGTTATGGCGTGGAGGGGTTAGGCATGGCGTGGAGGGGTTTTGTTATGGCGTGGAGGGGTTTGTTATGGCGTGGAGGGGTTAGGTATGGCGTGGAGAGGTTTGTTATGGTGTGGAGGGGTTTTGTTATGGCGTGGAGGGGTTAGGTATGGCGTGGAGGGGTTTGTTATGGCGTGGAGGGGTTAAGTATGGCGTGGATGGGGTTTGTCATGGCGTGGAGGGGTTAAGTATGGCGTGGAGGGGTTTGTTATGGCGTGGAGGAGTTTGTTTTGGCGTAGAGGGGTTAGGTATGGCGTGGAGGGGTTAGGTATGGCGTGGAGGGGTTAGGTATGGCGTGGAGGGGTTAGGATTACCAACATTAGAAGATGAGTTGGGGGCAAAGCCTGAGAGATGTGTTGTCTGATGGCTTCATCCATTGTACTACTTAATAACTTGTTAGCTGACCAATGCTGTTAAACCCTGAAAGACTTGCAGTCCAAACTGTGGAGAATGGTTCTACCATGGTTCTGTTTTTTGCACCTCAACGTCCACATGTAACACAAATGTAAAATTTAAGTTCAGATTTGCTGAATACAAACCATCTCCAGCATTGCAGGATCTATTGTGCAGTAAATATTGAAACTTCCACATCTAAGTACACGGAGGCTCACTGGACCAGAACCGACGGGTGAAGTCACTGCGGCGTCACAAATTCTTCTGACAGGAATGTTCCATTTTCTGCCGATGAATTTCATAACAGCCTTTGACCGATAATCGGTGCATTTCCTTCAGGTTACTGCTTCCTATCAGGAACTCGGCCAAAACAGGAGCGCATTTAGAGGAAGAGCATCTGAGCAGAAGTTCACAAGGTGATCCTTCTCCTCCTCCTCCTCACACTCACAATGCAGATCAGTCACATTTTAGCCATGAAAAACAATAAAAAGGACTGGAGACGTCACACTACCACAGCAGTGTGTTAGCTGAGAAGGCTGCCCAAGTCCTCCCCCACCCACCCCCACCACGGAGCTCTGCTCCTGTCTTCAAATGCTGCAAATGAACAGAAAAGCGATGCATGGATGTACTCTGTAATCCCTCAGGACGTCACCAGCTATCGTCTGAATCACCTGCAGTTCAACAGAACCTCGTCTGGCCTTTATCACCGCTCAGCACACGGCGGTAAACGCTGGTAGTCTTCCTCTCTGACAGCTTTCATAGCCCATCCATGGATAAAGACAATGAACAGGCAGAGGTTAGACGCGGTAATGAAGGCCTGCAGCTGCACTGCAGTCCTTATGATGGAAGCAAACCCTAATAGTTCAGGAGCACGGCGCCTAACAGGTCTGTCAACAGGTTCCACCATAACCCGTCTGTCCAGAAGGTAGCAGCAGGCGGTTCTGGGTCGTTCAGCAGAACCAAGCAGCGCCGACGTACTTTTTTAAGAAATCCCAACCAGCAATCAACCATTTATTCAAAGGATTTAGTCCATGGAGAGAACAATGACGCTTTGGGGGCCGTTCAATCCAAATATGCACTTTGTTAGTATTCATTCAGACTCCAGGATCTGACGCTCAGAAAGCAGAAGTAGCAGAGAAGCACAGACTCTGATGCAACTAAGAGAAACAACACCCCCCCCCCCCCCCCCCCCCTGCTTCATCTGCTTAAACTCTGCCTCTCGTTTGGCCTCTTCATTAAATCTGTGACAGCGTTAATCACATCACGTCCTCCTGAAGGATGCTGGGAAAACCTGTGGCTCCCACCAAACATGCCAGGCTGATGCTGAACATGTATGACGCTCAGCGACCCCCCCCCCCCCCCACACACACACACACATAGAAAGGCACACAGGAGTCCGAGCCCCTCGAGGGGGGGTCTCCTCCTCCTGCTGAGCTGCAGGAGCAGAAAGTGAAAGAGTTATGGAGGAGGCATGGGGGGGGGCACCAGAACCCCCCCGTCAGATGATAAAGAACAAGAAACGATTTCATAAGGTGTGGCGCGCGCCGCCGTGCACGCGCACCAACGAAGTGCACAGCCCGTAGGAACGGTCTGTCATCACGCGCCACAATGAGGGGGCGACCGGCTCCACGCGCCCCCCTCTTTAGGAGTGAATCCCCGCAGAGTTTCTGCAAAAAAAGAAGTGCGTGCGGGCGGCCGCGCGCAAGTTAGAGCGGAGACGCTTAAACGTGTGAGGCTGTACCCCGCAACGATCACGCAGACTGCCATGGCGGGATGTTTCCGCGTGAACGGGCTCGTGCGTGATTTCTCTGCTCAAAAACAATAAATGTTCCCGTGCGTGTTGCGGGCGAAGTGGCGCGTGTCCGTCGGACTCAGGAGCCTCGCGCCCCGCAGACGAGCCCCGATAAAAGACTCGCTGTGAAGTCGTGGCGGGCTCGCGCTCGCGCCGCGCGGACCTGCTCGGACTCACTTCGGGGAGTTGGAGGTAAACATGTCATGTCTGAAGCAGCGACTTACCGGAGCTCGCGGGCATGTCTGTCCTCCCGCCGGGACTCTCCTCCTCACTTTAAGCACAACAATCCACTGCGGGTCCCCGTAGACCGAACAAACCCCCCCCTCCACAGGAGCGCGCGGTCCCGTCCCGGTCAGGGTCGCGGATCCCGGATCTATTCGTGGCGGCTCCGTCCGGCGCGGGTCGCTGCCTGCCGGCTCGAGTGTCGCTGCCAACAGGCGACTCACTCGCGGGCTGTGACCGCGTGAAGTAGTCCTGGCGCCGCGGCGGAGGGGCTCCGGTCCCCGCAGACGGGGCTGCTCTGCGTGTCCGCGACAGTCACGCCGCTGAATGCCTCCGTGGTGGGAAAACGCGCACAGGTCGGTCAGGGGTATCTTCGGATCCACTCGGCTTCACTCGGCTCCGCGTCCATTCATGCCCGGAGACGGGGAAGCACGAGCCGAACGCGGGCAGCCGGCACCGAAATTCAGTCCGTGCTCTTCGGCGCGCGCGCGCACGCCGGGAAATGCGAGGTTAATCTGCGAGTAAAATCTGGCTCAAGACAAGGGCGGATTAGGAAACAATGGACCCCGGGGCACGGACGTGCAAAGAGCCCCCCTCACCATAATGCCCCCACCAGAAGAACACACCCACCCCAACACGCTGAACTCATTTCCATTTGGAGCACATTTTTGTGTGTTTTCAACACAAAAATAAATGACATAAAAACAATTTCATAATAAAATTAATCTCATTTCTGTGAGAGTAGGAAACTGTCATGTTTTTAATAATTTACTACTAAAAGATGTAACCTTCTCCTTTTTTGTTTTTTAATAGTTCTTTGGAAACTCATGTATGTTTTTTTTCCTTTTTTTGTGTTTATCTTTTTTTTCTCTTGTGGTAATTTGAGGACTTTCAGAATAAAGGGCGGCTGGGTAGCTCGGTTGGTAAGGTAAAGGGCTGCCACGCACAATGGTACTGGGGTCAATTACCATATCAATGGCGAGCAATTAACATCACCCAATGAGGGTCCTTGGGCAAGACCCTTAACGCTAAGGCCTCCCAGTTCAGCTGCAGCTCACCGCTCCCCCTGGGGAGGGGTCAAATGCGGATAAGAATTTCCCCATTGAAGGATCAATAAAGTATCAATTATTATTATAAAACTGTCCAGAGCACATAAATGTGTTTTATCATAAAAGTTTGTTACATACGTTAATTAGAACGACAAACCCGATAAGGTTCAGCGAATGGCGAGGCCACGCCCACCATCAGTTCTTCAGTCGCAGCGTCCTGTGACTCCACGCCGTCTGTGCTTTTAGACGGAACAGAAGCTGCAGGTATTAAGGTGGAATGAACAGCACCTCCTGCAGCCCTGGAGGTCCTTTGGGGCCCCAGGTCTCTTTCTGGAAGCTCCTCCAATCAGCCAATAATTTCTGCCCTTTAATTTCTGTTTTCTTCAGAAAAGAAAGTGCTTCTCCATCCTCGGTCTCACCTTGTGAAGCTCAGGACTCTGGTGTGATCTATAATTTATAGGTGTTTGGCTCTTTCAGCTGGAGCTGATTTGGTTTCAGAGACGTCCGGGGGGGAGATGCAGAAAAAAATCTCCCCAACATTTAGTGCCACTGGGGCGTTTTCCCAAACAGGAAAAGTGGAATTCCGCCCTGGAGTCAAAGCGGCTCAGAAACGAGGGATTTGGGAGCAGAGTTTGGGTTGGTAATGATGACAGAGGATGTGCTCTGCTTACAGTGCAGCCGGGCTGACGCGCACTCGAGCGGCTCGGATGAACGTGGGGGCCACGGATGCTGTGACCCCCCAGTAATGAGGACCTGCATGACTTCAGCATTCTGACAGCCCATCCACCCCGCCTCCTAACCTCGCTGTGATCAATCTTTAGCTTGGCACTAAAATGCAGATCAACCGTCCGCCACGCCTACCTAAAGGCGTTTACACAAGGCTTTACCCCTCCATAAAAGTCCCTTCAATGGGAGCTGTGATCCACTAACCCCCCCCCCCCCCCCCCCCCCCAGGTATGCACTCAAGCCTCTCCCAATACTTTTGATTTTATCTGTGACCTCCAAGCCCCTTTAAAAACCAGTTCTGTTTTTAATGCGGCGATTGTTCGGCGCTGCAGACGGAGCCGTCATCATTGCACGGAGAGGGAGGCCATTGTTTCAGTGCAGCAGCCATCAATATGTAGGTGGCAGACAGAAAAGCAGGAACATATGTTCAATAATGCTGCTGCCAGTCTCCTGTGGCCGGCGAGAGGCCTGCTCGTCTGATAAGGACACGGCGTGAGGACAGCGGTGGAAACATTCACACAGCCTTCCTCCTGAAGGTCAGACATGGTCCAGAGAGAGCCTTTTCTTTCTACAGGGTTGCTAAAGACTCCTGCGAGGACAGCTCTGCTTTGTCATTGGCAGGTTTTCTGCACAAAGCAGCAAATGCTGGCAGAAAACCTGCCAATGACGAAGCAGCAAATGCTGCCTGAGCTGCATATTTATTCAGCTCTTGACCATTTGAGGAATAATCCACAAACTCCAGCAGCATCAAGAATTCAGAGCAGCCTCAAACTTTGTGCAGAGCCTGTTGGATGTGCAGAAAGTCAAACAACCTTTATCTGCGTGAGTATTAGGAAAACCTCTTCATTACAGCTGTGATTGGGAATAATTGGTGTTGTAAATGAGTGCAAGTCACAGAGTGGTATCAGCCTCCAACCACGGCTCTGGTAGAACAAAGCCCTTATCAGCTCCTCCCATTCATTTTTTTATTGAACTCTGTGGGGAAATTAGCCCAGATAAATTACTTTTAAAGAGGTTCATTTCCATCGTCAAGCTTCTCTTGCGTTTGCTGGTCCGACGCTCCGTGTCCCACGCCTGAACTTGGGCCGTAAACAAGCAGGAGGAGCGTTTTTTTATGCTGGACTGCAGTCTCCAGCAGCGGCTCACTGGTCTTCCGTGGAGTGTGTTACCTGACCGTTTTCAGAGGAATGTGATTGTCTTTGCTAAGCCACTTAAGGCATATCTGTGAAGCACTCGAGCATAAAACAGCAACTCACTGCAGGGATTAGCCTGCGCTGGTCGCAGACACAACTAGGCCCAGAAAGAGAACACAGATTCACCAAGCTTCATCTTTTGTTTGTCTTTGTTCCTTAATTTAATAAAGACATGGTAATGAGACCGTCTTTAAGGTGTTCCGCACTAATAATGCACTCCCAACACCTGTCCTAACCGTGCAGACGTGAGGGAAGCAGCACGCCAAGCTTCACAGAAAAGGCAGAATAAACAGGAAGGTGCAGCGGAGGGGGAGGAGGGGAATGTCAGAGGATGCTGAGCATGTGTCACGATCGCAAAGACATGTCACAGCTACAAAGTGACTGAGCGACAGGTAAGCTGCACATCCATAATTCAGTCAGTGAGACGAGTGGGGGGACTTCTGCAATCTTACAATTCAGAGTCTTTGTGAACCGACGTCTCTTTGTTCTGTCAGTCTGCTCAGCTGTTAGTCAGAGGCCACGCCGGTGAGCCAGGGTTTTTTTTGGTTCCAGCAAAAAGCAGAAAAAAGTCGTTTGTCAGTCTGTTAAAAGTTTGTTTTGCCGTGAAAAACAAACGGCTGGTTTGATGGGAGGAAGGATTTTAGGAACAGAGCAGTCCAGGTGAAGGAGATTCAACATTAAGCCTGGGTCACCTTCAGGTGTTTTTTGCTGATTTAAAAAATAAATGTTAAATATTAAACATTCTGAGTGCAAAAAGCCCCATAAACAGGTGCCTAAAACTTCAATGGAATAGAAATAGTTTTCATCATTTATAAGCACTGAACAAAAACAAAAAAATGTGAAAGAAAGGACACATGTTAGTCTCTGTCAAAACTACCTGAAATATTTTTAAGGAAACCTACGTCAAAAATTCCCAAATACTCAACAACCTGGAGGCAGTTTTCTGTATCAAAAATACAAACACGACTTTCATTTTGGCTGCTCCCCTTTTTGATAAACACTTACATGTGAAAGTTGTAGTTGTTAGCCTCCAGCAATAGTTGCCTCTTTTTGTTTGTCAACCTGCCCCCCCCCCGGGTATTTCTAAACCATTCTCCAACTTTTTTTTAGCCTCTTTTTTCCTTTCTTCTACCCTTCTGCCTCCATCTGTTTTTCCCCTTTTCTTCTGTCCGATCCATAAGGAAATGCACACATTACAACATAAATAAAGTTTATCCAAATATACTCCTCGTGTGTCACAACCCCCTTTGTAACAGTGACCTCTGTGCACCACTAGAACCGGTTTGCTCAGGTGTTTAGGACAAGTTGGCATCCCTTTCTTTATAGGAACTTCAGATTTAACAGATAGCTGATCTGAAACTGGTTTTGTTGGAGGGTTTAGTAGAGTTTAGGTCAGTGAAAGAAGACCTGCAGGGACTGCAGAGACTCCAGGACCCAATGAGGCGGCAGAAGTGTTAATGGAAGCTAATGATGAGAACACACAGAGCTCTTGTATCATTAACCAACATGCAGTCAAACACGCTAATTATTGTGCTTAGCATCTCTGCTTCAGCAAAGATGGAGTCTTCCTGAAAGGAGATGATGTTCAGAGTCAGACTCAGTTATTGGGGGGGGGGGGGGGGGGGGGGGGTCTGGCAGTCTCAGAGCTGATGAGAAAAATGTGACTCTGTTATCAATGTCAAGCAGAATGTGGCAGATGCCGTGAGTGTGTGGGGGGGGTCTCTCTGAACCACCGAGATGATCATTTAGATACAAAACAAAAGCTTCCTTTCAGGCTGGAGGTACAGTGACAGAAAATCATTCTGCAGAAATTCTGAATTCCTCTCAAGAGTATAATTGTAATTGATTTTCTGCGAACAAGTCAACACCGTTTTTATACATCACGAGGAAACCACTTAAGCCACAAGAGAGGGACGTGAATGATCTAAAATGCCCCCCCCCCAAAAGCCTGGAACCACTAGAAACACAGAGATGCGTTTCCTCAGAAGCTATATTTAAAGGGCCGAATGCAGAGAAGTAAAGAGGAAGAGACGGCTTCCGCAAGAGACGCAGAAGAAAGCGGGCGGTGGGTTGGAATGGGATGAAGGACACATAAGCTGTGATTGAGCTGGCAGCACCCAAAAGACTCTTTGCTTATTAAAAAAGGAAGAAATCAAAGGCAGAAAATTCCTGTGGAGAGATGGGGGCAGTGGAACAAGCGTGCCCTCCCCTTCATTGTTTTTGTGGATGCAATAGTTAGCCACACAGTGTTGGGGGGGGCAGCCGGGGGTTGGCAGAGGATTTGAGGAGGAGGAGAAGCGTGGAGCATGGTGCCAAGCGTTCAACACTGACAACAACGACAGCATGCTCATTTTACTGTACAGCCCTTCAGAGGAAACATGTCGCTTTGCTGCACTACCCAGTGATGATTCAGAGAAGGCACCGGCGTGTGCACGCTCGTGCACGCTCCTGGAAGGGCAGATGTTGCAGCCGAGGACACCGACACCAAGGTCACGATGCAGGAGAGCGGCCCAGAGGAGACACGGCGGCGAGTGGCGGGGGTCATCTGTCTGCAGCCAGCTGTTGCAAACGTGAAGTCATGATGGATGTGATGGACAGACCCCCCCCCCCGCCATCACAGTCAGCGTTTTCCCTCAAGCAGATTGGATTCCATGAGCCATCCCTCACAGATCATCGCTGGGGGAATCTGAGGTTTCAGCGCTGCAGAGCATCCATCAGACAAGGGGGGGTTTGGCTGCTTAATTTTTAATTCCTCAGATGATGGGGAGCCATGGCTGGGGGGGGCTAATGGGTCTGTATTAGGTATCACTGTGGAATATCTGGAAACAGCCCCCGGAGAAGGTGCTGTGGGCTTCTCCACTGAACACCATTAAGACTCTTGAAGCCCCTCAAAGACACTCTGTCCAGCTATTGACCTTCTGGCAGCGTGGCGGCCGTCCTCGCCGGAGACGTGTTGGGTGGAGTGTGTGCGGTCCATCACGCCATGGTGGGGGTTACCACATGGTCAGGTCTGTGGGCAGTCCAACACACAGGGACATGGCCTGCTGTCAGACCCAAAGCCCTGCAGCTGCAGCCGTGCTTTCCCATAATGCAGCTGAGCGCCGCGCTGAGCCACGCCGCTCCATGAACAGACACCCACAAACCTTCTCCTGGTGCCCTAAAATAATTTCCCTGCTTTCAGCAGAATTGGCAGTGATTATTGTTTTCATTGACTCGGTGTTCCATTAGGGGACCTGTTTGGGGTAAATGGCTCATGACAGCAGCACAGAGCCTCATGATGCCCCATCACCAGACCTCACACCGGGGTTATTAACTGTCCGCCGCTGCAGCACAGCACCGCTGCTTCCCTGACAGTGATGCATACACGGACAAAATATAATACCGTCCTCGGCTTCACAGAGCGGGGTGGAGGGGGGCGGGTGACTAAAGAGGGGGATCTACGTGGTTTAGGATCAACCACGACGGAACAACTATCAACAGGAACAGGAAAGTCCACTCATGGTTCAGCTCTTCACAAAGGTGAATCACTTCATTCTGTCTTTATCACCATGGCAACTCAAACTGAATCCTTAACCCACTGCAGGCTTCTGTTGAAGAAGGAACGGCGATTAACAAAAAAAGCAACAAAGTAAAACGGAAAACTGACATCAAACAACCGCTGAAGTACAAAGAGCGTCTCCATAACGACCTCATCATATCTGGAATCTTCTAATGAAAACAGCAGAGCTTCCTCTGATCCTCATCCTGCAGTTTCACATTTGAACCATCAAAGTCTTACTCCCATCATCTTTTGATGTGTTTTCAAAGCGTTCCTGGTGGTCTTTCAATGAGGATGATGCCGTTTTCTAGGACATAGTTTCTGCAGAGCGGCAGGAGTTCATTCACCTCTGAGTTGTGGGCGGGACTTTTGGCGCAAAGTAACCCCGCCCCCATTTTCTGACATCCATCTGTTTTTACACTCTTCCTCTGGCTTACAGCCCCTCAAACTGAAACTACAACCAGACTCTGACTCTGACAGACTTTAGCGATGTCGCCGCCATGCTGCAGGTTCATGTTTTTCCTGTCAAGAGGAGCTGAGAGCTGGGGAGTAACTGCATGGAAGTGCTGGTTTACATCTGCCAGCATCTTCATGTTCACTCCTCAGTGTTTGACACTGTTGAGGGCTTCTCCTCCTGTCAGCTCCACTCAATGCTGCTGCAGCGTGCTGACTGCCAACATTTGCAGAATCCATACATAGTTCAGGGGTCGTGTGACTGCAGGACTGAGGAGGATGCAGGAGAGAGGAGGCTGCAGATGTGAGGAGGCTGCAGGACTGAGGAAGCTGCAGGACTGAAAAGGCTACAGACGTGAGGAGGCTATAGGTGTGAGGAGGCTACAGATGTGAGGAGGCTGCAGGTGTGAGGAGGCTGCAGGTGTGAGAAAGCTGCAGGAGTGAGGAGGCTGCAAGTGTGAGGAGGCTGCAGGTGTGAGAAAGCTGCAGGAGTGAGGAGGCTACAGAGGTGAGGAGGCTATAGGTGTGAGGAGGCTGCAGGTGTGAGGAGGCTGCAGGAGTGAGAAAGGCTGCAGGAGTGAGGAGGCTACAGATGTGAGGAGGCTATAGGTGTGAGGAGGCTGCAGGTGTGAGAAAGCTGCAGGTGTGAGAAAGCTGCAGGAATGAGGAAGCTGCAAGTGTGAGGAGGCTGCAGGTGTTAGAAAGCTGCAGGAGTGAGGAGGCTACAGAGGTGAGGAGGCTATAGGTGTGAGGAGGCTGCAGGTGTGAGAAAGCTGCAGGAGTGAGGAAGCTGCAAGTGTGAGGAGGCTGCAGGTGTGAGAAAGCTGCAGGAGTGAGGAGGCTGGAGAAGTGAGGAGGCTGCAGGTGTGAGGAGGCTGCAGGAGTGAGAAGGCTGCAGTTGTGAGGAGGCTGCAGGTGTGAGAAAGCTGCAGGAATGAGGAAGCTGCAAGTGTGAGGAGGCTGCAGGTGTTAGAAAGCTGCAGGAGTGAGGAGGCTACAGAGGTGAGGAGGCTATAGGTGTGAGGAGGCTGCAGGTGTGAGAAAGCTGCAGGAGTGAGGAAGCTGCAAGTGTGAGGAGGCTGCAGGTGTTAGAAAGCTGCAGGAGTGAGGAGGCTACAGAGGTGAGGAGGCTATAGGTGTGAGGAGGCTGCAGGTGTGAGAAAGCTGCAGGAGTGAGGAGGCTATAGGTGTGAGAAAGCTGCAGGAGTGAGGAGGCTACAGATATGAGAAGGCTGCAGTTGTGAGGAGGCTATAGGTGTAAGGAGGCTATAGGAGTGAGGAGGCTGCAGGTGTGAGGAGGCTGCAGACATGAGGAGGCTGCAGGACTGAGGAGGCTGCAGGTGTGAAGAGGCTGCAGGTGTGAGAAGGCTGCAGGTGTGAGGAGGCTGCAGGAGTGAGAAGGCTGCAGGAGTGAGGAGGCTACAGACGTGAGGAGGCTGCAGGACTGAGGAGGCTGCAGGTGTGAAGAGGTTGCAGGTGTGAGAAGGCTACAGATGTAAGGAGGCTACAGATGTGAGGAGGCTACAGGTGTGAAAAGGCTGCAGGAGTGAGGAGGCTATAGGTTTGAGGAGGCTACAGATGTGAGGAGGCTACAGGTGTGAAAAGGCTGCAGGAGTGAGGAGGCTATAGGTGTGAGGAGGCTGCAGGAGTGAGGAGGCTGCAGGTGTGAGAAAGCTGCAGGAGTGAGGAGGCTGGAGAAGTGAGGAGGCTGCAGGTGTGAGGAGGCTGCAGGAGTGAGGAGGCTACAGGTGTGAGGAGGCTGCAGGAGTGAGGAGGCTACAGGTGTGAAAAGGCTGCAGGAGTGAGGAGGCTATAGGTGTGAGGAGGCTGCAGGTGTGAGGAGGCTGCAGGAGTGAGAAGGCTGCAGGAGTGAGAAGGCTGCAGGTGTGAGGAGGCTACAGGTGTGAAAAGGCTGCAGGAGTGAGGAGGCTATAGGTGTGAGGAGGCTGCAGGTGTGAAGAGGCTGCAGGTGTGAGAAGGCTGCAGGTGTGAGGAGGCTGCAGGAGTGAGAAGGCTGCAGGAGTGAGGAGGCTACAGACGTGAGGAGGCTGCAGGACTGAGGAGGCTGCAGGTGTGAAGAGGTTGCAGGTGTGAGAAGGCTACAGATGTAAGGAGGCTACAGATGTGAGGAGGCTACAGGTGTGAGAAGGCTGCAGGAGTGAGGAGGCTATAGGTGTGAAGAGGCTGCAGGAGTGAGGAAGCTGCAGGTGTGATGAGGCTATAGGTGTGAGGAGGCTGCAGGAGTGAGGAGGCTGCAGGTGTGAGGAGGCTACAGGACTCAGGAGGCTACAGATGTGACGAGGCTACAGGTGTGAGAAAGCTGCAGGAGTGAGGAGGCTGCAGGAGTGAGGAGGCTACAGACCTGAGGAGGCTGCAGGACTGAGGAGGCTGCAGGTGTGAGGAGGCTACAGACGTGAGGAGGCTATAGGTGTGAGGAGGCTGCAGGTGTGAGAAGGCTGCAGGTGTGAGGAGGCTGCAGGAGTGAGAAGGCTGCAGGAGTGAGGCGGCTACAGACGTGAGGAGGCTGCAGGACTGAGGAGGCTGCAGGTGTGAAGAGGCTGCAGGTGTGAGAAAGCTGCAAGAGTGAGGAGGCTACAGATGTGAAGAGGCTACAGATGTGAAGAGGCTGCAGGTGTGAGGAGGCTGCAGGTGTGAGAAAGCTGCAGGAGTGAGGAGGCTACAGACGTGAGGAGGCTATAGGTGTGAGGAGGCTGCAGGTGTGAGAAAGCTGCAAGTGTGAGGAGGCTGCAGATATGAGAAAGCTGCAGTTGTGAGGAGGCTATAGGTGTGAGAAAGCTGCAGGAGTGAGGAGGCTGCAGGAGTGAGGAGGCTACAGGACTGAGAAGGCTACAGATGTGAGGAGGCTATAAGTGTGAGGAGGCTGCAGGACTGGGAAGGCTACAGATATGAGAAAGCTGCAGTTGTGAGGAGGCTATAGGTGTGAGGAGGCTATAGGAGTGAGGAGGCTGCAGGTGAGAGGAGGTTGCAGGTGTGAGGAGGCTGCAGGTGTGAGGAGGCTGCAGGTGAGAGGAGGCTGCAGGTGTGAGGAGGTTGCAGGTGTGAGGAGGCTGCAGGTGTGAGGAGGCTGCAGGTGGGAGGAGGCTGCAGGAGTGAGGAGGTTGCAGGTGTGAGGAGGCTGCAGGTGTGAGGAGGCTGCAGGTGTGAGGAGGCTGCAGGTGAGAGGACGTTGCAGGTGTGAGGAGGCTGCAGGTGAGAGGAGGTTGCAGGTGTGAGGAGGCTGCAGGTGTGAGGAGGCTGCAGGTGTGAGGAGGCTGCAGGTGTGAGGAGGCTGCAGGTGTGAGGAGGCTGCAGGTGTGAGGAGGCTGCAGGTGTGAGGAGGCTGCTGGGAGCAGATAGAGCCATGCTGTCACGCAGAAGTGATTGGAGCCTCCTTTTATAATATCCCCCCTCTGTCCTTTCTACACACATCATTACAGTAATACTCAAGGCTCTATTACCCCTCAGCATCCTGTCAATGCCCCGCCGCTACCCCCTCCTTCCACCACAGAATCGGCCTCAGAGAGGGTGGGGGTTAAAGCAGGGTCTGTGGTCCCTGCAGCATGGCAGCTTTAATTTCACGCTTTGTTAATGTCCCTATCGCCACTGCTTGTCCTGCCTGATGCCCTCCCAGCCTCAGACGGGCAGCATCCGCCCCGGGTGCCCTCTGGTTGGCTGGAATGCGGCACCTCTGCGCCTTCTTCCTCTGCATCTGTCACCCATTTGTTGGAAATCTCTTCTTCATCACCTGCCCGCCCACTGCTTACCTTTATCTCATTCTCTACCCAGCATGCATTTTGTCACTGTCTGTTTCACTCTCAGCTGCCCCCTCTCTCATTCCCTATCACCCACGCGATTATCTGTCTCTGTTGCAGTCTCTTTCTGGTCCTGCCCCCCCGGTAAACAGCTCCTTCAGCCCACTCCTTACCCATCCAGCGTGTCCTTTCCATGTTCTCTCCCTCTTTCTCAATTGCTGCTCCTCACCCCTCCCTCCCTCCCTCCCTCCCATTATTTTCCCTTTACCTCTCTGCTTCCATTTGCTTCTGCTCACGTCTCAGCTCAGATGAACACATCTCATTGCCCCCCACCCCTCCTTAAATCTCCATTTACACACTGTACCATCTGTATTTGCTGAGAATTGGAGGCTGGGAATCATCATTCTGTCAGCCTGCTCCTTCTGCATGAGTCGGCAGACACTTTCAGGCACCCCTGAAAATGCAACCATAAGCACAAACTTGTTGACACATAGTTTTTACAGTCAGCTTCAATATTTCCCTGAGAAGGCAAAATAAAGAGACATAACCTGCTGCCGGCCCCCCCTAAACGTAGATTCCTGCTGCCGTCTCTTCTGACGCAGCTGAACAGTCTTTGAGGAGGAAGCAGGAAACTCGCACAAGTACAGACACGCCTTCTCCGTGTCCATAAAGCCGTACCTCCATTTGATCAGACGTGATCATCATGAAATCGTATGCTTGTGCACAATTACGCTGACAGCCATGACAGCACGGCGGCAGAGAGGCGGCACAAAGGATCAGACTGGAAAATGGGACGTTTGGGTAGAAACCGAAAAACAAATGTCTATCAAGTCCATGTTCTCACATACAACCTCTTTACTTTCAAATGTCCTTTTATTTGTTCAGCTGCTTCAAATATTCTCTGTAAAACCAGTCAACATCTTTCTGATGCATCTAAATTCATTCCACATTTATTCTGAATTGTTAGTTCTAAAGTATTTGAATTAATTTGTTCATAATTCCTTTTTAGGATAGATTTTTTTTAACTTGTCCTGTCCAACAGCTAGGCAGGCAGATGAGAACTGAGGGCCTCTTGGGTTGGACATATTTTACTTTAACAAGAGGAGTTATTAATCTTCTGACAAACCAAAGGTATGTCTGAATAAACCCCTTTTGTAATTGAGGCCAAACTTTATTAATTTCAATCATGTTTGAAAATTCTTGTTGTTGGACCGGACGGAAAAGGAAAGGAGGGAAGAAGAGAGGGATGTTAGAGAGGGGGGGGGATATGATGGTGATAATAGGGGGGGGGGGGGGTAAGACCATGAAGCAGCATAAAGCAACAAGTTTACTGGTTGTTTATCATTACGGTAAGGTTCAAATGTAGCACAAAAAGGGCGGGGCCTGTCCACACACACTCAACACACCTGCTAGCTGCAAAAATGTCCACATGTCAACATGTACACAAAACAGATAGTGTTCACGAACGCATACCTATGCCTTTAAACCAACTAGTGTGAAATCTTTCATTCATTCAATCATGCAAACTATTAGTGCAAAGGTGAGCTAACACCTGTGCTCAGGTGAGTGTTTATGTTCTTCTAAAATGGATGGTGGAATGTGAAAAGAAGGAAGGAGAGTGCCCAGCCATCCCCACACCAAGAACCCCGCCGCAGGAGCAGCGGCAGCCGGAACCCCCCCAACGCCACACGGGAGCAGGCAGGGAACAACCGCCCCCCGGGCGACCAAATCCGCCACCCAGGCCAGGGCCAGCAGGACCGCCGCGAGGCCCCAAGAGCCAGAGAGCAGGGAGGCGCGGGGGGAAAGAGAGCGCCGCCCCAGCCCAACCAGGAGAGCAGCCCCCCCGCCGCGCCGGGAGAGCCCAACGCAGGGCCCTACCGGAAAAGGGCGCCCACAGCCCCAGACGAGTACCCCATCACCACCCAGGAGTTCCGGGCACCCCCCCCCCCGCCCCAACCACAGGTATGAGCCAGGACCCCCCGAGGGAGACCCGCTCTGCATTCCAGGCAGCCACCCACCCGGCCCACGGTTGGTCCAGGGAGGAGCAAGGCAGGGGCCCGCCGCCCCCGCCCAGGAGGGGGGCACCCCGGGGAAAAAGGGGGCCCACAAGGGGTGTTGTAAACATGGCCCGACCAGGCTTGGCCACAGTTGGAAATTTGGCGGGGCCCAGCGCTCAGGGGCAAGGACCAGAACCCACCCCCCAGGGACACGAACACCCCCGGCTCAGGTGTAATGTGAATTAAAAGTTCCCCCGCACGGAGAGAGCACCGCGGGGCCCAGGAAACCGGCACCCAATGGACACGGCCGCCGTTGCCAACAGCCCCGTACCTCCCTCCAGGGAAGGGGTAGGGGACAGAAGGTCTCAGGTCCCACCTCCCTTGCGAAATATGTGTGCGTGTGTTTGAGAGGGTGTGTGTGTGCATGTGTGTGTGTTTATGTTGGAATGTATATTTTGAGGGGGGAGGGGTGTGTGCACTAAGGGGGGTGCAGTTAAAAGTGGCGGGTAGGGCACTAAGGGGACATCTCCCGATTACTCATGGTGATGTCCCCTCACCCTCCCCACCAAGGGGCCCTAAATGTCTAAGGTGCGGTAAGAATTGGCGGGTAGGGTGCTAGGAGGACATCTGCTGCTTGCTGGCACTGATGTCCAAGCACCCCCCCCTACCAAGGGCCCTACATGTCTAAGGTGCAAATAAAACCGAAAGAGGGGGGGCCCACTCCATACAGCAACCATGGGAGGGGGGCCACTGCCAAGTAGCCCCCCCCGCAAGGCGCATTGCAGGCTAATCCCCCCACTCCCTCACTCTAATATGAGGTTATATGAGGAAGGGGGTAAGTTGGGGACAGCTGGTAGACTGTCCCCCGGTGGTCAAACAGCCGTCCCCCAGCCCCCCCCCCAGCATAGGGGCCAGGTCCACCCAGCCCAGGGGCCCCATCCCCGGAGGCGCCGACACCCCAGGCCCAGCACCACCCACCCCACACATAGAGAGAGGAACCAGAAGGCGTCGCCCCCCCGGAGCAAGTCCAGGCCCCCACCCCCAAACGCCGGCCCTAGAAGAGCTCTGGTCAGGCCTCGACGGGACCGAGGCAGCCAACCGGCCGGGGCAACCGCCGATGGCCTCAGCGGAGACCCCGACCTGTCAACCCCCTATGTCCCGTACCAATAGTGGGCTCCCCCTCCCTCCCAGAACGCCCCCCCCACAGGACAGGGCCGACAAGCCCCCCACCCCACCCCAGACCCCGCAGCCAAAGCTGATTTTTTTTTAGGATAGATTTAACATCCATGGGAACTTTTCTTCAGGCAAATTAAAAAAATCATAATTGTATTCATCGTTAATGTTTTAAAATATAATTTCCCTCAGAAAGGGGTATGGTCTTTTGACTGACAGGTGACTGAGTCCTCAGCGTCTGTACGTGAGAACTGGACTGAGTTTCCTGTCATCCATAGAAAACGGTTCAATTCCTGTCAATTCAGTCGCCATTTTTTTGGGATGTGCGAGTTGCTCTGTGTTTCTATGGGAACCACTTTCCCCAATCAGGAGTGAGCTTGTTTGAACGGTACACCCCACCACTTGAAAACAGGCTACATGAAATCTGGGGGCCAATGGGCTCCACCTACCTTTACTGAGGCATCTGATTGGTCCTTTTATGACATGAATAACTTGAGCTACAGAAAAAGGTAGAATTAAAAAAAGAAGATTATCAAGATGTTAAAAAAAGTGTTAGATCCAGAACGGATCTTCTGACCAAAAGAATGACTGAGGAACAGCCGTTTGTTTCTCCATAGACGTCTCTGGGATTTTGGCTTCTTGGAGACACTTCCTGTTTGGAACGCCAAGGGGGAGGAGTCAGTATGTCCAGATCTCAAATACAGTCAATGTTCCCTCTTTTTGCCCCGTTATCAGAACATCCACTCAAAACAAGTGTGTGATGATGGGGGGGGGCACCACACCCACCAATCCAATATCACAGTCAGAGCTGTCAGTGATGAAACCATGGAAGTTTTATGCATCTGTCAGTGGATGAGATGCATTCTGGGAGTTCATCAAAACCACAGTTATGTATGGCTCCTTAAGACCTGGACCCTGACACAGATCAGAGACCTGACACAGACTTGGACCCTGACACAGACCTGGACCCTGACACAGACCTGGACCCTGACACAGACCTGGATCCTGACACAGACCTGGATCCTGACACAGATCAGAGACCTGACACAAACCTGGACCCTGACACAGACCTGGATCCTGACACAGATCAGAGACCTGACACAAACCTGGACCCTGACACAGACCTGGATCCTGACACAGAAGGCTTGTCCCTGGGAGGATCCAGAGCTCTGAACCCTGGACAGGAACAGGGCGGGTCAGGCCCGTTTAACAGGATTGAGAGCGAGCAGAACCCTCTATGCTGATGTTCTCACGCAGAAGGATGGAGATGCCTGTTCACACTGCTCTGTGCTTTTGAAGGAGCAGAGCTGCACCACGTGACCTGCAGCCGAACCCACCAAACAAACACGCTTCAGTGGCTTCCTCATGACCCAGCACGGAGTGCACTGCAGCACATTAATGGCGCAGTCCATCCCATAATTGTGTACAGGCCCATCGTCTGAAAGGATGCCCCAAACGTGCGCTCGCTCGGCTGCCATGTTTCTGCTAAAAGGTCGCGACTGGAGCGGGTCCGGTAAAGTGTGAGGCCTCTGCGACCTGACGGAACCACTCAAGCAGGTTAGATGCAAACTGACATCGGTTAAGGCTGATATCTGTCACGTGCACACACATGATACGGTGAAGGAGGATGCCTGTTTACATGAACAGCAAACGAGATTCCTGACATTTAAAGGGTCTACATGCTGCCCTTCTTAAGCCTTGCAGTCAATTCTATCCACATATATGATCATATCTTACCTTCGGCACACAAGAATGATTTTTTTAAATTAAATATCAGTTATCTTCCTGAATTCTTTTCCAACCTGGAAGTAAGACTCGATGTCTGAGGCTCCGCCTTTCTCTCCTTGTGGGTGCCGCCCATTTCATGACATCATGCTAGAGTCGCCCTCGGCAGCGTGTCTGCGTTTCTCCACGAAAACAAACATCTGAACTTTTGCAAAGGTGGATGTGCAGACTGTGCAGAGAAAATGAAAGCGTTTAGCCCATCGGCTCCACTGAGAAAGTGGGCGTGTGTTTAAGCCTGATAGCCTGGAAGGGGCGGTTCTCACTTTGTGACATCACACACTTTGGGGGGGGGGGGGGGGTGCTCAGAGAGCAGGTTTTTAGAAGAATACTCAGAAATGCGTGAATGGATCACATTACAGCTTTGGGGCTATTTATAGTGATAAATGAACATTATAATACACTTCAAAGCTCCAACAGTTGATTTTGCATGATATAGGAATTTGTAACACGTCCATTCCAGCTTCTCCAACATGTTTGCTTTTCCTCTTCACGCATTAACTGTAGTAACAGACTGGAGGACTGGTAGCCACGGACAGAATCAGCTTCATTTTTTAACAAAGTTTTAAATAGTGGGACGTTTTCAGGCCAAAATGAGCTTATTGAGGTCATTTATTGAAGTGAATGTTCCACATTTAATTACAACAATGCAGCTGTCTGTAGGCCTGGAGGACGACTGAACACATCAGGGATTCCTGATACTCTCACAGATGACATCAGTCCATGTTCATCGTTTACTGAGGGCTGCTGGTGAAAAAGAGAGTGTGTTAAGGAGGAGAGGATGGTGAAACGGAGGCTCTTCTGCAGGAAAAAGGGTTGAAAAAGCTGTTTTAGAGGGTCCTGTTTCCCCAAACAAGGAGGAGGTGGTAACAGAATCTCTTCATGGGTGAAGTCATGCGGTCTCCGCTGGGACCGCATTGATTGAGGCGAAGCACTGAGGAGCTCCTATCAGATTTTACCGACACACAGGAAAACAACCCAAAAAGAGTCGCAAACAATGCAAAGTCTTATTCAGGAGAAAAGTTCAGAAAGCCTCTGGGCACTCGGCGGCGCCTCCAACTGTTAGGTGTTATCCCAACAACCTGGGAAGTGTTCATTAGCCTCACACACTGCAGATCTAAAAACAATAGCTGACTGTTTTAGTCTGCACTAATGGTTTCAGACGCTTTTTTCAGCCATTAGCACCACCTTGATCATTTGTGTGAGCGCCTTGTTGCTAGGTTACAGGCATTCATCAAGTCATTGCACTAGTTTTCCTACTTTTTCAGCATTTAGTTTGCGTCTTGGGTTGCCGGATCCCACAGCCTGCTCAGCATTCAGAGGATTGTTGTAGAGCCGCTGGAACACATGCCAGACACAGGGATGCTCCTCGGGCGATGGAGCTGCGACACATCAATACTTAATCTAACATTATACTTGTCTCAGAAGATCCTCAGCAGGACTGTCTGTTTGTATGCCTGGCCTGTGTGCGTGTGTGTGTGTGTGCGTGTGTGTGTGTGTGTGTGTGTGTGTGTGTGGGTGCAGACACTGCCCAATCCCTCATGAGAAGCAGATAGCCGGCAGTTTGTCTCTGCAGAAATATGATCATTCTTGCTGCTTGGAACCACGCCGAGTTTATCAGCTTTCTACTATTTATATTGATACAGCTAAAGATGCTCCTGCAGGTGAGATATATGGGAGTATGAAGTATGGCCTTGTCCACGCTGAGAATGTACTGAACACTCTTTTGTGATGAGATGGGGAGCGGGCCAAGGTGACCCTTCGGTAATATATGGGCTGCGGCTGCCAAGGCCTCCCAGGAAGGTATTTGTCATCAGTGTCCGCCTGGTAGAAAGTTAGCAGCTGATCAGGTTATCGGCCTGCAGCTCTGTCACAAATGGAGCAAAAACACACACTTTACGAAGCAGCAACACGTGTTAAACGCTTTAACACAACCACATGCAAACACACTATCAGCTCATGCTGAAACCTGGACTGAGTGATGTCATGTGTGGAAAGTGGTTTAGTCCAGCTCCAACCAAGTGAAGTCCATTCAGACGCCATTTCTGTCACTGACGCCGCCATGTTGGAGCCAGACGTCGTCAGTGGGCAGTGATTGGTCCGATTCGGTCTGAGTCATCGTTTCTATGGTAACCACTCTCACCAATCAGGAGTGAGCTTGTTGGAAGACCACACCCCTACCACTGGAATTTGAATGTTGAACTTGGGGCCAGCAGGCTCCACCTACTTTTACTGAGGCATATAATTGGTCAGTTTATAACTTTGATAACTTGAATTACAGAAAAAATATCCTGAAAAGAAACAGGGTTATCAAAAATTTGTTAAAAAAGAGGTATCAGAACCATGCCCCTCCCCCTAGCGTTCCAGGGGGAGGGGCCACTCAGTCCAGTTCTCAGATACAGCCGATGGCTGCCACACACCAGGGTGAGTGGCGTTTGTCCTCCCTGGGGGAGCAGTGAGCAGCAGACAGTCACGCTGCAGAACCGTTTGGGCTGCTGAGTGTCGAGCAAGGAGGCATCCCATTTTTAGTCTTTGACATGACCGTGGATTTGTACCTTCCAGCTCAGGCTGGACACTCTTCCACTTGGCCACTGGGTTTGTAAGCAGTTGGGAAGCAGTGGCGTGTTTGGTAAAGACAGGAAGTGATGTAAGGAGCACGCTCTCCAGGATGGAAGAAGAAAAACAAGCAGAAGATTCACAAAGCTGCTCTAAGTCCTTCTTCCATTAGGGTGGGAGTGAGGAGGTGAAGCCAGTCATCAGGTAGACGCAGGAATGGACCTTTGATTGGTTTTCGGCTACAGCGCCCCCCCCCCCCCCCCAACGAGCAGCTGTTGTAACAGTTTGTGCAGAACTTCCCGAACACGGACAAGTGTGCCGGATGCTCTTGACGCCGCGATGGAGGTCATTCTGACACAAAGGTCAAAGGTTTCACAGGAAGAGTTCTTCAGGTTATGCAGATGTGAGCTGCAACAGAGACGGTTCATATTCAGCAAAGCTCCCAGATGGTTTTTGATTTCTGGATAACAAGAGGAATAGTTATGCACAGCTCGGAGCCATAGCCTGCTTAATAAATCATTATCTGCCCTTCTGGTAGTTATTGATCGCTGCTACGCTGGGTTTATCTCTCCTGATGGCCCGGGGCTCACACCCACCCCGCATAATCAGACCCACACCACCGTGCTGTCAGAACCAGGAGCAGGCAACCTGCTTATTGAATAATGGAAACTGGGTCTGCCGCTCAGGAGCTTCAAGCAGCATCACCTTTTCGCCATCGAGTGCGGGCTGCCACTCCCGAGAGCGTGATCTCTGCTGCACAGCAGCGGCATCCAAGCATGTAGGCGGGAGGCGGAGGGGTAGGGGAGCCGGGGGGGTGACAAATGAGCGGCATTATGAGAGACGAGGCAGGAAGCGGCACAACACGTCAGGATACAGCACCTCCCTCACATCAGCCCACTGCTTTAATTGTGTTTGGCCTGAAAATATCTCTGTCTCTGCTGGCAGAAGTGGCGGGAGAGCGGGGGTTAATGTGGGGGGGTCAGGCGCCTCTTCACTGAGTGCTACATCTGAATTGTGCAAATATCAGGTTACATGGCGAGTCTGAGGAAACCCAGACTGCAGGTATTCCACCTCCTCATCTGCTGCTTTTTAAACTCATCTGTTGGATTTTTAAACACTCGTGCCCCCCCCCCCCAGGATAGATTACAAAGTGTATTTTAAATCCTCCTTTGTGGACGGCAGTAATGGCACATTAAGGCACTAAGTGGCCTTTTTTCCTGGAGAGGGGAAGCCGTGGCAGAAATAAGCTCTTCTGCAAGCAAGAGCTGACCCAGAGCCAGAAAGGTGAGGCACTAAATAAAGACGAGCTGTGAAGAGGCTTTGTGACGAGCAGCTGACCACACACAGTTCAGTGAGCCGGCACGTCTGAGCCGGACTCACCTGCACGCCGTGTCTGCTCCCAGCATGCCGCGCTTTGTTGTTGTTTACCCGGCGCTTCATTTTTATTATTAGTCGGGTGGCAGACACAAAAAAAGTAGGTCAGTGAGAACGCATGAGGGTTTATCCGCATACTTTCTACACCTTTAATTAAACGTCTTTAAAAAGTTAAGAAGTAATCCTTCCTGCTAAGTGTCTCAATGGTTAATCTTCTACTCAGCCTGACCTCTTTCTGACACTCATATTTTCCTAAATGCAAAGCAAAAAGCCTCATAAAACTGCAGCGCCACGGGAAAAGTTCACGGCTGCACGCGTGACACTTCATCGTCTCTCAGCTCCTTTTCTACATAGCAACAAAGCAGAGGAGCTGCAGATACGAGGAATAACACCTCCCTGAAAGTGGGACAGCGCTCTGGAGTCGAGGAACACGTCTAAGAGGCTTGGGGCAGATCCTATTAAACACGGCTTCGTGACACCTGCTCCTGACCAGGAAGCCACACGCTGACCTGCATCTTCATGTCCACACAGGCGCGCCCATCCCTCTCCACGCCGCCACGCCGCAGCCTCTCTGGACGAGTCCCTCGGTGATCCGGCTTCAGAGCCGCTGGTCTCTGATGATGAAACAGAACAAAAGGGACGGGGTAAAGTAAAGTTGTCTAAGCAGCTTCAGATGGATCCACTCAATTACATCAGAGTCCAGAAGCTTCCCAAACAGGAAGAATCCTGCAGGCTGCAGCTGTCATCCTTCTTGATCATTTCCTGTCTTAATCAAGGCAAAGACATCGATCCTAGACATGAACACCAGGAAGTCGTGGAAAATCTCTTCAGAACTGTTGGTATTATTTACTTTGGTTTCCTGATCAACTTTGCTTCTCCGCCCTGAAGCCCAGATCTGCAAACACCATCATGAAGATGATCTTTTGGGAGGAAATACCGATGGTAGACACAGAAACTAAGGTGACGGGAGAGGCAGCGGCGGCAGTGGCGGCGATTGAGCCGATGACATATCTATCTTTCAGGTTAATCAAGACAAACAGAGCTGTTTCCTCTGCCTGATGCATGTTTGGGTGAGAACTACCCAGCTGGGGAAGTCACCAAAGATCACTGTGGCTTCCTCTTTTTGGTTTTTACTTTCATCCTTTTTAGTTGTTTACAGATTTAAAAACAAGACTGGAGCTAAAGTAAAGCTAGCAGCGGGCAGAAACACGGCAAAGGTATCAGAGAATCCCCCCTAACTCTGAAGCCACCAAGCCCAGCATGTGGAGGCGCTTTGATGCAGGCGCATGTTTGGCCTGTGGCTTCCTGACCTGTTCTGTCACTCCTCAAAACTGTTTAGAATAATGTAGCTGCCAGCAAATTCATGTTTTACTAATGAAATGCTTGTTTCTCTGCCGTGACCAGCTTCCTCCTCCGTCCTCACTTACTTCCTGGTCAAAGCCTGCAGAGGAAACCGTGAACTTGGTGCAAAGCTGACGTCTCTCTTTAAGTCCAAGCGGACGCTTCGAGCAGAAGTAATTCGATTCTCCACTGAATTATCTGGCTGTGTTCGAGAAGCTCGATAGGATGTGATTTTAGTTGAACTAAATTCAAGATCTTGTTTTAGATGTAAAACAACTTTTATCATGTTAGAAAACAGTTTGAAGGAAACATCGAGGAGCTTCAAACCAACGCGTGATGACGGAGAGCGAGGTTGATGGCTGTGAGGCACCAACACCTCTGGAGACGCATTTAAAGTTTGACAAATATAAAAAGAGAAACCTGTTCTGTTATCCTGAAAAGGCTCTTTTCAGACAAACACGCAGAGCCAACTAGCATCGTTCATGTGTTCCTAACGTTCATCACAGAAAAGGAAAGGGATTTAATCATGATCAGATACAGAGACACCTGTATCTGTACCTGATCATGTTATCCTCCTTTATCCTCCATCTCATCCTCCCCCCCCTCAGGTTCTCCCTCATCCATGAACCTCCTTTTTTCCCCTGCTAGCTCCACCCTCAGCATCCTCTCACCAACATCATCACTGTTCCTCCTGTCAGCGTGTCCACACATCTCCACCTGCTTCCCTGTGTGGATCTCCAGATCCTCTGATGGATTCATTCCGGATCCGTCCTGGACCCAAAGAGAACCTCAGCATCTTCATCTCTGCTACACCTTTCCTTCCATTCTTGATGAAAACTTTAAAATGTGGAGATTCAAATTGTTTAGAGGAAGATAACAACAAAATTATAACATACAATAATTAACATCGGGTGAAAAGTGACACTTTAAATCAGTTATTCTATTTTAATTTAACTATTTTTTTAACAAATTGTGGATTTTTTTGGGTCCTACCTTCATCTTTGAGTTTTTCTGTTTCACAGAGATGATTTACAAAGGAAAAGTTTTTCATTTTTTTTACTGTTTTCGGGTTAAACAGAGGCTAATTTAAATTTAACTACTTGGCGCCGACTTTTTCTGTGTAAAATCTGGCAGCAGCCGGCACCGCTCCGCTCACCAGCGCCCCCTGGAGGCACGGCGTGGTACTTCCTCTTTTCTATGCAGTTTTTCTGCGGATCAGGAGAAAAACACAAATGCCAACAATGAATAAACCGTAGAAAGACATGAACATGTATGTGCAACATACCTGTCAGCTTTGTGAAGATATTATACTGGCGACCCATTGTGGAAATGGTATGTCCCAAGGAGCAAACCATGTTGTGAGGGTTTGAGCCCTCTGGGGCCAACACAAGGTTGCCTCACCTCTTCCTGCTTCTGATCGGTAAATAAAAATGTTGCTGAAGAAAATGTCAGAAATGTTTATACTAATATGCATCCCCCTGCAGATCAGTGCACAGACATTGACAGGTAATTGTGTTGAGGATAGTTTTTTCCAGCTGCCCGTCCTGACTGCAGGTCAGCGCTGGAGTCACAGGTGAAGCTGTGGTTTCCTGCTGAAGCAGAACAGAAAAACAAGCCAAAGGTCTCAGAAGCTGCAAACACGTCCACTGCTTTTGTTTCTTTATACACATTGGAAAGTAAACATTGCAGAAGGATTGCTTCAGCAAAACCTGGTCCAGAGAGGACCCAGGAGGTTCTGAAGGTCCTGGAGAACTGGACTCACGTCTGTCATGGCTGCCACTTCCAAGATTATCTGCAGAAAACAAAACAAAAAACTCAGTCCATCTGACCAAATGTGAGAAGAAAAAAGACGTATCTGTTTTTTTTTTAATCAAATATTTATCGCAACAATGAATGCCAAACCAGTGAGAGACACACATGCTTATTACAAACAGTAAATGTTTCATTTT